>NW_027315806.1:0-192879 GCF_026437365.1 Eucyclogobius newberryi | reverse complement strand
GGCTGAAAAGGCTTTTGGAGCAATAAAACAGTAAAAACTGCTATAACTCAAAAACGCAATAAGATAAGTTCAAACTTTAAAAGACATATTGTGCAGATGTACAGGCCCCTCTTGCACAGAAAGTATGGGTTAGATATCTCTTGTAGTTTCTTCAGAAAACACAAATCATCTGAAAATGCTTTTGAAGCAATAGACACAAAAACAGCTATAAATCCAAAACATAATATGATAGACTCAAACTTTAAACTCTATATTGTGTAGATTTACAGGTCCTACTTGCCCAGCAAAAAGGGTTTGAATAGCTCTTGCTCTTTTTTTCAAAACTCACAAACAACTGTTCATGGGCTGAAAAGGCTTTTGGAGCAATAAAACAGTAAAAACTGCTATAACTCAAAAACGCAATAAGATAGGTTCAAACTTTAAAAGACATGTTGTGCAGATGTACAGGCCCCTCTTGCACAGAAAGTATGGGTTAGATATCTCTTGTAGTTTCTTCAGAAAACACAAATCATCTGAAAATGCTTTTGAAGCAATAGACACAAAAACAGCTATAAATCCAAAACCTAATATGATAGACTCAAACTTTAAACTCTATATTGTGTAGATTTACAGGTCCTACTTGCCCAGCAAAAAGGGTTTGAATAGCTCTTGCTCTTTTTTTCAAAACTCACAAACAACTGTTCATGGGCTGAAAAGGCTTTTGGAGCAATAAAACAGTAAAAACTACTATAACTCAAAAACGCAATAAGATAGGTTCAAACTTTAAAAGACATGTTGTGCAGATGTACAGGCCCCTCTTGCACAGAAAGTATGGGTTAGATATCTCTTGTAGTTTCTTCAGAAAACACAAATCATCTGAAAATGCTTTTGAAGCAATAGACACAAAAACAGCTATAAATCCAAAACCTAATATGATAGACTCAAACTTTAAACTCTATATTGTGTAGATTTACAAGTCCTACTTGCCCAGCAAAAAGGGTTTGAATAGCTCTTGCTCTTTTTTTCAAAACTCACAAACAACTGTTCATGGGCTGAAAAGGCTTTTGGAGCAATAAAACAGTAAAAACTGCTATAACTCAAAAACGCAATAAGATAAGTTCAAACTTTAAAAGACATATTGTGCAGATGTACAGGCCCCTCTTGCACAGAAAGTATGGGTTAGATATCTCTTGTAGTTTCTTCAGAAAACACAAATCATCTGAAAATGCTTTTGAAGCAATAGACACAAAAACAGCTATAGATCCAAAACCTAATATGATAGACTCAAACTTTAAACTCTATATTGTGTAGATTTACAGGTCCTACTTGCCCAGCAAAAAGGGTTTGAATAGCTCTTGCTCTTTTTTTCAAAACTCACAAACAACTGTTCATGGGCTGAAAAGGCTTTTGGAGCAATAAAACAGTAAAAACTGCTATAACTCAAAAACGCAATAAGATAGGTTCAAACTTTAAAAGACATGTTGTGCAGATGTACAGGCCCCCCTTGCACAGAAAGTATGGGTTAGATATCTCTTGTAGTTTCTTCAGAAAACACAAATCATCTGAAAATGCTTTTGAAGCAATAGACACAAAAACAGCTATAAATCCAAAACATAATATGATAGACTCAAACTTTAAACTCTATATTGTGTAGATTTAAAGGTCCTACTTGCCCAGCAAAAAGGGTTTGAATAGCTCTTGCTCTTTTTTTCAAAACTCACAAACAACTGTTCATGGGCTGAAAAGGCTTTTGGAGCAATAAAACAGTAAAAACTGCTATAACTCAAAAACGCAATAAGATAAGTTCAAACTTTAAAAGACATGTTGTGCAGATGTACAGGCCCCTCTTGCACAGAAAGTATGGGTTAGATATCTCTTGTAGTTTCTTCTGAACACACAAATTATCTGAAAATGCTTTTGAAGCAATAGACACAAAAACAGCTATAAATCCAAAACCTAATATGATAGACTCATACTTTAAACTCTATATTGTGTAGATTTATAGGTCCTACTTGCCCTGTAAAAAGGGTTTGAATAGCTCTTGCTCTTTTTTTCAAAACTCACAAACAACTGTTCATGGGCTGAAAAGGCTTTTGGAGCAATAAAACAGTAAAAACTGCTATAACTCAAAAACGCAATAAGATAGGTTCAAACTTTAAAAGACATGTTGTGCAGATGTACAGGCCCCTCTTGCACAGAAAGTATGGGTTAGATATCTCTTGTAGTTTCTTCAGAAAACACAAATCATCTGAAAATGCTTTTGAAGCAATAGACACAAAAACAGCTATCCAAAACCTAATATGATAGACTCAAACTTTAAACTCTATATTGTGTAGATTTACAGGTCCTACTTGCCCAGCAAAAAGGGTTTGAATAGCTCTTGCTCTTTTTTTCAAAACTCACAAACAACTGTTCATGGGCTGAAAAGGCTTTTGGAGCAATAAAACAGTAAAAACTGCTATAACTCAAAAACGCAATAAGATAGGTTCAAACTTTAAAAGACATGTTGTGCAGATGTACAGGCCCCTCTTGCACAGAAAGTATGGGTTAGATATCTCTTGTAGTTTCTTCAGAAAACACAAATCATCTGAAAATGCTTTTGAAGCAATAGACACAAAAACAGCTATAAATCCAAAACCTAATATGATAGACTCAAACTTTAAACTCTATATTGTGTAGATTTACAGGTCCTACTTGCCCAGCAAAAAGGGTTTGAATAGCTCTTGCTCTTTTTTTCAAAACTCACAAACAACTGTTCATGGGCTGAAAAGGCTTTTGGAGCAATAAAACAGTAAAAACTGCTATAACTCAAAAACGCAATAAGATAGGTTCAAACTTTAAAAGACATGTTGTGCAGATGTACAGGCCCCTCTTGCACAGAAAGTATGGGTTAGATATCTCTTGTAGTTTCTTCAGAAAACACAAATCATCTGAAAATGCTTTTGAAGCAATAGACACAAAAACAGCTATAAATCCAAAACCTAATATGATAGACTCAAACTTTAAACTCTATATTGTGTAGATTTACAGGTCCTACTTGCCCAGCAAAATGGGTTTGAATAGCTCTTGCTCTTTTTTTCAAAACTCACAAACAACTGTTCATGGGCTGAAAAGGCTTTTGGAGAAATAAAACAGTAAAAACTGCTATAACTCAAAAACGCAATAAGATAAGTTCAAACTTTAAAATACATGTTGTGCAGATGTACAGGCCCCTCTTGCACAGAAAGTATGGGTTAGATATCTCTTGTAGTTTCTTCAGAAAACACAAATCATCTGAAAATGCTTTTGAAGCAATAGACACAAAAACAGCTATAAATCCAAAACATAATATGATAGACTCAAACTTTAAACTCTATATTGTGTAGATTTACAAGTCCTACTTGCCCAGCAAAAAGGGTTTGAATAGCTCTTGCTCTTTTTTTCAAAACTCACAAACAACTGTTCATGGGCTGAAAAGGCTTTTGGAGCAATAAAACAGTAAAAACTGCTATAACTCAAAAACGCAATAAGATAAGTTCAAACTTTAAAAGACATATTGTGCAGATGTACAGGCCCCTCTTGCACAGAAAGTATGGGTTAGATATCTCTTGTAGTTTCTTCAGAAAACACAAATCATCTGAAAATGCTTTTGAAGCAATAGACACAAAAACAGCTATAAATCCAAAACATAATATGATAGACTCAAACTTTAAACTCTATATTGTGTAGATTTACAGGTCCTACTTGCCCAGCAAAAAGGGTTTGAATAGCTCTTGCTCTTTTTTTCAAAACTCACAAACAACTGTTCATGGGCTGAAAAGGCTTTTGGAGCAATAAAACAGTAAAAACTGCTATAACTCAAAAACGCAATAAGATAGGTTCAAACTTTAAAAGACATGTTGTGCAGATGTACAGGCCCCTCTTGCACAGAAAGTATGGGTTAGATATCTCTTGTAGTTTCTTCAGAAAACACAAATCATCTGAAAATGCTTTTGAAGCAATAGACACAAAAACAGCTATAAATCCAAAACATAATATGATAGACTCAAACTTTAAACTCTATATTGTGTAGATTTACAAGTCCTACTTGCCCAGCAAAAAGGGTTTGAATAGCTCTTGCTCTTTTTTTCAAAACTCACAAACAACTGTTCATGGGCTGAAAAGGCTTTTGGAGCAATAAAACAGTAAAAACTGCTATAACTCAAAAACGCAATAAGATAAGTTCAAACTTTAAAAGACATATTGTGCAGATGTACAGGCCCCTCTTGCACAGAAAGTATGGGTTAGATATCTCTTGTAGTTTCTTCAGAAAACACAAATCATCTGAAAATGCTTTTGAAGCAATAGACACAAAAACAGCTATAAATCCAAAACATAATATGATAGACTCAAACTTTAAACTCTATATTGTGTAGATTTACAGGTCCTACTTGCCCAGCAAAAAGGGTTTGAATAGCTCTTGCTCTTTTTTTCAAAACTCACAAACAACTGTTCATGGGCTGAAAAGGCTTTTGGAGCAATAAAACAGTAAAAACTGCTATAACTCAAAAACGCAATAAGATAAGTTCAAACTTTAAAAGACATGTTGTGCAGATGTACAGGCCCCTCTTGCACAGAAAGTATGGGTTAGATATCTCTTGTAGTTTCTTCAGAACACACAAATTATCTGAAAATGCTTTTGAAGCAATAGACACAAAAACAGCTATAAATCCAAAACCTAATATGATAGACTCATACTTTAAACTCTATATTGTGTAGATTTATAGGTCCTACTTGCCCTGCAAAAAGGGTTTGAATAGCTCTTGCTCTTTTTTTCAAAACTCACAAACAACTGTTCATGGGCTGAAAAGGCTTTTGGAGCAATAAAACAGTAAAAACTGCTATAACTCAAAAACGCAATAAGATAGGTTCAAACTTTAAAAGACATGTTGTGCAGATGTACAGGCCCCTCTTGCACAGAACGTATGGGTTAGATATCTCTTGTAGTTTCTTCAGAAAACACAAATCATCTGAAAATGCTTTTGAAGCAATAGACACAAAAACAGCTATAAATCCAAAACATAATATGATAGACTCAAACTTTAAACTCTATATTGTGTAGATTTACAGGTCCTACTTGCCCAGCAAAAAGGGTTTGAATAGCTCTTGCTCTTTTTTCAAAACTCACAAACAACTGTTCATGGGCTGAAAAGGCTTTTGGAGCAATAAAACAGTAAAAACTGCTATAACTCAAAAACGCAATAAGATAGGTTCAAACTTTAAAAGACATGTTGTGCAGATGTACAGGCCCCTCTTGCACAGAAAGTATGGGTTAGATATCTCTTGTAGTTTCTTCAGGAAACACAAATCATCTGAAAATGCTTTTGAAACAATAGACACAAAAATAGCTATAAATCCAAAACCTAATATGATAGACTCAAACTTTAAACTCTATATTGTGTAGATTTACAGGTCCTACTTGCCCAGCAAAAAGGGTTTGAATAGCTCTTGCTCTTTTTTTCAAAACTCACAAACAACTGTTCATGGGCTGAAAAGGCTTTTGGAGCAATAAAACAGTAAAAACTGCTATAACTCAAAAACGCAATAAGATAGGTTCAAACTTTAAAAGACATGTTGTGCAGATGTACAGGCCCCTCTTGCACAGAAAGTATGGGTTAGATATCTCTTGTAGTTTCTTCAGAAAACACAAATCATCTGAAAATGCTTTTGAAGCAATAGACACAAAAACAGCTATAAATCCAAAACCTAATATGATAGACTCAAACTTTAAACTCTATATTGGTTAGATTTACAGGTCCTACTTGCCCAGCAAAAAGGGTTTGAATAGCTCTTGCTCTTTTTTTCAAAACTCACAAACAACTGTTCATGGGCTGAAAAGGCTTTTGGAGCAATAAAACAGTAAAAACTGCTATAACTCAAAAACGCAATAAGATAAGTTCAAACTTTAAAAGACATGTTGTGCAGATGTACAGGCCACTCTTGCACAGAAAGTATGGGTTAGATATCTCTTGTAGTTTCTTCTGAACACACAAATTATCTGAAAATGCTTTTGAAGCAATAGACACAAAAACAGCTATAAATCCAAAACCTAATATGATAGACTCATACTTTAAACTCTATATTGTGTAGATTTATAGGTCCTACTTGCCCTGCAAAAAGGGTTTGAATAGCTCTTGCTCTTTTTTTCAAAACTCACAAACAACTGTTCATGGGCTGAAAAGGCTTTTGGAGCAATAAAACAGTAAAAACTGCTATAACTCAAAAACGCAATAAGATAGGTTCAAACTTTAAAAGACATGTTGTGCAGATGTACAGGCCCCTCTTGCACAGAAAGTATGGGTTAGATATCTCTTGTAGTTTCTTCAGAAAACACAAATCATCTGAAAATGCTTTTGAAGCAATAGACACAAAAACAGCTATAAATCCAAAACCTAATATGATAGACTCAAACTTTAAACTCTATATTGTGTAGATTTACAGGTCCTACTTGCCCAGCAAAAAGGGTTTGAATAGCTCTTGCTCTTTTTTTCAAAACTCACAAACAACTGTTCATGGGCTGAAAAGGCTTTTGGAGCAATAAAACAGTAAAAACTGCTATAACTCAAAAACGCAATAAGATAGGTTCAAACTTTAAAAGACATGTTGTGCAGATGTACAGGCCCCTCTTGCACAGAAAGTATGGGTTAGATATCTCTTGTAGTTTCTTCAGAAAACACAAATCATCTGAAAATGCTTTTGAAGCAATAGACACAAAAACAGCTATAAATCCAAAACCTAATATGATAGACTCAAACTTTAAACTCTATATTGTGTAGATTTACAGGTCCTACTTGCCCAGCAAAAAGGGTTTGAATAGCTCTTGCTCTTTTTTTCAAAACTCACAAACAACTGTTCATGGGCTGAAAAGGCTTTTGGAGCAATAAAACAGTAAAAACTACTATAACTCAAAAACGCAATAAGATAGGTTCAAACTTTAAAAGACATGTTGTGCAGATGTACAGGCCCCTCTTGCACAGAAAGTATGGGTTAGATATCTCTTGTAGTTTCTTCAGAAAACACAAATCATCTGAAAATGCTTTTGAAGCAATAGACACAAAAACAGCTATAAATCCAAAACCTAATATGATAGACTCAAACTTTAAACTCTATATTGTGTAGATTTACAGGTCCTACTTGCCCAGCAAAAAGGGTTTGAATAGCTCTTGCTCTTTTTTTCAAAACTCACAAACAACTGTTCATGGGCTGAAAAGGCTTTTGGAGCAATAAAACAGTAAAAACTGCTATAACTCAAAAACGCAATAAGATAAGTTCAAACTTTAAAAGACATGTTGTGCAGATGTACAGGCCCCTCTTGCACAGAAAGTATGGGTTAGATATCTCTTGTAGTTTCTTCAGAAAACACAAATCATCTGAAAATGCTTTTGAAGCAATAGACACAAAAACAGCTATAAATCCAAAACATAATATGATAGACTCAAACTTTAAACTCTATATTGTGTAGATTTACAAGTCCTACTTGCCCAGCAAAAAGGGTTTGAATAGCTCTTGCTCTTTTTTTCAAAACTCACAAACAACTGTTCATGGGCTGAAAAGGCTTTTGGAGCAATAAAACAGTAAAAACTGCTATAACTCAAAAACGCAATAAGATAAGTTCAAACTTTAAAAGACATATTGTGCAGATGTACAGGCCCCTCTTGCACAGAAAGTATGGGTTAGATATCTCTTGTAGTTTCTTCAGAAAACACAAATCATCTGAAAATGCTTTTGAAGCAATAGACACAAAAACAGCTATAAATCCAAAACATAATATGATAGACTCAAACTTTAAACTCTATATTGTGTAGATTTACAAGTCCTACTTGCCCAGCAAAAAGGGTTTGAATAGCTCTTGCTCTTTTTTTCAAAACTCACAAACAACTGTTCATGGCCTGAAAAGGCTTTTGGAGCAATAAAACAGTAAAAACTGCTATAACTCAAAAACGCAATAAGATAAGTTCAAACTTTAAAAGACATATTGTGCAGATGTACAGGCCCCTCTTGCACAGAAAGTATGGGTTAGATATCTCTTGTAGTTTCTTCAGAAAACACAAATCATCTGAAAATGCTTTTGAAGCAATAGACACAAAAACAGCTATAAATCCAAAACATAATATGATAGACTCAAACTTTAAACTCTATATTGTGTAGATTTACAGGTCCTACTTGCCCAGCAAAAAGGGTTTGAATAGCTCTTGCTCTTTTTTTCAAAACTCACAAACAACTGTTCATGGGCTGAAAAGGCTTTTGGAGCAATAAAACAGTAAAAACTGCTATAACTCAAAAACGCAATAAGATAGGTTCAAACTTTAAAAGACATGTTGTGCAGATGTACAGGCCCCTCTTGCACAGAAAGTATGGGTTAGATATCTCTTGTAGTTTCTTCAGAAAACACAAATCATCTGAAAATGCTTTTGAAGCAATAGACACAAAAACAGCTATAAATCCAAAACATAATATGATAGACTCAAACTTTAAACTCTATATTGTGTAGATTTACAAGTCCTACTTGCCCAGCAAAAAGGGTTTGAATAGCTCTTGCTCTTTTTTTCAAAACTCACAAACAACTGTTCATGGGCTGAAAAGGCTTTTGGAGCAATAAAACAGTAAAAACTGCTATAACTCAAAAACGCAATAAGATAAGTTCAAACTTTAAAAGACATATTGTGCAGATGTACAGGCCCCTCTTGCACAGAAAGTATGGGTTAGATATCTCTTGTAGTTTCTTCAGAAAACACAAATCATCTGAAAATGCTTTTGAAGCAATAGACACAAAAACAGCTATAAATCCAAAACATAATATGATAGACTCAAACTTTAAACTCTATATTGTGTAGATTTACAGGTCCTACTTGCCCAGCAAAAAGGGTTTGAATAGCTCTTGCTCTTTTTTTCAAAACTCACAAACAACTGTTCATGGGCTGAAAAGGCTTTTGGAGCAATAAAACAGTAAAAACTGCTATAACTCAAAAACGCAATAAGATAAGTTCAAACTTTAAAAGACATGTTGTGCAGATGTACAGGCCCCTCTTGCACAGAAAGTATGGGTTAGATATCTCTTGTAGTTTCTTCAGAACACACAAATTATCTGAAAATGCTTTTGAAGCAATAGACACAAAAACAGCTATAAATCCAAAACCTAATATGATAGACTCATACTTTAAACTCTATATTGTGTAGATTTATAGGTCCTACTTGCCCTGCAAAAAGGGTTTGAATAGCTCTTGCTCTTTTTTTCAAAACTCACAAACAACTGTTCATGGGCTGAAAAGGCTTTTGGAGCAATAAAACAGTAAAAACTGCTATAACTCAAAAACGCAATAAGATAGGTTCAAACTTTAAAAGACATGTTGTGCAGATGTACAGGCCCCTCTTGCACAGAACGTATGGGTTAGATATCTCTTGTAGTTTCTTCAGAAAACACAAATCATCTGAAAATGCTTTTGAAGCAATAGACACAAAAACAGCTATAAATCCAAAACATAATATGATAGACTCAAACTTTAAACTCTATATTGTGTAGATTTACAGGTCCTACTTGCCCAGCAAAAAGGGTTTGAATAGCTCTTGCTCTTTTTTCAAAACTCACAAACAACTGTTCATGGGCTGAAAAGGCTTTTGGAGCAATAAAACAGTAAAAACTGCTATAACTCAAAAACGCAATAAGATAGGTTCAAACTTTAAAAGACATGTTGTGCAGATGTACAGGCCCCTCTTGCACAGAAAGTATGGGTTAGATATCTCTTGTAGTTTCTTCAGGAAACACAAATCATCTGAAAATGCTTTTGAAACAATAGACACAAAAATAGCTATAAATCCAAAACCTAATATGATAGACTCAAACTTTAAACTCTATATTGTGTAGATTTACAGGTCCTACTTGCCCAGCAAAAAGGGTTTGAATAGCTCTTGCTCTTTTTTTCAAAACTCACAAACAACTGTTCATGGGCTGAAAAGGCTTTTGGAGCAATAAAACAGTAAAAACTGCTATAACTCAAAAACGCAATAAGATAGGTTCAAACTTTAAAAGACATGTTGTGCAGATGTACAGGCCCCTCTTGCACAGAAAGTATGGGTTAGATATCTCTTGTAGTTTCTTCAGAAAACACAAATCATCTGAAAATGCTTTTGAAGCAATAGACACAAAAACAGCTATAAATCCAAAACCTAATATGATAGACTCAAACTTTAAACTCTATATTGGTTAGATTTACAGGTCCTACTTGCCCAGCAAAAAGGGTTTGAATAGCTCTTGCTCTTTTTTTCAAAACTCACAAACAACTGTTCATGGGCTGAAAAGGCTTTTGGAGCAATAAAACAGTAAAAACTGCTATAACTCAAAAACGCAATAAGATAAGTTCAAACTTTAAAAGACATGTTGTGCAGATGTACAGGCCACTCTTGCACAGAAAGTATGGGTTAGATATCTCTTGTAGTTTCTTCTGAACACACAAATTATCTGAAAATGCTTTTGAAGCAATAGACACAAAAACAGCTATAAATCCAAAACCTAATATGATAGACTCATACTTTAAACTCTATATTGTGTAGATTTATAGGTCCTACTTGCCCTGCAAAAAGGGTTTGAATAGCTCTTGCTCTTTTTTTCAAAACTCACAAACAACTGTTCATGGGCTGAAAAGGCTTTTGGAGCAATAAAACAGTAAAAACTGCTATAACTCAAAAACGCAATAAGATAGGTTCAAACTTTAAAAGACATGTTGTGCAGATGTACAGGCCCCTCTTGCACAGAAAGTATGGGTTAGATATCTCTTGTAGTTTCTTCAGAAAACACAAATCATCTGAAAATGCTTTTGAAGCAATAGACACAAAAACAGCTATAAATCCAAAACCTAATATGATAGACTCAAACTTTAAACTCTATATTGTGTAGATTTACAGGTCCTACTTGCCCAGCAAAAAGGGTTTGAATAGCTCTTGCTCTTTTTTTCAAAACTCACAAACAACTGTTCATGGGCTGAAAAGGCTTTTGGAGCAATAAAACAGTAAAAACTGCTATAACTCAAAAACGCAATAAGATAAGTTCAAACTTTAAAAGACATGTTGTGCAGATGTACAGGCCACTCTTGCACAGAAAGTATGGGTTAGATATCTCTTGTAGTTTCTTCTGAACACACAAATTATCTGAAAATGCTTTTGAAGCAATAGACACAAAAACAGCTATAAATCCAAAACCTAATATGATAGACTCATACTTTAAACTCTATATTGTGTAGATTTATAGGTCCTACTTGCCCTGCAAAAAGGGTTTGAATAGCTCTTGCTCTTTTTTTCAAAACTCACAAACAACTGTTCATGGGCTGAAAAGGCTTTTGGAGCAATAAAACAGTAAAAACTGCTATAACTCAAAAACGCAATAAGATAGGTTCAAACTTTAAAAGACATGTTGTGCAGATGTACAGGCCCCTCTTGCACAGAAAGTATGGGTTAGATATCTCTTGTAGTTTCTTCAGAAAACACAAATCATCTGAAAATGCTTTTGAAGCAATAGACACAAAAACAGCTATAAATCCAAAACCTAATATGATAGACTCAAACTTTAAACTCTATATTGTGTAGATTTACAGGTCCTACTTGCCCAGCAAAAAGGGTTTGAATAGCTCTTGCTCTTTTTTTCAAAACTCACAAACAACTGTTCATGGGCTGAAAAGGCTTTTGGAGCAATAAAACAGTAAAAACTGCTATAACTCAAAAACGCAATAAGATAGGTTCAAACTTTAAAAGACATGTTGTGCAGATGTACAGGCCCCTCTTGCACAGAAAGTATGGGTTAGATATCTCTTGTAGTTTCTTCAGAAAACACAAATCATCTGAAAATGCTTTTGAAGCAATAGACACAAAAACAGCTATAAATCCAAAACCTAATATGATAGACTCAAACTTTAAACTCTATATTGTGTAGATTTACAGGTCCTACTTGCCCAGCAAAAAGGGTTTGAATAGCTCTTGCTCTTTTTTTCAAAACTCACAAACAACTGTTCATGGGCTGAAAAGGCTTTTGGAGCAATAAAACAGTAAAAACTGCTATAACTCAAAAACGCAATAAGATAGGTTCAAACTTTAAAAGACATGTTGTGCAGATGTACAGGCCCCTCTTGCACAGAAAGTATGGGTTAGATATCTCTTGTAGTTTCTTCAGAAAACACAAATCATCTGAAAATGCTTTTGAAGCAATAGACACAAAAACAGCTATAAATCCAAAACCTAATATGATAGACTCAAACTTTAAACTCTATATTGTGTAGATTTACAGGTCCTACTTGCCCAGCAAAAAGGGTTTGAATAGCTCTTGCTCTTTTTTTCAAAACTCACAAACAACTGTTCATGGGCTGAAAAGGCTTTTGGAGCAATAAAACAGTAAAAACTGCTATAACTCAAAAACGCAATAAGATAGGTTCAAACTTTAAAAGACATGTTGTGCAGATGTACAGGCCCCTCTTGCACAGAAAGTATGGGTTAGATATCTCTTGTAGTTTCTTCAGAAAACACAAATCATCTGAAAATGCTTTTGAAGCAATAGACACAAAAACAGCTATAAATCCAAAACCTAATATGATAGACTCAAACTTTAAACTCTATATTGTGTAGATTTACAGGTCCTACTTGCCCAGCAAAAAGGGTTTGAATAGCTCTTGCTCTTTTTTTCAAAACTCACAAACAACTGTTCATGGGCTGAAAAGGCTTTTGGAGCAATAAAACAGTAAAAACTACTATAACTCAAAAACGCAATAAGATAGGTTCAAACTTTAAAAGACATGTTGTGCAGATGTACAGGCCCCTCTTGCACAGAAAGTATGGGTTAGATATCTCTTGTAGTTTCTTCAGAAAACACAAATCATCTGAAAATGCTTTTGAAGCAATAGACACAAAAACAGCTATAAATCCAAAACCTAATATGATAGACTCAAACTTTAAACTCTATATTGTGTAGATTTACAGGTCCTACTTGCCCAGCAAAAAGGGTTTGAATAGCTCTTGCTCTTTTTTTCAAAACTCACAAACAACTGTTCATGGGCTGAAAAGGCTTTTGGAGCAATAAAACAGTAAAAACTGCTATAACTCAAAAACGCAATAAGATAAGTTCAAACTTTAAAAGACATGTTGTGCAGATGTACAGGCCCCTCTTGCACAGAAAGTATGGGTTAGATATCTCTTGTAGTTTCTTCAGAAAACACAAATCATCTGAAAATGCTTTTGAAGCAATAGACACAAAAACAGCTATAAATCCAAAACATAATATGATAGACTCAAACTTTAAACTCTATATTGTGTAGATTTACAAGTCCTACTTGCCCAGCAAAAAGGGTTTGAATAGCTCTTGCTCTTTTTTTCAAAACTCACAAACAACTGTTCATGGGCTGAAAAGGCTTTTGGAGCAATAAAACAGTAAAAACTGCTATAACTCAAAAACGCAATAAGATAAGTTCAAACTTTAAAAGACATATTGTGCAGATGTACAGGCCCCTCTTGCACAGAAAGTATGGGTTAGATATCTCTTGTAGTTTCTTCAGAAAACACAAATCATCTGAAAATGCTTTTGAAGCAATAGACACAAAAACAGCTATAAATCCAAAACATAATATGATAGACTCAAACTTTAAACTCTATATTGTGTAGATTTACAGGTCCTACTTGCCCAGCAAAAAGGGTTTGAATAGCTCTTGCTCTTTTTTTCAAAACTCACAAACAACTGTTCATGGGCTGAAAAGGCTTTTGGAGCAATAAAACAGTAAAAACTGCTATAACTCAAAAACGCAATAAGATAGGTTCAAACTTTAAAAGACATGTTGTGCAGATGTACAGGCCCCTCTTGCACAGAAAGTATGGGTTAGATATCTCTTGTAGTTTCTTCAGAAAACACAAATCATCTGAAAATGCTTTTGAAGCAATAGACACAAAAACAGCTATAAATCCAAAACATAATATGATAGACTCAAACTTTAAACTCTATATTGTGTAGATTTACAGGTCCTACTTGCCCAGCAAAAAGGGTTTGAATAGCTCTTGCTCTTTTTTTCAAAACTCACAAACAACTGTTCATGGGCTGAAAAGGCTTTTGGAGCAATAAAACAGTAAAAACTGCTATAACTCAAAAACGCAATAAGATAGGTTCAAACTTTAAAAGATATGTTGTGTAGATGTACAGGCCCCTCTTGCACAGAAAGTATGGGTTAGATATCTCTTGTAGTTTCTTCAGAAAACACAAATCATCTGAAAATGCTTTTGAAGCAATAGACACAAAAACAGCTATAGATCCAAAACCTAATATGATAGACTCAAACTTTAAACTCTATATTGTGTAGATTTACAGGTCCTACTTGCCCAGCAAAAAGGGTTTGAATAGCTCTTGCTCTTTTTTTCAAAACTCACAAACAACTGTTCATGGGCTGAAAAGGCTTTTGGAGCAATAAAACAGTAAAAACTGCTATAACTCAAAAACGCAATAAGATAAGTTCAAACTTTAAAAGACATGTTGTGCAGATGTACAGGCCCCTCTTGCACAGAAAGTATGGGTTATAGATATCTCTTGTAGTTTCTTCAGAAAACACAAATCATCTGAAAATGCTTTTGAAGCAATAGACACAAAAACAGCTATAAATCCAAAACATAATATGATAGACTCAAACTTTAAACTCTATATTGTGTAGATTTACAAGTCCTACTTGCCCAGCAAAAAGGGTTTGAATAGCTCTTGCTCTTTTTTTCAAAACTCACAAACAACTGTTCATGGGCTGAAAAGGCTTTTGGAGCAATAAAACAGTAAAAACTGCTATAACTCAAAAACGCAATAAGATAAGTTCAAACTTTAAAAGACATATTGTGCAGATGTACAGGCCCCTCTTGCACAGAAAGTATGGGTTAGATATCTCTTGTAGTTTCTTCAGAAAACACAAATCATCTGAAAATGCTTTTGAAGCAATAGACACAAAAACAGCTATAAATCCAAAACATAATATGATAGACTCAAACTTTAAACTCTATATTGTGTAGATTTACAGGTCCTACTTGCCCAGCAAAAAGGGTTTGAATAGCTCTTGCTCTTTTTTTCAAAACTCACAAACAACTGTTCATGGGCTGAAAAGGCTTTTGGAGCAATAAAACAGTAAAAACTGCTATAACTCAAAAACGCAATAAGATAAGTTCAAACTTTAAAAGACATGTTGTGCAGATGTACAGGCCCCTCTTGCACAGAAAGTATGGGTTAGATATCTCTTGTAGTTTCTTCAGAAAACACAAATTATCTGAAAATGCTTTTGAAGCAATAGACACAAAAACAGCTATAAATCCAAAACCTAATATGATAGACTCATACTTTAAACTCTATATTGTGTAGATTTATAGGTCCTACTTGCCCTGCAAAAAGGGTTTGAATAGCTCTTGCTCTTTTTTTCAAAACTCACAAACAACTGTTCATGGGCTGAAAAGGCTTTTGGAGCAATAAAACAGTAAAAACTGCTATAACTCAAAAACGCAATAAGATAGGTTCAAACTTTAAAAGACATGTTGTGCAGATGTACAGGCCCCTCTTGCACAGAACGTATGGGTTAGATATCTCTTGTAGTTTCTTCAGAAAACACAAATCATCTGAAAATGCTTTTGAAGCAATAGACACAAAAACAGCTATAAATCCAAAACATAATATGATAGACTCAAACTTTAAACTCTATATTGTGTAGATTTACAGGTCCTACTTGCCCAGCAAAAAGGGTTTGAATAGCTCTTGCTCTTTTTTCAAAACTCACAAACAACTGTTCATGGGCTGAAAAGGCTTTTGGAGCAATAAAACAGTAAAAACTGCTATAACTCAAAAACGCAATAAGATAGGTTCAAACTTTAAAAGACATGTTGTGCAGATGTACAGGCCCCTCTTGCACAGAAAGTATGGGTTAGATATCTCTTGTAGTTTCTTCAGGAAACACAAATCATCTGAAAATGCTTTTGAAACAATAGACACAAAAATAGCTATAAATCCAAAACCTAATATGATAGACTCAAACTTTAAACTCTATATTGTGTAGATTTACAGGTCCTACTTGCCCAGCAAAAAGGGTTTGAATAGCTCTTGCTCTTTTTTTCAAAACTCACAAACAACTGTTCATGGGCTGAAAAGGCTTTTGGAGCAATAAAACAGTAAAAACTGCTATAACTCAAAAACGCAATAAGATAGGTTCAAACTTTAAAAGACATGTTGTGCAGATGTACAGGCCCCTCTTGCACAGAAAGTATGGGTTAGATATCTCTTGTAGTTTCTTCAGAAAACACAAATCATCTGAAAATGCTTTTGAAGCAATAGACACAAAAACAGCTATAAATCCAAAACCTAATATGATATACTCAAACTTTAAACTCTATATTGTGTAGATTTACAGGTCCTACTTGCCCAGCAGAAAGGGTTTGAATAGCTCTTGCTCTTTTTTTCAAAACTCACAAACAACTGTTCATGGGCTGAAAAGGCTTTTGGAGCAATAAAACAGTAAAAACTGCTATAACTCAAAAACGCAATAAGATAGGTTCAAACTTTAAAAGACATATTGTGCAGATGTACAGGCCCCTCTTGCACAGAAAGTATGGGTTAGATATCTCTTGTAGTTTCTTCAGAAACACAAATCATCTGAAAATGCTTTTGAAGCAATAGACACAAAAACAGCTATAAATCCAAAACCTAATATGATAGACTTAAACTTTAAACTCTATATTGTGTAGATTTACAGGTCCTACTTGCCCAGCAAAAAGGGTTTGAATAGCTCTTGCTCTTTTTTTCAAAACTCACAAACAACTGTTCATGGGCTGAAAAGGCTTTTGGAGCAATAAAACAGTAAAAACTGCTATAACTCAAAAACGCAATAAGATAGGTTCAAACTTTAAAAGACATGTTGTGCAGATGTACAGGCCCCTCTTGCACAGAAAGTATGGGTTAGATATCTCTTGTAGTTTCTTCAGAAAACACAAATCATCTGAAAATGCTTTTGAAGCAATAGACACAAAAACAGCTATAAATCCAAAACCTAATATGATAGACTCAAACTTTAAACTCTATATTGTGTAGATTTACAGGTCCTACTTGCCCAGCAAAAAGGGTTTGAATAGCTCTTGCTCTTTTTTTCAAAACTCACAAACAACTGTTCATGGGCTGAAAAGGCTTTTGGAGCAATAAAACAGTAAAAACTGCTATAACTCAAAAACGCAATAAGATAGGTTCAAACTTTAAAAGACATGTTGTGCAGATGTACAGGCCCCTCTTGCACAGAAAGTATGGGTTAGATATCTCTTGTAGTTTCTTCAGAAAACACAAATCATCTGAAAATGCTTTTGAAGCAATAGACACAAAAACAGCTATAAATCCAAAACCTAATATGATAGACTCAAACTTTAAACTCTATATTGTGTAGATTTACAGGTCCTACTTGCCCAGCAAAAAGGGTTTGAATAGCTCTTGCTCTTTTTTTCAAAACTCACAAACAACTGTTCATGGGCTGAAAAGGCTTTTGGAGCAATAAAACAGTAAAAACTGCTATAACTCAAAAACGCAATAAGATAGGTTCAAACTTTAAAAGACATATTGTGCAGATGTACAGGCCCCTCTTGCACAGAAAGTATGGGTTAGATATCTCTTGTAGTTTCTTCAGAAAACACAAATCATCTGAAAATGCTTTTGAAGCAATAGACACAAAAACAGCTATAAATCCAAAACCTAATATGATAGACTTAAACTTTAAACTCTATATTGTGTAGATTTACAGGTCCTACTTGCCCAGCAAAAAGGGTTTGAATAGCTCTTGCTCTTTTTTTCAAAACTCACAAACAACTGTTCATGGGCTGAAAAGGCTTTTGGAGCAATAAAACAGTAAAAACTGCTATAACTCAAAAACGCAATAAGATAGGTTCAAACTTTAAAAGACATGTTGTGCAGATGTACAGGCCCCTCTTGCACAGAAAGTATGGGTTAGATATCTCTTGTAGTTTCTTCAGAAAACACAAATCATCTGAAAATGCTTTTGAAGCAATAGACACAAAAACAGCTATAAATCCAAAACATAATATGATAGACTCAAACTTTAAACTCTATATCGTGTAGATTTACAGGTCCTACTTGCCCAGCAAAAAGGGTTTGAATAGCTCTTGCTCTTTTTTTCAAAACTCACAAACAACTGTTCATGGGCTGAAAAGGCTTTTGGAGCAATAAAACAGTAAAAACTGCTATAACTCAAAAACGCAATAAGATAGGTTCAAACTTTAAAAGACATATTGTGCAGATGTACAGGCCCCTCTTGCACAGAAAGTATGGGTCAGATATCTCTTGTAGTTTCTTCAGAAAACACAAATCATCTGAAAATGCTTTTGAAGCAATAGACACAAAAACAGCTATAAATCCAAAACCTAATATGATAGACTCAAACTTTAAACTCTATATTGTGTAGATTTACAGGTCCTACTTGCCCAGCAAAAAGGGTTTGAATAGCTCTTGCTCTTTTTTCAAAACTCACAAACAACTGTTCATGGGCTGAAAAGGCTTTTGGAGCAATAAAACAGTAAAAACTGCTATAACTCAAAAACGCAATAAGATAGGTTCAAACTTTAAAAGACATATTGTGCAGATGTACAGGCCCCTCTTGCACAGAAAGTATGGGTTAGATATCTCTTGTAGTTTCTTCAGAAAACACAAATCATCTGAAAATGCTTTTGAAGCAATAGACACAAAAACAGCTATAAATCCAAAACCTAAAATGATAGACTCAAACTTTAAACTCTATATTGTGTAGATTTACAGGTCCTACTTGCCCAGCAAAAAGGGTTTGAATAGCTCTTGCTCTTTTTTTCAAAACTCACAAACAACTGTTCATGGGCTGAAAAGGCTTTTGGAGCAATAAAACAGTAAAAACTGCTATAACTCAAAAACGCAATAAGATAAGTTCAAACTTTAAAAGACATGTTGTGCAGATGTACAGGCCCCTCTTGCACAGAAAGTATGGGTTAGATATCTCTTGTAGTTTCTTCAGAAAACACAAATCATCTGAAAATGCTTTTGAAGCAATAGACACAAAAACAGCTATAAATCCAAAACCTAATATGATAGACTCAAACTTTAAACTCTATATTGTGTAGATTTACAGGTCCTACTTGCCCAGCAAAAAGGGTTTGAATAGCTCTTGCTCTTTTTTTCAAAACTCACAAACAACTTCTCATTGGCTGAAAAGGCTTTTGGAGCAATAAAACAGTAAAAACTGCTATAACTCAAAAACGCAATAAGATAAGTTCAAACTTTAAAAGACATGTTGTGCAGATGTACAGGCCCCTCTTGCACAGAAAGTATGGGTTAGATATCTCTTGTAGTTTCTTCAGAAAACACAAATCATCTGAAAATGCTTTTGAAGCAATAGACACAGAAACAGCTATAAATCCAAAACCTAATATGATAGACTCAAACTTTAAACTCTATATTGTGTAGATTTACAGGTCCTACTTGCCCAGCAAAAAGGGTTTGAATAGCTCTTGCTCTTTTTTTCAAAACTCACAAACAACTGTTCATGGGCTGAAAAGGCTTTTGGAGCAATAAAACAGTAAAAACTGCTATAACTCAAAAACGCAATAAGATAAGTTCAAACTTTAAAAGACATTTTGTGCAGATGTACAGGCCCCTCTTGCACAGAAAGTATGGGTTAGATATCTCTTGTAGTTTCTTCAGAACACACAAATTATCTGAAAATGCTTTTGAAGCAATAGACACAAAAACAGCTATAAATCCAAAACCTAAAATGATAGACTCAAACTTTAAACTCTATATTGTGTAGATTTACAGGTCCTACTTGCCCAGCAAAAAGGGTTTGAATAGCTCTTGCTCTTTTTTTCAAAACTCACAAACAACTGTTCATGGGCTGAAAAGGCTTTTGGAGCAATAAAACAGTAAAAACTGCTATAACTCAAAAACGCAATAAGATAAGTTCAAACTTTAAAAGACATGTTGTGCAGATGTACAGGCCCCTCTTGCACAGAAAGTATGGGTTAGATATCTCTTGTAGTTTCTTCAGAAAACACAAATCATCTGAAAATGCTTTTGAAGCAATAGACACAAAAACAGCTATAAATCCAAAACCTAATATGATAGACTCAAACTTTAAACTCTATATTGTGTAGATTTACAGGTCCTACTTGCCCAGCAAAAAGGGTTTGAATAGCTCTTGCTCTTTTTTTCAAAACTCACAAACAACTTCTCATTGGCTGAAAAGGCTTTTGGAGCAATAAAACAGTAAAAACTGCTATAACTCAAAAACGCAATAAGATAAGTTCAAACTTTAAAAGACATGTTGTGCAGATGTACAGGCCCCTCTTGCACAGAAAGTATGGGTTAGATATCTCTTGTAGTTTCTTCAGAAAACACAAATCATCTGAAAATGCTTTTGAAGCAATAGACACAGAAACAGCTATAAATCCAAAACCTAATATGATAGACTCAAACTTTAAACTCTATATTGTGTAGATTTACAGGTCCTACTTGCCCAGCAAAAAGGGTTTGAATAGCTCTTGCTCTTTTTTTCAAAACTCACAAACAACTGTTCATGGGCTGAAAAGGCTTTTGGAGCAATAAAACAGTAAAAACTGCTATAACTCAAAAACGCAATAAGATAAGTTCAAACTTTAAAAGACATGTTGTGCAGATGTACAGGCCCCTCTTGCACAGAAAGTATGGGTTAGATATCTCTTGTAGTTTCTTCAGAACACACAAATTATCTGAAAATGCTTTTGAAGCAATAGACACAAAAACAGCTATAAATCCAAAACCTAATATGATAGACTCAAACTTTAAACTCTATATTGTGTAGATTTATAGGTCCTACTTGCCCAGCAAAAAGGGTTTGAATAGCTCTTGCTCTTTTTTTCAAAACTCACAAACAACTGTTCATGGGCTGAAAAGGCTTTTGGAGCAATAAAACAGTAAAAACTGCTATAACTCAAAAACGCAATAAGATAGGTTCAAACTTTAAAAGACATATTGTGCAGATGTACAGGCCCCTCTTGCACAGAAAGTATGGGTTAGATATCTCTTGTAGTTTCTTCAGAAAACACAAATCATCTGAAAATGCTTTTGAAGCAATAGACACAAAAACAGCTATAAATCCAAAACCTAATATGATAGACTTAAACTTTAAACTCTATATTGTGTAGATTTACAGGTCCTACTTGCCCAGCAAAAAGGGTTTGAATAGCTCTTGCTCTTTTTTTCAAAACTCACAAACAACTGTTCATGGGCTGAAAAGGCTTTTGGAGCAATAAAACAGTAAAAACTGCTATAACTCAAAAACGCAATAAGATAGGTTCAAACTTTAAAAGACATGTTGTGCAGATGTACAGGCCCCTCTTGCACAGAAAGTATGGGTTAGATATCTCTTGTAGTTTCTTCAGAAAACACAAATCATCTGAAAATGCTTTTGAAGCAATAGACACAAAAACAGCTATAAATCCAAAACATAATATGATGGACTCAAACTTTAAACTCTATATTGTGTAGATTTACAGGTCCTACATGCCCAGCAAAAAGGGTTTGAATAGCTCTTGCTCTTTTTTTCAAAACTCACAAACAACTGTTCATGGGCTGAAAAGGCTTTTGGAGCAATAAAACAGTAAAAACTGCTATAACTCAAAAACGCAATAAGATAAGTTCAAACTTTAAAAGACATATTGTGCAGATGTACAGGCCCCTCTTGCACAGAAAGTATGGGTTAGATATCTCTTGTAGTTTCTTCAGAAAACACAAATCATCTGAAAATGCTTTTGAAGCAATAGACACAAAAACAGCTATAAATCCAAAACCTAATATGATAGACTCAAACTTTAAACTCTATATTGTGTAGATTTACAGGTCCTACTTGCCCAGCAAAAAGGGTTTGAATAGCTCTTGCTCTTTTTTTCAAAACTCACAAACAACTGTTCATGGGCTGAAAAGGCTTTTGGAGCAATAAAACAGTAAAAACTGCTATAACTCAAAAACGCAATAAGATAGGTTCAAACTTTAAAAGACATGTTGTGCAGATGTACAGGCCCCTCTTGCACAGAAAGTATGGGTTAGATATCTCTTGTAGTTTCTTCAGAACACACAAATTATCTGAAAATGCTTTTGAAGCAATAGACACAAAAACAGCTATAAATCCAAAACCTAATATGATAGACTCAAACTTTAAACTCTATATTGTGTAGATTTATAGGTCCTACTTGCCCAGCAAAAAGGGTTTGAATAGCTCTTGCTCTTTTTTTCAAAACACACAAACAACTGTTCATGGGCTGAAAAGGCTTTTGGAGCAATAAAACAGTAAAAACTGCTATAACTCAAAAACGCAATAAGATAGGTTCAAACTTTAAAATACATGTTGTGCAGATGTACAGGCCCCTCTTGCACAGAAAGTATGGGTTAGATATCTCTTGTAGTTTCTTCAGAAAACACAAATCATCTGAAAATGCTTTTGAAGCAATAGACACAGAAACAGCTATAAATCCAAAACCTAATATGATAGACTCAAACTTTAAACTCTATATTGTGTAGATTTACAGGTCCTACTTGCCCAGCAAAAAGGGTTTGAATAGCTCTTGCTCTTTTTTTCAAAACTCACAAACAACTGTTCATGGGCTGAAAAGGCTTTTGGAGCAATAAAACAGTAAAAACTGCTATAACTCAAAAACGCAATAAGATAAGTTCAAACTTTAAAAGACATGTTGTGCAGATGTACAGGCCCCTCTTGCACAGAAAGTATGGGTTAGATATCTCTTGTAGTTTCTTCAGAACACACAAATTATCTGAAAATGCTTTTGAAGCAATAGACACAAAAACAGCTATAAATCCAAAACCTAATATGATAGACACAAACTTTAAACTCTATATTGTGTAGATTTACAGGTCCTACTTGCCCAGCAAAAAGGGTTTGAATAGCTCTTGCTCTTTTTTTCAAAACTCACAAACAACTGTTCATGGGCTGAAAAGGCTTTTGGAGCAATAAAACAGTAAAAACTGCTATAACTCAAAAACGCAATAAGATAGGTTCAAACTTTAAAAGACATATTGTGCAGATGTACAGGCCCCTCTTGCACAGAAAGTATGGGTTAGATATCTCTTGTAGTTTCTTCAGAAAACACAAATCATCTGAAAATGCTTTTGAAGCAATAGACACAAAAACAGCTATAAATCCAAAACCTAATATGATAGACTTAAACTTTAAACTCTATATTGTGTAGATTTACAGGTCCTACTTGCCCAGCAAAAAGGGTTTGAATAGCTCTTGCTCTTTTTTTCAAAACTCACAAACAACTGTTCATGGGCTGAAAAGGCTTTTGGAGCAATAAAACAGTAAAAACTGCTATAACTCAAAAACGCAATAAGATAGGTTCAAACTTTAAAAGACATGTTGTGCAGATGTACAGGCCCCTCTTGCACAGAAAGTATGGGTTAGATATCTCTTGTAGTTTCTTCAGAAAACACAAATCATCTGAAAATGCTTTTGAAGCAATAGACACAAAAACAGCTATAAATCCAAAACATAATATGATAGACTCAAACTTTAAACTCTATATTGTGTAGATTTACAGGTCCTACTTGCCCAGCAAAAAGGGTTTGAATAGCTCTTGCTCTTTTTTTCAAAACTCACAAACAACTGTTCATGGGCTGAAAAGGCTTTTGGAGCAATAAAACAGTAAAAACTGCTATAACTCAAAAACGCAATAAGATAGGTTCAAACTTTAAAAGACATATTGTGCAGATGTACAGGCCCCTCTTGCACAGAAAGTATGGGTCAGATATCTCTTGTAGTTTCTTCAGAAAACACAAATCATCTGAAAATGCTTTTGAAGCAATAGACACAAAAACAGCTATAAATCCAAAACCTAATATGATAGACTCAAACTTTAAACTCTATATTGTGTAGATTTACAGGTCCTACTTGCCCAGCAAAAAGGGTTTGAATAGCTCTTGCTCTTTTTTCAAAACTCACAAACAACTGTTCATGGGCTGAAAAGGCTTTTGGAGAAATAAAACAGTAAAAACTGCTATAACTCAAAAACGCAATAAGATAGGTTCAAACTTTAAAAGACATGTTGTGCAGATGTACAGGCCCCTCTTGCACAGAAAGTATGGGTTAGATATCTCTTGTAGTTTCTTCAGAAAACACAAATCATCTGAAAATGCTTTTGAAGCAATAGACACAAAAACAGCTATAAATCCAAAACATAATATGATAGACTCAAACTTTAAACTCTATATTGTGTAGATTTACAGGTCCTACTTGCCCAGCAAAAAGGGTTTGAATAGCTCTTGCTCTTTTTTTCAAAACTCACAAACAACTGTTCATGGGCTGAAAAGGCTTTTGGAGCAATAAAACAGTAAAAACTGCTATAACTCAAAAACGCAATAAGATAGGTTCAAACTTTAAAAGACATATTGTGCAGATGTACAGGCCCCTCTTGCACAGAAAGTATGGGTCAGATATCTCTTGTAGTTTCTTCAGAAAACACAAATCATCTGAAAATGCTTTTGAAGCAATAGACACAAAAACAGCTATAAATCCAAAACCTAATATGATAGACTCAAACTTTAAACTCTATATTGTGTAGATTTACAGGTCCTACTTGCCCAGCAAAAAGGGTTTGAATAGCTCTTGCTCTTTTTTCAAAACTCACAAACAACTGTTCATGGGCTGAAAAGGCTTTTGGAGCAATAAAACAGTAAAAACTGCTATAACTCAAAAACGCAATAAGATAGGTTCAAACTTTAAAAGACATATTGTGCAGATGTACAGGCCGCTCTTGCACAGAAAGTATGGGTTAGATATCTCTTGTAGTTTCTTCAGAAAACACAAATCATCTGAAAATGCTTTTGAAGCAATAGACACAAAAACAGCTATAAATCCAAAACCTAAAATGATAGACTCAAACTTTAAACTCTATATTGTGTAGATTTACAGGTCCTACTTGCCCAGCAAAAAGGGTTTGAATAGCTCTTGCTCTTTTTTTCAAAACTCACAAACAACTGTTCATGGGCTGAAAAGGCTTTTGGAGCAATAAAACAGTAAAAACTGCTATAACTCAAAAACGCAATAAGATAAGTTCAAACTTTAAAAGACATGTTGTGCAGATGTACAGGCCCCTCTTGCACAGAAAGTATGGGTTAGATATCTCTTGTAGTTTCTTCAGAAAACACAAATCATCTGAAAATGCTTTTGAAGCAATAGACACAAAAACAGCTATAAATCCAAAACCTAATATGATAGACTCAAACTTTAAACTCTATATTGTGTAGATTTACAGGTCCTACTTGCCCAGCAAAAAGGGTTTGAATAGCTCTTGCTCTTTTTTTCAAAACTCACAAACAACTTCTCATTGGCTGAAAAGGCTTTTGGAGCAATAAAACAGTAAAAACTGCTATAACTCAAAAACGCAATAAGATAAGTTCAAACTTTAAAAGACATGTTGTGCAGATGTACAGGCCCCTCTTGCACAGAAAGTATGGGTTAGATATCTCTTGTAGTTTCTTCAGAAAACACAAATCATCTGAAAATGCTTTTGAAGCAATAGACACAGAAACAGCTATAAATCCAAAACCTAATATGATAGACTCAAACTTTAAACTCTATATTGTGTAGATTTACAGGTCCTACTTGCCCAGCAAAAAGGGTTTGAATAGCTCTTGCTCTTTTTTTCAAAACTCACAAACAACTGTTCATGGGCTGAAAAGGCTTTTGGAGCAATAAAACAGTAAAAACTGCTATAACTCAAAAACGCAATAAGATAAGTTCAAACTTTAAAAGACATGTTGTGCAGATGTACAGGCCCCTCTTGCACAGAAAGTATGGGTTAGATATCTCTTGTAGTTTCTTCAGAACACACAAATTATCTGAAAATGCTTTTGAAGCAATAGACACAAAAACAGCTATAAATCCAAAACCTAATATGATAGACTCAAACTTTAAACTCTATATTGTGTAGATTTATAGGTCCTACTTGCCCAGCAAAAAGGGTTTGAATAGCTCTTGCTCTTTTTTTCAAAACTCACAAACAACTGTTCATGGGCTGAAAAGGCTTTTGGAGCAATAAAACAGTAAAAACTGCTATAACTCAAAAACGCAATAAGATAGGTTCAAACTTTAAAAGACATATTGTGCAGATGTACAGGCCCCTCTTGCACAGAAAGTATGGGTTAGATATCTCTTGTAGTTTCTTCAGAAAACACAAATCATCTGAAAATGCTTTTGAAGCAATAGACACAAAAACAGCTATAAATCCAAAACCTAATATGATAGACTTAAACTTTAAACTCTATATTGTGTAGATTTACAGGTCCTACTTGCCCAGCAAAAAGGGTTTGAATAGCTCTTGCTCTTTTTTTCAAAACTCACAAACAACTGTTCATGGGCTGAAAAGGCTTTTGGAGCAATAAAACAGTAAAAACTGCTATAACTCAAAAACGCAATAAGATAGGTTCAAACTTTAAAAGACATGTTGTGCAGATGTACAGGCCCCTCTTGCACAGAAAGTATGGGTTAGATATCTCTTGTAGTTTCTTCAGAAAACACAAATCATCTGAAAATGCTTTTGAAGCAATAGACACAAAAACAGCTATAAATCCAAAACATAATATGATGGACTCAAACTTTAAACTCTATATTGTGTAGATTTACAGGTCCTACATGCCCAGCAAAAAGGGTTTGAATAGCTCTTGCTCTTTTTTTCAAAACTCACAAACAACTGTTCATGGGCTGAAAAGGCTTTTGGAGCAATAAAACAGTAAAAACTGCTATAACTCAAAAACGCAATAAGATAAGTTCAAACTTTAAAAGACATATTGTGCAGATGTACAGGCCCCTCTTGCACAGAAAGTATGGGTTAGATATCTCTTGTAGTTTCTTCAGAAAACACAAATCATCTGAAAATGCTTTTGAAGCAATAGACACAAAAACAGCTATAAATCCAAAACCTAATATGATAGACTCAAACTTTAAACTCTATATTGTGTAGATTTACAGGTCCTACTTGCCCAGCAAAAAGGGTTTGAATAGCTCTTGCTCTTTTTTTCAAAACTCACAAACAACTGTTCATGGGCTGAAAAGGCTTTTGGAGCAATAAAACAGTAAAAACTGCTATAACTCAAAAACGCAATAAGATAAGTTCAAACTTTAAAAGACATGTTGTGCAGATGTACAGGCCCCTCTTGCACAGAAAGTATGGGTTAGATATCTCTTGTAGTTTCTTCAGAACACACAAATTATCTGAAAATGCTTTTGAAGCAATAGACACAAAAACAGCTATAAATCCAAAACCTAATATGATAGACTCAAACTTTAAACTCTATATTGTGTAGATTTATAGGTCCTACTTGCCCAGCAAAAAGGGTTTGAATAGCTCTTGCTCTTTTTTTCAAAACTCACAAACAACTGTTCATGGGCTGAAAAGGCTTTTGGAGCAATAAAACAGTAAAAACTGCTATAACTCAAAAACGCAATAAGATAGGTTCAAACTTTAAAAGACATATTGTGCAGATGTACAGGCCCCTCTTGCACAGAAAGTATGGGTTAGATATCTCTTGTAGTTTCTTCAGAAAACACAAATCATCTGAAAATGCTTTTGAAGCAATAGACACAAAAACAGCTATAAATCCAAAACCTAATATGATAGACTTAAACTTTAAACTCTATATTGTGTAGATTTACAGGTCCTACTTGCCCAGCAAAAAGGGTTTGAATAGCTCTTGCTCTTTTTTTCAAAACTCACAAACAACTGTTCATGGGCTGAAAAGGCTTTTGGAGCAATAAAACAGTAAAAACTGCTATAACTCAAAAACGCAATAAGATAGGTTCAAACTTTAAAAGACATGTTGTGCAGATGTACAGGCCCCTCTTGCACAGAAAGTATGGGTTAGATATCTCTTGTAGTTTCTTCAGAAAACACAAATCATCTGAAAATGCTTTTGAAGCAATAGACACAAAAACAGCTATAAATCCAAAACATAATATGATGGACTCAAACTTTAAACTCTATATTGTGTAGATTTACAGGTCCTACATGCCCAGCAAAAAGGGTTTGAATAGCTCTTGCTCTTTTTTTCAAAACTCACAAACAACTGTTCATGGGCTGAAAAGGCTTTTGGAGCAATAAAACAGTAAAAACTGCTATAACTCAAAAACGCAATAAGATAAGTTCAAACTTTAAAAGACATATTGTGCAGATGTACAGGCCCCTCTTGCACAGAAAGTATGGGTTAGATATCTCTTGTAGTTTCTTCAGAAAACACAAATCATCTGAAAATGCTTTTGAAGCAATAGACACAAAAACAGCTATAAATCCAAAACCTAATATGATAGACTCAAACTTTAAACTCTATATTGTGTAGATTTACAGGTCCTACTTGCCCAGCAAAAAGGGTTTGAATAGCTCTTGCTCTTTTTTTCAAAACTCACAAACAACTGTTCATGGGCTGAAAAGGCTTTTGGAGCAATAAAACAGTAAAAACTGCTATAACTCAAAAACGCAATAAGATAGGTTCAAACTTTAAAAGACATGTTGTGCAGATGTACAGGCCCCTCTTGCACAGAAAGTATGGGTTAGATATCTCTTGTAGTTTCTTCAGAACACACAAATTATCTGAAAATGCTTTTGAAGCAATAGACACAAAAACAGCTATAAATCCAAAACCTAATATGATAGACTCAAACTTTAAACTCTATATTGTGTAGATTTATAGGTCCTACTTGCCCAGCAAAAAGGGTTTGAATAGCTCTTGCTCTTTTTTTCAAAACACACAAACAACTGTTCATGGGCTGAAAAGGCTTTTGGAGCAATAAAACAGTAAAAACTGCTATAACTCAAAAACGCAATAAGATAGGTTCAAACTTTAAAATACATGTTGTGCAGATGTACAGGCCCCTCTTGCACAGAAAGTATGGGTTAGATATCTCTTGTAGTTTCTTCAGAAAACACAAATCATCTGAAAATGCTTTTGAAGCAATAGACACAAAAACAGCTATAAATCCAAAACCTAATATGATAGACTTAAACTTTAAACTCTATATTGTGTAGATTTACAGGTCCTACTTGCCCAGCAAAAAGGGTTTGAATAGCTCTTGCTCTTTTTTTCAAAACTCACAAACAACTGTTCATGGGCTGAAAAGGCTTTTGGAGCAATAAAACAGTAAAAACTGCTATAACTCAAAAACGCAATAAGATAGGTTCAAACTTTAAAAGACATGTTGTGCAGATGTACAGGCCCCTCTTGCACAGAAAGTATGGGTTAGATATCTCTTGTAGTTTCTTCAGAAAACACAAATCATCTGAAAATGCTTTTGAAGCAATAGACACAAAAACAGCTATAAATCCAAAACCTAATATGATAGACTCAAACTTTAAACTCTATATTGTGTAGATTTACAGGTCCTACTTACCCAGCAAAAAGGGTTTGAATAGCTCTTGCTCTTTTTTCAAAACTCACAAACAACTGTTCATGGGCTGAAAAGGCTTTTGGAGCAATAAAACAGTAAAAACTGCTATAAATCAAAAACGCAATAAGATAGGTTCAAACTTTAAAAGACATATTGTGCAGATGTACAGGCCCCTCTTGCACAGAAAGTATGGGTTAGATATCTCTTGTAGTTTCTTCAGAAAACACAAATCATCTGAAAATGCTTTTGAAGCAATAGACACAAAAACAGCTATAAATCCAAAACCTAATATGATAGACTCAAACTTTAAACTCTATATTGTGTAGATTTACAGGTCCTACTTGCCCAGCAAAAAGGGTTTGAATAGCTCTTGCTCTTTTTTTCAAAACTCACAAACAACTGTTCATGGGCTGAAAAGGCTTTTGGAGCAATAAAACAGTAAAAACTGCTATAACTCAAAAACGCAATAAGATAGGTTCAAACTTTAAAAGACATGTTGTGCAGATGTACAGGCCCCTCTTGCACAGAAAGTATGGGTTAGATATCTCTTGTAGTTTCTTCAGAAAACACAAATCATCTGAAAATGCTTTTGAAGCAATAGACACAAAAACAGCTATAAATCCAAAACCTAATATGATAGACTCAAACTTTAAACTCTATATTGTGTAGATTTACAGGTCCTACTTGCCCAGCAAAAAGGGTTTGAATAGCTCTTGCTCTTTTTTTCAAAACTCACAAACAACTGTTCATGGGCTGAAAAGGCTTTTGGAGCAATAAAACAGTAAAAACTGCTATAACTCAAAAACGCAATAAGATAGGTTCAAACTTTAAAAGACATGTTGTGCAGATGTACAGGCCCCTCTTGCACAGAAAGTATGGGTTAGATATCTCTTGTAGTTTCTTCAGAAAACACAAATCATCTGAAAATGCTTTTGAAGCAATAGACACAAAAACAGCTATAAATCCAAAACATAATATGATAGACTCAAACTTTAAACTCTATATTGTGTAGATTTACAGGTCCTACTTGCCCAGCAAAAAGGGTTTGAATAGCTCTTGCTCTTTTTTCAAAACTCACAAACAACTGTTCATGGGCTGAAAAGGCTTTTGGAGCAATAAAACAGTAAAAACTGCTATAACTCAAAAACGCAATAAGATAGGTTCAAACTTTAAAAGAGATATTGTGCAGATGTACAGGCCCCTCTTGCACAGAAAGTATGGGTTAGATATCTCTTGTAGTTTCTTCAGGAAACACAAATCATCTGAAAATGCTTTTGAAGCAATAGACACAAAAACAGCTATAAATCCAAAACCTAATATGATAGACTCAAACTTTAAACTCTATATTGTGTAGATTTACAGGTCCTACTTGCCCAGCAAAAAGGGTTTGAATAGCTCTTGCTCTTTTTTCAAAACTCACAAACAACTGTTCATGGGCTGAAAAGGCTTTTGGAGCAATAAAACAGTAAAAACTGCTATAACTCAAAAACGCAATAAGATAGGTTCAAACTTTAAAAGACATATTGTGCAGATGTACAGGCCCCTCTTGCACAGAAAGTATGGGTTAGATATCTCTTGTAGTTTCTTCAGAAAACACAAATCATCTGAAAATGCTTTTGAAGCAATAGACACAAAAACAGCTATAAATCCAAGACCTAATATGATAGACTCAAACTTTAAACTCTATATTGTGTAGATTTACAGGTCCTACTTGCCCAGCAAAAAGGGTTTGAATAGCTCTTGCTCTTTTTTTCAAAACTCACAAACAACTGTTCATGGGCTGAAAAGGCTTTTGGAGCAATAAAACAGTAAAAACTGCTATAACTCAAAAACGCAATAAGATAGGTTCAAACTTTAAAGGACATGTTGTGCAGATGTACACGCCCCTCATGCACAGAAAGTATGGCTTGGATATCTCTTGTAGTTTCTTCAGAACACACAAATTATCTGAAAATGCTTTTGAAGCAATAGACACAAAAACAGCTATAAATCCAAAACCTAATATGATAGACTCAAACTTTAAACTCTATATTGTGTAGATTTACAGGTCCTACTTGCCCAGCAAAAAGGGTTTGAATAGCTCTTGCTCTTTTTTCAAAACTCACAAACAACTGTTCATGGGCTGAAAAGGCTTTTGGAGCAATAAAAACGTAAAAACTGCTATAACTCAAAAATGCAATAAGATAGGTTCAAACTTTAAAAGACATGTTGTGCAGATGTACAGGCCCCTCTTGCACAGAAAGTATGGGTTAGATATCTCTTGTAGTTTCTTCAGAAAACACAAATCATCTGAAAATGCTTATGAAGCAATAGACACAAAAACAGCTATAAATCCAAAACCTAATATGATAGACTCAAACTTTAAACTCTATATTGTGTAGATTTACAGGTCCTACTTGCCCAGCAAAAAGGGTTTGAATAGCTCTTGCTCTTTTTTTCAAAACTCACAAACAACTGTTCAAGGGCTGAAAAGGCTTTTGGAGCAATAAAACAGTAAAAACTGCTATAAATACATGTTGTGCAGATGTACAGGCCCCTCTTGCACAGAAAGTATGGGTTAGATATCTCTTGTAGTTTCTTCAGAAAACACAAATCATCTGAAAATGCTTTTGAAGCAATAGACACAAAAACAGCTATAAATCCAAAACCTAATATGATAGACTCAAACTTTAAACTCTATATTGTGTAGATTTACAGGTCCTACTTGCCCAGCAAAAAGGGTTTGAATAGCTCTTGCTCTTTTTTCAAAACTCACAAACAACTGTTCATGGGCTGAAAAGGCTTTTGGAGCAATAAAACAGTAAAAACTGCTATAACTCAAAAACGCAATAAGATAGGTTCAAACTTTAAAAGACATATTGTGCAGATGTACAGGCCCCTCTTGCACAGAAAGTATGGGTTAGATATCTCTTGTAGTTTCTTCAGAAAACACAAATCATCTGAAAATGCTTTTGAAGCAATAGACACAAAAACAGCTATAAATCCAAAACCTAATATGATAGACTCAAACTTTAAACTCTATATTGTGTAGATTTACAGGTCCTACTTGCCCAGCAAAAAGGGTTTGAATAGCTCTTGCTCTTTTTTTCAAAACTCACAAACAACTTTTCATGGGCTGAAAAGGCTTTTGGAGCAATAAAACAGTAAAAACTGCTATAACTCAAAAACGCAATAAGATAGGTTCAAACTTTAAAGGACATGTTGTGCAGATGTACACGCCCCTCATGCACAGAAAGTATGGCTTGGATATCTCTTGTAGTTTCTTCAGAACACACAAATTATCTGAAAATGCTTTTGAAACAATAGACACAAAAACAGCTATAAATCCAAAACCTAATATGAATGACTCAAACTTTAAACTCTATATTGTGTAGATTTACAGGTCCTACTTGCCCAGCAAAAAGGGTTTGAATAGCTCTTGCTCTTTTTTCAAAACTCACAAACAACTGTTCATGGGCTGAAAAGGCTTTTGGAGCAATAAAAACGTAAAAACTGCTATAACTCAAAAATGCAATAAGATAGGTTCAAACTTTAAAAGACATGTTGTGCAGATGTACAGGCCCCTCTTGCACAGAAAGTATGGGTTAGATATCTCTTGTAGTTTCTTCAGAAAACACAAATCATCTGAAAATGCTTTTGAAGCAATAGACACAAAAACAGCTATAAATCCAAAACCTAATATGATAGACTCAAACTTTAAACTCTATATTGTGTAGATTTACAGGTCCTACTTGCCCAGCAAAAAGGGTTTGAATAGCTCTTGCTCTTTTTTTCAAAACTCACAAACAACTGTTCAAGGGCTGAAAAGGCTTTTGGAGCAATAAAACAGTAAAAACTGCTATAACTCAAAAACGCAATAAGATAGGTTCAAACTTTAAAAGACATGTTGTGCAGATGTACAGGCCCCTCTTGCACAGAAAGTATGGGTTAGATATCTCTTGTAGTTTCTTCAGAAAACACAAATCATCTGAAAATGCTTTTGAAGCAATAGACACAAAAACAGCTATAAATCCAAAACCTAATATGATAGACTCAAACTTTAAACTCTATATTGTGTAGATTTACAGGTCCTACTTGCCCAGCAAAAAGGGTTTGAATAGCTCTTGCTCTTTTTTCAAAACTCACAAACAACTGTTCATGGGCTGAAAAGGCTTTTGGAGCAATAAAACAGTAAAAACTGCTATAACTCAAAAACGCAATAAGATAGGTTCAAACTTTAAAAGACATGTTGTGCAGATGTACAGGCCCCTCTTGCACAGAAAGTATGGGTTAGATATCTCTTGTAGTTTCTTCAGAAAACACAAATCATCTGAAAATGCTTTTGAAGCAATAGACACAAAAACAGCTATAAATCCAAAACCTAATATGATAGACTCAAACTTTAAACTCTATATTGTGTAGATTTACAGGTCCTACTTGCCCAGCAAAAAGGGTTTGAATAGCTCTTGCTCTTTTTTCAAAACTCACAAACAACTGTTCATGGGCTGAAAAGGCTTTTGGAGCAATAAAACAGTAAAAACTGCTATAACTCAAAAACGCAATAAGATAGGTTCAAACTTTAAAAGACATGTTGTGCAGATGTACACGCCCCTCATGCACAGAAAGTATGGCTTGGATATCTCTTGTAGTTTCTTCAGAACACACAAATTATCTGAAAATGCTTTTGAAGCAATAGACACAAAAACAGCTATAAATCCAAAACCTAATATGATAGACTCAAAATTTAAACTATATATTGTGTAGATTTACATGTCCTACTTGCCCAGCAAAAAGGGTTCGAATAGCTCTTGCACTTTTTTCGAAACTCACAAACAACTGTTCATGGGCTGAAAAGGCTTTTGGAGCAATAAAAACGTAAAAACTGCTATAACTCAAAAATACAATAAGATAGGTTCAAACTTTAAAAGACATGTTGTGCAGATGTACAGGCCCCTCTTGCACAGAAAGTATGGGTTAGATATCTCTTGTAGTTTCTTCAGAAAACACAAATCATCTGAAAATGCTTTTGAAGCAATAGACACAAAAACAGCTATAAATCCAAAACCTAATATGATAGACTCAAACTTTAAACTCTATATTGTGTAGATTTACAGGTCCTACTTGCCCAGCAAAAAGGGTTTGAATAGCTCTTGCTCTTTTTTTCAAAACTCACAAACAACTGTTCAAGGGCTGAAAAGGCTTTTGGAGCAATAAAACAGTAAAAACTGCTATAACTCAAAAACGCAATAAGATAGGTTCAAACTTTAAAAGACATGTTGTGCAGATGTACAGGCCCCTCTTGCACAGAAAGTATGGGTTAGATATCTCTTGTAGTTTCTTCAGAAAACACAAATCATCTGAAAATGCTTTTGAAGCAATAGACACAAAAACAGCTATAAATCCAAAACCTAATATGATAGACTCAAATTTTAAACTCTATATTGTGTAGATTTACAGGTCCTACTTGCCCAGCAAAAAGGGTTTGAATAGCTCTTGCTCTTTTTTCAAAACTCACAAACAACTGTTCATGGGCTGAAAAGGCTTTTGGAGCAATAAAACAGTAAAAACTGCTATAACTCAAAAACGCAATAAGATAGGTTCAAACTTTAAAAGACATATTGTGCAGATGTACAGGCCCCTCTTGCACAGAAAGTATGGGTTAGATATCTCTTGTAGTTTCTTCAGGAAACACAAATTATCTGAAAATGCTTTTGAAGCAATAGACACAAAAACAGCTATAAATCCAAAACCTAATATGATAGACTCAAAATTTAAACTATATATTGTGTAGATTTACATGTCCTACTTGCCCAGCAAAAAGGGTTCGAATAGCTCTTGCACTTTTTTCGAAACTCACAAACAACTGTTCATGGGCTGAAAAGGCTTTTCGAGCAATAAAAACGTAAAAACTGCTATAACTCAAAAATACAATAAGATAGGTTCAAACTTTAAAAGACATGTTGTGCAGATGTACAGGCCCCTCTTGCACAGAAAGTATGGGTTAGATATCTCTTGTAGTTTCTTCAGAAAACACAAATCATCTGAAAATGCTTTTGAAGCAATAGACACAAAAACAGCTATAAATCCAAAACCTAATATGATAGACTCAAACTTTAAACTCTATATTGTGTAGATTTACAGGTCCTACTTGCCCAGCAAAAAGGGTTTGAATAGCTCTTGCTCTTTTTTTCAAAACTCACAAACAACTGTTCAAGGGCTGAAAAGGCTTTTGGAGCAATAAAACAGTAAAAACTGCTATAACTCAAAAACGCAATAAGATAGGTTCAAACTTTAAAAGACATGTTGTGCAGATGTACAGGCCCCTCTTGCACAGAAAGTATGGGTTAGATATCTCTTGTAGTTTCTTCAGAAAACACAAATCATCTGAAAATGCTTTTGAAGCAATAGACACAAAAACAGCTATAAATCCAAAACCTAATATGATAGACTCAAATTTTAAACTCTATATTGTGTAGATTTACAGGTCCTACTTGCCCAGCAAAAAGGGTTTGAATAGCTCTTGCTCTTTTTTCAAAACTCACAAACAACTGTTCATGGGCTGAAAAGGCTTTTGGAGCAATAAAACAGTAAAAACTGCTATAACTCAAAAACGCAATAAGATAGGTTCAAACTTTAAAAGACATATTGTGCAGATGTACAGGCCCCTCTTGCACAGAAAGTATGGGTTAGATATCTCTTGTAGTTTCTTCAGGAAACACAAATCATCTGAAAATGCTTTTGAAGCAATAGACACAAAAACAGCTATAAATCCAAAACCTAATATGATAGACTCAAACTTTAAACTCTATATTGTGTAGATTTACAGGTCTTACTTGCCCAGCAAAAAGGGTTTGAATAGCTCTTGCTCTTTTTTTCAAAACTCACAAACAACTGTTCATGGGCTGAAAAGGCTTTTGGAGCAATAAAACAGTAAAAACTGCTATAACTCAAAAACGCAATAAGATAGGTTCAAACTTTAAAAGACATGTTGTGCAGATGTACAGGCCCCTCTTGCACAGAAAGTATGGGTTAGATATCTCTTGTAGTTTCTTCAGAAAACACAAATCATCTGAAAATGCTTTTGAAGCAATAGACACAAAAACAGCTATAAATCCAAAACCTAATATGATAGACTCAAACTTTAAACTCTATATTGTGTAGATTTACAGGTCCTACTTGCCCAGCAAAAAGGGTTTGAATAGCTCTTGCTCTTTTTTCAAAACTCACAAACAACTGTTCATGGGCTGAAAAGGCTTTTGGAGCAATAAAACAGTAAAAACTGCTATAACTCAAAAACGCAATAAGATAGGTTCAAACTTTAAAAGACATATTGTGCAGATGTACAGGCCCCTCTTGCACAGAAAGTATGGGTTAGATATCTCTTGTAGTTTCTTCAGAAAACACAAATCATCTGAAAATGCTTTTGAAGCAATAGACACAAAAACAGCTATAAATCCAAAACCTAATATGATAGACTCAAACTTTAAACTCTATATTGTGTAGATTTACAGGTCCTACTTGCCCAGCAAAAAGGGTTTGAATAGCTCTTGCTCTTTTTTCAAAACTCACAAACAACTGTTCATGGGCTGAAAAGGCTTTTGGAGCAATAAAACAGTAAAAACTGCTATAACTCAAAAACGCAATAAGATAGGTTCAAACTTTAAAAGACATGTTGTGCAGATGTACACGCCCCTCATGCACAGAAAGTATGGCTTGGATATCTCTTGTAGTTTCTTCAGAACACACAAATTATCTGAAAATGCTTTTGAAGCAATAGACACAAAAACAGCTATAAATCCAAAACCTAATATGATAGACTCAAAATTTAAACTATATATTGTGTAGATTTACATGTCCTACTTGCCCAGCAAAAAGGGTTCGAATAGCTCTTGCACTTTTTTCGAAACTCACAAACAACTGTTCATGGGCTGAAAAGGCTTTTGGAGCAATAAAAACGTAAAAACTGCTATAACTCAAAAATACAATAAGATAGGTTCAAACTTTAAAAGACATGTTGTGCAGATGTACAGGCCCCTCTTGCACAGAAAGTATGGGTTAGATATCTCTTGTAGTTTCTTCAGAAAACACAAATCATCTGAAAATGCTTTTGAAGCAATAGACACAAAAACAGCTATAAATCCAAAACCTAATATGATAGACTCAAACTTTAAACTCTATATTGTGTAGATTTACAGGTCCTACTTGCCCAGCAAAAAGGGTTTGAATAGCTCTTGCTCTTTTTTTCAAAACTCACAAACAACTGTTCAAGGGCTGAAAAGGCTTTTGGAGCAATAAAACAGTAAAAACTGCTATAACTCAAAAACGCAATAAGATAGGTTCAAACTTTAAAAGACATGTTGTGCAGATGTACAGGCCCCTCTTGCACAGAAAGTATGGGTTAGATATCTCTTGTAGTTTCTTCAGAAAACACAAATCATCTGAAAATGCTTTTGAAGCAATAGACACAAAAACAGCTATAAATCCAAAACCTAATATGATAGACTCAAATTTTAAACTCTATATTGTGTAGATTTACAGGTCCTACTTGCCCAGCAAAAAGGGTTTGAATAGCTCTTGCTCTTTTTTCAAAACTCACAAACAACTGTTCATGGGCTGAAAAGGCTTTTGGAGCAATAAAACAGTAAAAACTGCTATAACTCAAAAACGCAATAAGATAGGTTCAAACTTTAAAAGACATGTTGTGCAGATGTACAGGCCCCTCTTGCACAGAAAGTATGGGTTAGATATCTCTTGTAGTTTCTTCAGAAAACACAAATCATCTGAAAATGCTTTTGAAGCAATAGACACAAAAACAGCTATAAATCCAAAACCTAATATGATAGACTCAAACTTTAAACTCTATATTGTGTAGATTTACAGGTCCTACTTGCCCAGCAAAAAGGGTTTGAATAGCTCTTGCTCTAGTTTCAAAACTCACAAACAACTGTTCATGGGCTGAAAAGGCTTTTGGAGCAATAAAAACGTAAAAACTGCTATAACTCAAAAATGCAATAAGATAGGTTCAAACTTTAAAAGACATGTTGTGCAGATGTACAGGCCCCTCTTGCACAGAAAGTATGGGTTAGATATCTCTTGTAGTTTCTTCAGAAAACACAAATCATCTGAAAATGCTTTTGAAGCAATAGACACAAAAACAGCTATAAATCCAAAACCTAATATGATAGACTCAAACTTTAAACTCTATATTGTGTAGATTTACAGGTCCTACTTGCCCAGCAAAAAGGGTTTGATTTGAATAGCTCTTGCTCTTTTTTCAAAACTCACAAACAACTGTTCATGGGCTGAAAAGGCTTTTGGAGCAATAAAACAGTAAAAACTGCTATAACTCAAAAACGCAATAAGATAGGTTCAAACTTTAAAAGACATGTTGTGCAGATGTACACGCCCCTCATGCACAGAAAGTATGGCTTGGATATCTCTTGTAGTTTCTTCAGAACACACAAATTATCTGAAAATGCTTTTGAAGCAATAGACACAAAAACAGCTATAAATCCAAAACCTAATATGATAGACTCAAAATTTAAACTATATATTGTGTAGATTTACATGTCCTACTTGCCCAGCAAAAAGGGTTCGAATAGCTCTTGCACTTTTTTCGAAACTCACAAACAACTGTTCATGGGCAGAAAAGGCTTTTGGAGCAATAAAAACGTAAAAACTGCTATAACTCAAAAATACAATAAGATAGGTTCAAACTTTAAAAGACATGTTGTGCAGATGTACAGGCCCCTCTTGCACAGAAAGTATGGGTTAGATATCTCTTGTAGTTTCTTCAGAAAACACAAATCATCTGAAAATGCTTTTGAAGCAATAGACACAAAAACAGCTATAAATCCAAAACCTAATATGATAGACTCAAACTTTAAACTCTATATTGTGTAGATTTACAGGTCCTACTTGCCCAGCAAAAAGGGTTTGAATAGCTCTTGCTCTTTTTTTCAAAACTCACAAACAACTGTTCAAGGGCTGAAAAGGCTTTTGGAGCAATAAAACAGTAAAAACTGCTATAACTCAAAAACGCAATAAGATAGGTTCAAACTTTAAAAGACATGTTGTGCAGATGTACAGGCCCCTCTTGCACAGAAAGTATGGGTTAGATATCTCTTGTAGTTTCTTCAGAAAACACAAATCATCTGAAAATGCTTTTGAAGCAATAGACACAAAAACAGCTATAAATCCAAAACCTAATATGATAGACTCAAACTTTAAACTCTATATTGTGTAGATTTACAGGTCCTACTTGCCCAGCAAAAAGGGTTTGAATAGCTCTTGCTCTTTTTTCAAAACTCACAAACAACTGTTCATGGGCTGAAAAGGCTTTTGGAGCAATAAAACAGTAAAAACTGCTATAACTCAAAAACGCAATAAGATAGGTTCAAACTTTAAAAGACATATTGTGCAGATGTACAGGCCCCTCTTGCACAGAAAGTATGGGTTAGATATCTCTTGTAGTTTCTTCAGGAAACACAAATCATCTGAAAATGCTTTTGAAGCAATAGACACAAAAACAGCTATAAATCCAAAACCTAATATGATAGACTCAAACTTTAAACTCTATATTGTGTAGATTTATAGGTCCTACTTGCCCAGCAAAAAGGGTTTGAATAGCTCTTGCTCTTTTTTTCAAAACTCACAAACAACTGTTCATGGGCTGAAAAGGCTTTTGGAGCAATAAAACAGTAAAAACTGCTATAACTCAAAAACGCAATAAGATAGGTTCAAACTTTAAAAGACATATTGTGCAGATGTACAGGCCCCTCTTGCACAGAAAGTATGGGTTAGATATCTCTTGTAGTTTCTTCAGAAAACACAAATCATCTGAAAATGCTTTTGAAGCAATAGACACAAAAACAGCTATAAATCCAAAACCTAATATGATAGACTCAAACTTTAAACTCTATATTGTGTAGATTTACAGGTCTTACTTGCCCAGCAAAAAGGGTTTGAATAGCTCTTGCTCTTTTTTTCAAAACTCACAAACAACTGTTCATGGGCTGAAAAGGCTTTTGGAGCAATAAAACAGTAAAAACTGCTATAACTCAAAAACGCAATAAGATAGGTTCAAACTTTAAAAGACATGTTGTGCAGATGTACAGGCCCCTCTTGCACAGAAAGTATGGGTTAGATATCTCTTGTAGTTTCTTCAGAAAACACAAATCATCTGAAAATGCTTTTGAAGCAATAGACACAAAAACAGCTATAAATCCAAAACCTAATATGATAGACTCAAACTTTAAACTCTATATTGTGTAGATTTACAGGTCCTACTTGCCCAGCAAAAAGGGTTTGAATAGCTCTTGCTCTTTTTTTCAAAACTCACAAACAACTGTTCATGGGCTGAAAAGGCTTTTGGAGCAATAAAACAGTAAAAACTGCTATAACTCAAAAACGCAATAAGATAGGTTCAAACTTTAAAAGACATGTTGTGCAGATGTACAGGCCCCTCATGCACAGAAAGTATGGCTTGGATATCTCTTGTAGTTTCTTCAGAACACACAAATTATCTGAAAATGCTTTTGAAGCAATAGACACAAACACAGCTATAAATCCAAAACCTAATATGATAGACTCAAACTTTAAACTCTATATTGTGTAGATTTACAGGTCCTACTTGCCCAGCAAAAGGGTTTGAATTGCTCTTGCTCTTTTTTTCAAAACTCACAAACAACTGTTCATGGGCTGAAAAGGCTTTTGGAGCAATAAAACAGTAAAAACTGCTATAACTCAAAAACGCAATAAGATAAGTTCAAACTTTAAAAGACATGTTGTGCAGATGTACAGGCCCCTCTTGCACAGAAAGTATGGGTTAGATATCTCTTGTAGTTTCTTCAGAAAACACAAATCATTTGAAAATGCTTTTGAAGCAATAGACACAAAAACAGCTATAAATCCAAAACCTAATATGATAGACTCAAACTTTAAACTCTATATTGTGTAGATTTACAGGTCCTACTTGCCCAGCAAAAAGGGTTTGAATAGCTCTTGCTCTTTTTTCAAAACTCACAAACAACTGTTCATGGGCTGAAAAGGCTTTTGGAGCAATAAAACAGTAAAAACTGCTATAACTCAAAAACGCAATAAGATAGGTTCAAACTTTAAAAGAGATATTGTGCAGATGTACAGGCCCCTCTTGCACAGAAAGTATGGGTTAGATATCTCTTGTAGTTTCTTCAGGAAACACAAATCATCTGAAAATGCTTTTGAAGCAATAGACACAAAAACAGCTATAAATCCAAAACCTAATATGATAGACTCAAACTTTAAACTCTATATTGTGTAGATTTATAGGTCCTACTTGCCCAGCAAAAAGGGTTTGAATAGCTCTTGCTCTTTTTTTCAAAACTCACAAACAACTGTTCATGGGCTGAAAAGGCTTTTGGAGCAATAAAACAGTAAAAACTGCTATAACTCAAAAACGCAATAAGATAGGTTCAAACTTTAAAAGACATATTGTGCAGATGTACAGGCCCCTCTTGCACAGAAAGTATGGGTTAGATATCTCTTGTAGTTTCTTCAGAAAACACAAATCATCTGAAAATGCTTTTGAAGCAATAGACACAAAAACAGCTATAAATCCAAAACCTAATATGATAGACTCAAACTTTAAACTCTATATTGTGTAGATTTACAGGTCTTACTTGCCCAGCAAAAAGGGTTTGAATAGCTCTTGCTCTTTTTTTCAAAACTCACAAACAACTGTTCATGGGCTGAAAAGGCTTTTGGAGCAATAAAACAGTAAAAACTGCTATAACTCAAAAACGCAATAAGATAGGTTCAAACTTTAAAAGACATGTTGTGCAGATGTACAGGCCCCTCTTGCACAGAAAGTATGGGTTAGATATCTCTTGTAGTTTCTTCAGAAAACACAAATCATCTGAAAATGCTTTTGAAGCAATAGACACAAAAACAGCTATAAATCCAAAACCTAATATGATAGACTCAAACTTTAAACTCTATATTGTGTAGATTTACAGGTCCTACTTGCCCAGCAAAAAGGGTTTGAATAGCTCTTGCTCTTTTTTTCAAAACTCACAAACAACTGTTCAAGGGCTGAAAAGGCTTTTGGAGCAATAAAACAGTAAAAACTGCTATAACTCAAAAACGCAATAAGATAGGTTCAAACTTTAAAAGACATGTTGTGCAGATGTACAGGCCCCTCTTGCACAGAAAGTATGGGTTAGATATCTCTTGTAGTTTCTTCAGAAAACACAAATCATCTGAAAATGCTTTTGAAGCAATAGACACAAAAACAGCTATAAATCCAAAACCTAATATGATAGACTCAAACTTTAAACTCTATATTGTGTAGATTTACAGGTCCTACTTGCCCAGCAAAAAGGGTTTGAATAGCTCTTGCTCTAGTTTCAAAACTCACAAACAACTGTTCATGGGCTGAAAAGGCTTTTGGAGCAATAAAAACGTAAAAACTGCTATAACTCAAAAATGCAATAAGATAGGTTCAAACTTTAAAAGACATGTTGTGCAGATGTACAGGCCCCTCTTGCACAGAAAGTATGGGTTAGATATCTCTTGTAGTTTCTTCAGAAAACACAAATCATCTGAAAATGCTTTTGAAGCAATAGACACAAAAACAGCTATAAATCCAAAACCTAATATGATAGACTCAAACTTTAAACTCTATATTGTGTAGATTTACAGGTCCTACTTGCCCAGCAAAAAGGGTTTGATTTGAATAGCTCTTGCTCTTTTTTCAAAACTCACAAACAACTGTTCATGGGCTGAAAAGGCTTTTGGAGCAATAAAACAGTAAAAACTGCTATAACTCAAAAACGCAATAAGATAGGTTCAAACTTTAAAAGACATGTTGTGCAGATGTACACGCCCCTCATGCACAGAAAGTATGGCTTGGATATCTCTTGTAGTTTCTTCAGAACACACAAATTATCTGAAAATGCTTTTGAAGCAATAGACACAAAAACAGCTATAAATCCAAAACCTAATATGATAGACTCAAAATTTAAACTATATATTGTGTAGATTTACATGTCCTACTTGCCCAGCAAAAAGGGTTCGAATAGCTCTTGCACTTTTTTCGAAACTCACAAACAACTGTTCATGGGCAGAAAAGGCTTTTGGAGCAATAAAAACGTAAAAACTGCTATAACTCAAAAATACAATAAGATAGGTTCAAACTTTAAAAGACATGTTGTGCAGATGTACAGGCCCCTCTTGCACAGAAAGTATGGGTTAGATATCTCTTGTAGTTTCTTCAGAAAACACAAATCATCTGAAAATGCTTTTGAAGCAATAGACACAAAAACAGCTATAAATCCAAAACCTAATATGATAGACTCAAACTTTAAACTCTATATTGTGTAGATTTACAGGTCCTACTTGCCCAGCAAAAAGGGTTTGAATAGCTCTTGCTCTTTTTTTCAAAACTCACAAACAACTGTTCAAGGGCTGAAAAGGCTTTTGGAGCAATAAAACAGTAAAAACTGCTATAACTCAAAAACGCAATAAGATAGGTTCAAACTTTAAAAGACATGTTGTGCAGATGTACAGGCCCCTCTTGCACAGAAAGTATGGGTTAGATATCTCTTGTAGTTTCTTCAGAAAACACAAATCATCTGAAAATGCTTTTGAAGCAATAGACACAAAAACAGCTATAAATCCAAAACCTAATATGATAGACTCAAACTTTAAACTCTATATTGTGTAGATTTACAGGTCCTACTTGCCCAGCAAAAAGGGTTTGAATAGCTCTTGCTCTTTTTTCAAAACTCACAAACAACTGTTCATGGGCTGAAAAGGCTTTTGGAGCAATAAAACAGTAAAAACTGCTATAACTCAAAAACGCAATAAGATAGGTTCAAACTTTAAAAGACATATTGTGCAGATGTACAGGCCCCTCTTGCACAGAAAGTATGGGTTAGATATCTCTTGTAGTTTCTTCAGGAAACACAAATCATCTGAAAATGCTTTTGAAGCAATAGACACAAAAACAGCTATAAATCCAAAACCTAATATGATAGACTCAAACTTTAAACTCTATATTGTGTAGATTTATAGGTCCTACTTGCCCAGCAAAAAGGGTTTGAATAGCTCTTGCTCTTTTTTTCAAAACTCACAAACAACTGTTCATGGGCTGAAAAGGCTTTTGGAGCAATAAAACAGTAAAAACTGCTATAACTCAAAAACGCAATAAGATAGGTTCAAACTTTAAAAGACATATTGTGCAGATGTACAGGCCCCTCTTGCACAGAAAGTATGGGTTAGATATCTCTTGTAGTTTCTTCAGAAAACACAAATCATCTGAAAATGCTTTTGAAGCAATAGACACAAAAACAGCTATAAATCCAAAACCTAATATGATAGACTCAAACTTTAAACTCTATATTGTGTAGATTTACAGGTCTTACTTGCCCAGCAAAAAGGGTTTGAATAGCTCTTGCTCTTTTTTTCAAAACTCACAAACAACTGTTCATGGGCTGAAAAGGCTTTTGGAGCAATAAAACAGTAAAAACTGCTATAACTCAAAAACGCAATAAGATAGGTTCAAACTTTAAAAGACATGTTGTGCAGATGTACAGGCCCCTCTTGCACAGAAAGTATGGGTTAGATATCTCTTGTAGTTTCTTCAGAAAACACAAATCATCTGAAAATGCTTTTGAAGCAATAGACACAAAAACAGCTATAAATCCAAAACCTAATATGATAGACTCAAACTTTAAACTCTATATTGTGTAGATTTACAGGTCCTACTTGCCCAGCAAAAAGGGTTTGAATAGCTCTTGCTCTTTTTTCAAAACTCACAAACAACTGTTCATGGGCTGAAAAGGCTTTTGGAGCAATAAAACAGTAAAAACTGCTATAACTCAAAAACGCAATAAGATAGGTTCAAACTTTAAAAGACATATTGTGCAGATGTACAGGCCCCTCTTGCACAGAAAGTATGGGTTAGATATCTCTTGTAGTTTCTTCAGGAAACACAAATCATCTGAAAATGCTTTTGAAGCAATAGACACAAAAACAGCTATAAATCCAAAACCTAATATGATAGACTCAAACTTTAAACTCTATATTGTGTAGATTTATAGGTCCTACTTGCCCAGCAAAAAGGGTTTGAATAGCTCTTGCTCTTTTTTTCAAAACTCACAAACAACTGTTCATGGGCTGAAAAGGCTTTTGGAGCAATAAAACAGTAAAAACTGCTATAACTCAAAAACGCAATAAGATAGGTTCAAACTTTAAAAGACATATTGTGCAGATGTACAGGCCCCTCTTGCACAGAAAGTATGGGTTAGATATCTCTTGTAGTTTCTTCAGAAAACACAAATCATCTGAAAATGCTTTTGAAGCAATAGACACAAAAACAGCTATAAATCCAAAACCTAATATGATAGACTCAAACTTTAAACTCTATATTGTGTAGATTTACAGGTCCTACTTGCCCAGCAAAAAGGGTTTGAATAGCTCTTGCTCTTTTTTCAAAACTCACAAACAACTGTTCATGGGCTGAAAAGGCTTTTGGAGCAATAAAACAGTAAAAACTGCTATAACTCAAAAACGCAATAAGATAGGTTCAAACTTTAAAAGACATATTGTGCAGATGTACAGGCCCCTCTTGCACAGAAAGTATGGGTTAGATATCTCTTGTAGTTTCTTCAGGAAACACAAATCATCTGAAAATGCTTTTGAAGCAATAGACACAAAAACAGCTATAAATCCAAAACCTAATATGATAGACTCAAACTTTAAACTCTATATTGTGTAGATTTATAGGTCCTACTTGCCCAGCAAAAAGGGTTTGAATAGCTCTTGCTCTTTTTTTCAAAACTCACAAACAACTGTTCATGGGCTGAAAAGGCTTTTGGAGCAATAAAACAGTAAAAACTGCTATAACTCAAAAACGCAATAAGATAGGTTCAAACTTTAAAAGACATATTGTGCAGATGTACAGGCCCCTCTTGCACAGAAAGTATGGGTTAGATATCTCTTGTAGTTTCTTCAGAAAACACAAATCATCTGAAAATGCTTTTGAAGCAATAGACACAAAAACAGCTATAAATCCAAAACCTAATATGATAGACTCAAACTTTAAACTCTATATTGTGTAGATTTACAGGTCTTACTTGCCCAGCAAAAAGGGTTTGAATAGCTCTTGCTCTTTTTTTCAAAACTCACAAACAACTGTTCATGGGCTGAAAAGGCTTTTGGAGCAATAAAACAGTAAAAACTGCTATAACTCAAAAACGCAATAAGATAGGTTCAAACTTTAAAAGACATGTTGTGCAGATGTACAGGCCCCTCTTGCACAGAAAGTATGGGTTAGATATCTCTTGTAGCTTCTTCAGAAAACACAAATCATCTGAAAATGCTTTTGAAGCAATAGACACAAAAACAGCTATAAATCCAAAACCTAATATGATAGACTCAAACTTTAAACTCTATATTGTGTAGATTTACAGGTCCTACTTGCCCAGCAAAAAGGGTTTGAATAGCTCTTGCTCTTTTTTTCAAAACTCACAAACAACTGTTCAAGGGCTGAAAAGGCTTTTGGAGCAATAAAACAGTAAAAACTGCTATAACTCAAAAACGCAATAAGATAGGTTCAAACTTTAAAAGACATGTTGTGCAGATGTACAGGCCCCTCTTGCACAGAAAGTATGGGTTAGATATCTCTTGTAGTTTCTTCAGAAAACACAAATCATCTGAAAATGCTTTTGAAGCAATAGACACAAAAACAGCTATAAATCCAAAACCTACTATGATAGACTCAAACTTTAAACTCTATATTGTGTAGATTTACAGGTCCTACTTGCCCAGCAAAAAGGGTTTGAATAGCTCTTGCTCTTTTTTCAAAACTCACAAACAACTGTTCATGGGCTGAAAAGGCTTTTGGAGCAATAAAAACGTAAAAACTGCTATAACTCAAAAATGCAATAAGATAGGTTCAAACTTTAAAAGACATGTTGTGCAGATGTACAGGCCCCTCTTGCACAGAAAGTATGGGTTAGATATCTCTTGTAGTTTCTTCAGAAAACACAAATCATCTGAAAAGGCTTTTGAAGCAATAGACACAAAAACAGCTATAAATCCAAAACCTAATATGATAGACTCAAACTTTAAACTCTATATTGTGTAGATTTACAGGTCCTACTTGCCCAGCAAAAAGGGTTTGAATAGCTCTTGCTCTTTTTTCAAAACTCACAAACAACTGTTCATGGGCTGAAAAGGCTTTTGGAGCAATAAAACAGTAAAAACTGCTATAACTCAAAAACGCAATAAGATAGGTTCAAACTTTAAAAGACATATTGTGCAGATGTACAGGCCCCTCTTGCACAGAAAGTATGGGTTAGATATCTCTTGTAGTTTCTTCAGGAAACACAAATCATCTGAAAATGCTTTTGAAGCAATAGACACAAAAACAGCTATAAATCCAAAACCTAATATGATAGACTCAAACTTTAAACTCTATATTGTGTAGATTTATAGGTCCTACTTGCCCAGCAAAAAGGGTTTGAATAGCTCTTGCTCTTTTTTTCAAAACTCACAAACAACTGTTCATGGGCTGAAAAGGCTTTTGGAGCAATAAAACAGTAAAAACTGCTATAACTCAAAAACGCAATAAGATAGGTTCAAACTTTAAAAGACATATTGTGCAGATGTACAGGCCCCTCTTGCACAGAAAGTATGGGTTAGATATCTCTTGTAGTTTCTTCAGAAAACACAAATCATCTGAAAATGCTTTTGAAGCAATAGACACAAAAACAGCTATAAATCCAAAACCTAATATGATAGACTCAAACTTTAAACTCTATATTGTGTAGATTTACAGGTCTTACTTGCCCAGCAAAAAGGGTTTGAATAGCTCTTGCTCTTTTTTTCAAAACTCACAAACAACTGTTCATGGGCTGAAAAGGCTTTTGGAGCAATAAAACAGTAAAAACTGCTATAACTCAAAAACGCAATAAGATAGGTTCAAACTTTAAAAGACATGTTGTGCAGATGTACAGGCCCCTCTTGCACAGAAAGTATGGGTTAGATATCTCTTGTAGCTTCTTCAGAAAACACAAATCATCTGAAAATGCTTTTGAAGCAATAGACACAAAAACAGCTATAAATCCAAAACCTAATATGATAGACTCAAACTTTAAACTCTATATTGTGTAGATTTACAGGTCCTACTTGCCCAGCAAAAAGGGTTTGAATAGCTCTTGCTCTTTTTTTCAAAACTCACAAACAACTGTTCAAGGGCTGAAAAGGCTTTTGGAGCAATAAAACAGTAAAAACTGCTATAACTCAAAAACGCAATAAGATAGGTTCAAACTTTAAAAGACATGTTGTGCAGATGTACAGGCCCCTCTTGCACAGAAAGTATGGGTTAGATATCTCTTGTAGTTTCTTCAGAAAACACAAATCATCTGAAAATGCTTTTGAAGCAATAGACACAAAAACAGCTATAAATCCAAAACCTACTATGATAGACTCAAACTTTAAACTCTATATTGTGTAGATTTACAGGTCCTACTTGCCCAGCAAAAAGGGTTTGAATAGCTCTTGCTCTTTTTTTCAAAACTCACAAACAACTGTTCATGGGCTGAAAAGGCTTTTGGAGCAATAAAACAGTAAAAACTGCTATAACTCAAAAACGCAATAAGATAGGTTCAAACTTTAAAAGACATATTGTGCAGATGTACACGCCCCTCTTGCACAGAAAGTATGGGGTAGATATCTCTTGTAGTTTCTTCAGAAAACACAAATCATCTGAAAATGCTTTTGAAGCAATAGACACAAAAACAGCTATAAATCCAAAACCTAATATGATAGACTCAAACTTTAAACTCTATATTGTGTAGATTTACAGGTCCTACTTGCCCAGCAAAAAGGGTTTGAATAGCTCTTGCTCTTTTTTCAAAACTCACAAACAACTGTTCATGGGCTGAAAAGGCTTTTGGAGCAATAAAAACGTAAAAACTGCTATAACTCAAAAATGCAATAAGATAGGTTCAAACTTTAAAAGACATGTTGTGCAGATGTACAGGCCCCTCTTGCACAGAAAGTATGGGTTAGATATCTCTTGTAGTTTCTTCAGAAAACACAAATCATCTGAAAATGCTTTTGAAGCAATAGACACAAAAACAGCTATAAACCCAAAACCTAATATGATAGACTCAAACTTTAAACTCTATATTGTGTAGATTTACAGGTCCTACTTGCCCAGCAAAAAGGGTTTGAATAGCTCTTGCTCTTTTTTTCAAAACTCACAAACAACTGTTCATGGGCTGAAAAGGCTTTTGGAGCAATAAAACAGTAAAAACTGCTATAACTCAAAAACGCAATAAGATAGGTTCAAACTTTAAAAGACATGTTGTGCAGATGTACACGCCCCTCATGCACAGAAAGTATGGCTTGGATATCTCTTGTAGTTTCTTCAGAACACACAAATTATCTGAAAATGCTTTTGAAGCAATAGACACAAAAACAGCTATAAATCCAAAACCTAATATGATAGACTCAAACTTTAAACTCTATATTGTGTAGATTTACAGGTCCTACTTGCCCAGCAAAAAGGGTTTGAATAGCTCTTGCTCTTTTTTTCAAAACTCACAAACAACTGTTCAAGGGCTGAAAAGGCTTTTGGAGCAATAAAACAGTAAAAACTGCTATAACTCAAAAACGCAATAAGATAGGTTCAAACTTTAAAAGACATGTTGTGCAGATGTACAGGCCCCTCTTGCACAGAAAGTATGGGTTAGATATCTCTTGTAGTTTCTTCAGAAAACACAAATCATCTGAAAATGCTTTTGAAGCAATAGACACAAAAACAGCTATAAATCCAAAACATAATATGATGGACTCAAACTTTAAACTCTATATTGTGTAGATTTACAGGTCCTACATGCCCAGCAAAAAGGGTTTGAATAGCTCTTGCTCTTTTTTTCAAAACTCACAAACAACTGTTCATGGGCTGAAAAGGCTTTTGGAGCAATAAAACAGTAAAAACTGCTATAACTCAAAAACGCAATAAGATAAGTTCAAACTTTAAAAGACATATTGTGCAGATCTACAGGCCCCTCTTGCACAGAAAGTATGGGTTAGATATCTCTTGTAGTTTCTTCAGAAAACACAAATCATCTGAAAATGCTTTTGAAGCAATAGACACAAAAACAGCTATAAATCCAAAACCTAATATGATAGACTCAAACTTTAAACTCTATATTGTGTAGATTTACAGGTCCTACTTGCCCAGCAAAAAGGGTTTGAATAGCTCTTGCTCTTTTTTTCAAAACTCACAAACAACTGTTCATGGGCTGAAAAGGCTTTTGGAGCAATAAAACAGTAAAAACTGCTATAACTCAAAAACGCAATAAGATAGGTTCAAACTTTAAAAGACATGTTGTGCAGATGTACAGGCCCCTCTTGCACAGAAAGTATGGGTTAGATATCTCTTGTAGTTTCTTCAGAAAACACAAATCATCTGAAAATGCTTTTGAAGCAATAGACACAAAAACAGCTATAAATCCAAAACCTAATATGATAGACTCAAACTTTAAACTCTATATTGTGTAGATTTACAGGTCCTACTTGCCCAGCAAAAAGGGTTTGAATAGCTCTTGCTCTTTTTTTCAAAACTCACAAACAACTGTTCATGGGCTGAAAAGGCTTTTGGAGCAATAAAACAGTAAAAACTGCTATAACTCAAAAACGCAATAAGATAGGTTCAAACTTTAAAAGACATGTTGTGCAGATGTACAGGCCCCTCTTGCACAGAAAGTATGGGTTAGATATCTCTTGTAGTTTCTTCAGAAAACACAAATCATCTGAAAATGCTTTTGAAGCAATAGACACAAAAACAGCTATAAATCCAAAACCTAATATGATAGACTCAAACTTTAAACTCTATATTGTGTAGATTTACAGGTCCTACTTGCCCAGCAAAAAGGGTTTGAATAGCTCTTGCTCTTTTTTTCAAAACTCACAAACAACTGTTCATGGGCTGAAAAGGCTTTTGGAGCAATAAAACAGTAAAAACTGCTATAACTCAAAAACGCAATAAGATAGGTTCAAACTTTAAAAGACATGTTGTGCAGATGTACAGGACCCTCTTGCACAGAAAGTATGGGTTAGATATCTCTTGTAGTTTCTTCAGAAAACACAAATCATCTGAAAATGCTTTTAAAGCAATAGACACAAAAACAGCTATAAATCCAAAACCTAATATGATAGACTCAAACTTTAAACTCTATATTGTGTAGATTTACAGGTCCTACTTGCCCAGCAAAAAGGGTTTGAATAGCTCTTGCTCTTTTTTTCAAAACTCACAAACAACTGTTCATGGGCTGAAAAGGCTTTTGGAGCAATAAAACAGTAAAAACTGCTATAACTCAAAAACGCAATAAGATAGGTTCAAACTTTAAAAGACATGTTGTGCAGATGTACAGGCCCCTCTTGCACAGAAAGTATGGGTTAGATATCTCTTGTAGTTTCTTCAGAAAACACAAATCATCTGAAAATGCTTTTGAAGCAATAGACACAAAAACAGCTATAAATCCAAAACCTAATATGATAGACTCAAACTTTAAACTCTATATTGTGTAGATTTACAGGTCCTACTTGCCCAGCAAAAAGGGTTTGAATAGCTCTTGCTCTTTTTTTCAAAACTCACAAACAACTGTTCATGGGCTGAAAAGGCTTTTGGAGCAATAAAACAGTAAAAACTGCTATAACTCAAAAACGCAATAAGATAGGTTCAAACTTTAAAAGACATGTTGTGCAGATGTACAGGCCCCTCTTGCACAGAAAGTATGGGTTAGATATCTCTTGTAGTTTCTTCAGAAAACACAAATCATCTGAAAATGCTTTTGAAGCAATAGACACAAAAACAGCTATAAATCCAAAACCTAATATGATAGACTCAAACTTTAAACTCTATATTGTGTAGATTTACAGGTCCTACTTGCCCAGCAAAAAGGGTTTGAATAGCTCTTGCTCTTTTTTTCAAAACTCACAAACAACTGTTCATGGGCTGAAAAGGCTTTTGGAGCAATAAAACAGTAAAAACTGCTATAACTCAAAAACGCAATAAGATAGGTTCAAACTTTAAAAGACATGTTGTGCAGATGTACAGGACCCTCTTGCACAGAAAGTATGGGTTAGATATCTCTTGTAGTTTCTTCAGAAAACACAAATCATCTGAAAATGCTTTTGAAGCAATAGACACAAAAACAGCTATAAATCCAAAACCTAATATGATAGACTCAAACTTTAAACTCTATATTGTGTAGATTTACAGGTCCTACTTGCCCAGCAAAAAGGGTTTGAATAGCTCTTGCTCTTTTTTTCAAAACTCACAAACAACTGTTCATGGGCTGAAAAGGCTTTTGGAGCAATAAAACAGTAAAAACTGCTATAACTCAAAAACGCAATAAGATAGGTTCAAACTTTAAAAGACATGTTGTGCAGATGTACAGGCCCCTCTTGCACAGAAAGTATGGGTTAGATATCTCTTGTAGTTTCTTCAGAAAACACAAATCATCTGAAAATGCTTTTGAAGCAATAGACACAAAAACAGCTATAAATCCAAAACCTAATATGATAGACTCAAACTTTAAACTCTATATTGTGTAGATTTACAGGTCCTACTTGCCCAGCAAAAAGGGTTTGAATAGCTCTTGCTCTTTTTTTCAAAACTCACAAACAACTGTTCAAGGGCTGAAAAGGCTTTTGGAGCAATAAAACAGTAAAAACTGCTATAACTCAAAAACGCAATAAGATAGGTTCAAACTTTAAAAGACATGTTGTGCAGATGTACAGGCCCCTCTTGCACAGAAAGTATGGGTTAGATATCTCTTGTAGTTTCTTCAGAAAACACAAATCATCTGAAAATGCTTTTGAAGCAATAGACACAAAAACAGCTATAAATCCAAAACATAATATGATAGACTCAAACTTTAAACTCTATATTGTGTAGATTTACAGGTCCTACTTGCCCAGCAAAAAGGGTTTGAATAGCTCTTGCTCTTTTTTCAAAACTCACAAACAACTGTTCATGGGCTGAAAAGGCTTTTGGAGCAATAAAACAGTAAAAACTGCTATAACTCAAAAACGCAATAAGATAGGTTCAAACTTTAAAAGAAAAGTTGTGCAGATGTACAGGCCCCTCTTGCACAGAAAGTATGGGTTAGATATCTCTTGTAGTTTCTTCAGAAAACACAAATCATCTGAAAATGCTTTTGAAGCAATAGACACAAAAACAGCTATAAATCCAAAACCTAATATGATAGACTCAAACTTTAAACTCTATATTGTGTAGATTTACAGGTCCTACTTGCCCAGCAAAAAGGGTTTGAATAGCTCTTGCTCTTTTTTTCAAAACTCACAAACAACTGTTCATGGGCTGAAAAGGCTTTTGGAGCAATAAAACAGTAAAAACTGCTATAACTCAAAAACGCAATAAGATAGGTTCAAACTTTAAAAGACATGTTGTGCAGATGTACACGCCCCTCATGCACAGAAAGTATGGCTTGGATATCTCTTGTAGTTTCTTCAGAACACACAAATTATCTGAAAATGCTTTTGAAGCAATAGACACAAAAACAGCTATAAATCCAAAACCTAATATGATAGACTCAAACTTTAAACTCTATATTGTGTAGATTTACAGGTCCTACTTGCCCAGCAAAAAGGGTTTGAATAGCTCTTGCTCTTTTTTTCAAAACTCACAAACAACTGTTCAAGGGCTGAAAAGGCTTTTGGAGCAATAAAATAGTAAAAACTGCTATAACTCAAAAACGCAATAAGATAGGTTCAAACTTTAAAAGACATGTTGTGCAGATGTACAGGCCCCTCTTGCACAGAAAGTATGGGTTAGATATCTCTTGTAGTTTCTTCAGAAAACACAAATCATCTGAAAATGCTTTTGAAGCAATAGACACAAAAACAGCTATAAATCCAAAACATAATATGATGGACTCAAACTTTAAACTCTATATTGTGTAGATTTACAGGTCCTACATGCCCAGCAAAAAGGGTTTGAATAGCTCTTGCTCTTTTTTTCAAAACTCACAAACAACTGTTCATGGGCTGAAAAGGCTTTTGGAGCAATAAAACAGTAAAAACTGCTATAACTCAAAAACGCAATAAGATAAGTTCAAACTTTAAAAGACATATTGTGCAGATCTACAGGCCCCTCTTGCACAGAAAGTATGGGTTAGATATCTCTTGTAGTTTCTTCAGAAAACACAAATCATCTGAAAATGCTTTTGAAGCAATAGACACAAAAACAGCTATAAATCCAAAACCTAATATGATAGACTCAAACTTTAAACTCTATATTGTGTAGATTTACAGGTCCTACTTGCCCAGCAAAAAGGGTTTGAATAGCTCTTGCTCTTTTTTTCAAAACTCACAAACAACTGTTCATGGGCTGAAAAGGCTTTTGGAGCAATAAAACAGTAAAAACTGCTATAACTCAAAAACGCAATAAGATAGGTTCAAACTTTAAAAGACATGTTGTGCAGATGTACAGGCCCCTCTTGCACAGAAAGTATGGGTTAGATATCTCTTGTAGTTTCTTCAGAAAACACAAATCATCTGAAAATGCTTTTGAAGCAATAGACACAAAAACAGCTATAAATCCAAAACCTAATATGATAGACTCAAACTTTAAACTCTATATTGTGTAGATTTACAGGTCCTACTTGCCCAGCAAAAAGGGTTTGAATAGCTCTTGCTCTTTTTTTCAAAACTCACAAACAACTGTTCATGGGCTGAAAAGGCTTTTGGAGCAATAAAACAGTAAAAACTGCTATAACTCAAAAACGCAATAAGATAGGTTCAAACTTTAAAAGACATGTTGTGCAGATGTACAGGCCCCTCTTGCACAGAAAGTATGGGTTAGATATCTCTTGTAGTTTCTTCAGAAAACACAAATCATCTGAAAATGCTTTTGAAGCAATAGACACAAAAACAGCTATAAATCCAAAACCTAATATGATAGACTCAAACTTTAAACTCTATATTGTGTAGATTTACAGGTCCTACTTGCCCAGCAAAAAGGGTTTGAATAGCTCTTGCTCTTTTTTTCAAAACTCACAAACAACTGTTCATGGGCTGAAAAGGCTTTTGGAGCAATAAAACAGTAAAAACTGCTATAACTCAAAAACGCAATAAGATAGGTTCAAACTTTAAAAGACATGTTGTGCAGATGTACAGGACCCTCTTGCACAGAAAGTATGGGTTAGATATCTCTTGTAGTTTCTTCAGAAAACACAAATCATCTGAAAATGCTTTTAAAGCAATAGACACAAAAACAGCTATAAATCCAAAACCTAATATGATAGACTCAAACTTTAAACTCTATATTGTGTAGATTTACAGGTCCTACTTGCCCAGCAAAAAGGGTTTGAATAGCTCTTGCTCTTTTTTTCAAAACTCACAAACAACTGTTCATGGGCTGAAAAGGCTTTTGGAGCAATAAAACAGTAAAAACTGCTATAACTCAAAAACGCAATAAGATAGGTTCAAACTTTAAAAGACATGTTGTGCAGATGTACAGGCCCCTCTTGCACAGAAAGTATGGGTTAGATATCTCTTGTAGTTTCTTCAGAAAACACAAATCATCTGAAAATGCTTTTGAAGCAATAGACACAAAAACAGCTATAAATCCAAAACATAATATGATAGACTCAAACTTTAAACTCTATATTGTGTAGATTTACAGGTCCTACTTGCCCAGCAAAAAGGGTTTGAATAGCTCTTGCTCTTTTTTCAAAACTCACAAACAACTGTTCATGGGCTGAAAAGGCTTTTGGAGCAATAAAACAGTAAAAACTGCTATAACTCAAAAACGCAATAAGATAGGTTCAAACTTTAAAAGACATATTGTGCAGATGTACAGGCCCCTCTTGCACAGAAAGTATGGGTTAGATATCTCTTGTAGTTTCTTCAGAAAACACAAATCATCTGAAAATGCTTTTGAAGCAATAGACACAAAAACAGCTATAAATCCAAAACATAATATGATGGACTCAAACTTTAAACTCTATATTGTGTAGATTTACAGGTCCTACATGCCCAGCAAAAAGGGTTTGAATAGCTCTTGCTCTTTTTTTCAAAACTCACAAACAACTGTTCATGGGCTGAAAAGGCTTTTGGAGCAATAAAACAGTAAAAACTGCTATAACTCAAAAACGCAATAAGATAAGTTCAAACTTTAAAAGACATATTGTGCAGATCTACAGGCCCCTCTTGCACAGAAAGTATGGGTTAGATATCTCTTGTAGTTTCTTCAGAAAACACAAATCATCTGAAAATGCTTTTGAAGCAATAGACACAAAAACAGCTATAAATCCAAAACCTAATATGATAGACTCAAACTTTAAACTCTATATTGTGTAGATTTACAGGTCCTACTTGCCCAGCAAAAAGGGTTTGAATAGCTCTTGCTCTTTTTTTCAAAACTCACAAACAACTGTTCATGGGCTGAAAAGGCTTTTGGAGCAATAAAACAGTAAAAACTGCTATAACTCAAAAACGCAATAAGATAGGTTCAAACTTTAAAAGACATGTTGTGCAGATGTACAGGCCCCTCTTGCACAGAAAGTATGGGTTAGATATCTCTTGTAGTTTCTTCAGAAAACACAAATCATCTGAAAATGCTTTTGAAGCAATAGACACAAAAACAGCTATAAATCCAAAACCTAATATGATAGACTCAAACTTTAAACTCTATATTGTGTAGATTTACAGGTCCTACTTGCCCAGCAAAAAGGGTTTGAATAGCTCTTGCTCTTTTTTTCAAAACTCACAAACAACTGTTCATGGGCTGAAAAGGCTTTTGGAGCAATAAAACAGTAAAAACTGCTATAACTCAAAAACGCAATAAGATAGGTTCAAACTTTAAAAGACATGTTGTGCAGATGTACAGGCCCCTCTTGCACAGAAAGTATGGGTTAGATATCTCTTGTAGTTTCTTCAGAAAACACAAATCATCTGAAAATGCTTTTGAAGCAATAGACACAAAAACAGCTATAAATCCAAAACCTAATATGATAGACTCAAACTTTAAACTCTATATTGTGTAGATTTACAGGTCCTACTTGCCCAGCAAAAAGGGTTTGAATAGCTCTTGCTCTTTTTTTCAAAACTCACAAACAACTGTTCAAGGGCTGAAAAGGCTTTTGGAGCAATAAAACAGTAAAAACTGCTATAACTCAAAAACGCAATAAGATAGGTTCAAACTTTAAAAGACATGTTGTGCAGATGTACAGGCCCCTCTTGCACAGAAAGTATGGGTTAGATATCTCTTGTAGTTTCTTCAGAAAACACAAATCATCTGAAAATGCTTTTGAAGCAATAGACACAAAAACAGCTATAAATCCAAAACCTAATATGATAGACTCAAACTTTAAACTCTATATTGTGTAGATTTACAGGTCCTACTTGCCCAGCAAAAAGGGTTTGAATAGCTCTTGCTCTTTTTTCAAAACTCACAAACAACTGTTCATGGGCTGAAAAGGCTTTTGGAGCAATAAAACAGTAAAAACTGCTATAACTCAAAAACGCAATAAGATAGGTTCAAACTTTAAAAGACATATTGTGCAGATGTACAGGCCCCTCTTGCACAGAATGTATGGGTTAGATATCTCTTGTAGTTTCTTCAGAAAACACAAATCATCTGAAAATGCTTTTGAAGCAATAGACACAAAAACAGCTATAAATCCAAAACCTAATATGATAGACTCAAACTTTAAACTCTATATTGTGTAGATTTACAGGTCCTACTTGCCCAGCAAAAAGGGTTTGAATAGCTCTTGCTCTTTTTTTCAAAACTCACAAACAACTGTTCATGGGCTGAAAAGGCTTTTGGAGCAATAAAACAGTAAAAACTGCTATAACTCAAAAACGCAATAAGATAGGTTCAAACTTTAAAAGACATGTTGTGCAGATGTACAGGACCCTCTTGCACAGAAAGTATGGGTTAGATATCTCTTGTAGTTTCTTCAGAAAACACAAATCATCTGAAAATGCTTTTGAAGCAATAGACACAAAAACAGCTATAAATCCAAAACCTAATATGATAGACTCAAACTTTAAACTCTATATTGTGTAGATTTACAGGTCCTACTTGCCCAGCAAAAAGGGTTTGAATAGCTCTTGCTCTTTTTTTCAAAACTCACAAACAACTGTTCATGGGCTGAAAAGGCTTTTGGAGCAATAAAACAGTAAAAACTGCTATAACTCAAAAACGCAATAAGATAGGTTCAAACTTTAAAAGACATGTTGTGCAGATGTACAGGCCCCTCTTGCACAGAAAGTATGGGTTAGATATCTCTTGTAGTTTCTTCAGAAAACACAAATCATCTGAAAATGCTTTTGAAGCAATAGACACAAAAACAGCTATAAATCCAAAACCTAATATGATAGACTCAAACTTTAAACTCTATATTGTGTAGATTTACAGGTCCTACTTGCCCAGCAAAAAGGGTTTGAATAGCTCTTGCTCTTTTTTTCAAAACTCACAAACAACTGTTCAAGGGCTGAAAAGGCTTTTGGAGCAATAAAACAGTAAAAACTGCTATAACTCAAAAACGCAATAAGATAGGTTCAAACTTTAAAAGACATGTTGTGCAGATGTACAGGCCCCTCTTGCACAGAAAGTATGGGTTAGATATCTCTTGTAGTTTCTTCAGAAAACACAAATCATCTGAAAATGCTTTTGAAGCAATAGACACAAAAACAGCTATAAATCCAAAACATAATATGATAGACTCAAACTTTAAACTCTATATTGTGTAGATTTACAGGTCCTACTTGCCCAGCAAAAAGGGTTTGAATAGCTCTTGCTCTTTTTTCAAAACTCACAAACAACTGTTCATGGGCTGAAAAGGCTTTTGGAGCAATAAAACAGTAAAAACTGCTATAACTCAAAAACGCAATAAGATAGGTTCAAACTTTAAAAGACATATTGTGCAGATGTACAGGCCCCTCTTGCACAGAAAGTATGGATTAGATATCTCTTGTAGTTTCTTCAGAAAACACAAATCATCTGAAAATGCTTTTGAAGCAATAGACACAAAAACAGCTATAAATCCAAAACATAATATGATGGACTCAAACTTTAAACTCTATATTGTGTAGATTTACAGGTCCTACATGCCCAGCAAAAAGGGTTTGAATAGCTCTTGCTCTTTTTTTCAAAACTCACAAACAACTGTTCATGGGCTGAAAAGGCTTTTGGAGCAATAAAACAGTAAAAACTGCTATAACTCAAAAACGCAATAAGATAAGTTCAAACTTTAAAAGACATATTGTGCAGATCTACAGGCCCCTCTTGCACAGAAAGTATGGGTTAGATATCTCTTGTAGTTTCTTCAGAAAACACAAATCATCTGAAAATGCTTTTGAAGCAATAGACACAAAAACAGCTATAAATCCAAAACCTAATATGATAGACTCAAACTTTAAACTCTATATTGTGTAGATTTACAGGTCCTACTTGCCCAGCAAAAAGGGTTTGAATAGCTCTTGCTCTTTTTTTCAAAACTCACAAACAACTGTTCATGGGCTGAAAAGGCTTTTGGAGCAATAAAACAGTAAAAACTGCTATAACTCAAAAACGCAATAAGATAGGTTCAAACTTTAAAAGACATGTTGTGCAGATGTACAGGCCCCTCTTGCACAGAAAGTATGGGTTAGATATCTCTTGTAGTTTCTTCAGAAAACACAAATCATCTGAAAATGCTTTTGAAGCAATAGACACAAAAACAGCTATAAATCCAAAACCTAATATGATAGACTCAAACTTTAAACTCTATATTGTGTAGATTTACAGGTCCTACTTGCCCAGCAAAAAGGGTTTGAATAGCTCTTGCTCTTTTTTTCAAAACTCACAAACAACTGTTCATGGGCTGAAAAGGCTTTTGGAGCAATAAAACAGTAAAAACTGCTATAACTCAAAAACGCAATAAGATAGGTTCAAACTTTAAAAGACATGTTGTGCAGATGTACAGGCCCCTCTTGCACAGAAAGTATGGGTTAGATATCTCTTGTAGTTTCTTCAGAAAACACAAATCATCTGAAAATGCTTTTGAAGCAATAGACACAAAAACAGCTATAAATCCAAAACCTAATATGATAGACTCAAACTTTAAACTCTATATTGTGTAGATTTACAGGTCCTACTTGCCCAGCAAAAAGGGTTTGAATAGCTCTTGCTATTTTTTTCAAAACTCACAAACAACTGTTCAAGGGCTGAAAAGGCTTTTGGAGCAATAAAACAGTAAAAACTGCTATAACTCAAAAACGCAATAAGATAGGTTCAAACTTTAAAAGACATGTTGTGCAGATGTACAGGCCCCTCTTGCACAGAAAGTATGGGTTAGATATCTCTTGTAGTTTCTTCAGAAAACACAAATCATCTGAAAATGCTTTTGAAGCAATAGACACAAAAACAGCTATAAATCCAAAACCTAATATGATAGACTCAAACTTTAAACTCTATATTGTGTAGATTTACAGGTCCTACTTGCCCAGCAAAAAGGGTTTGAATAGCTCTTGCTCTTTTTTCAAAACTCACAAACAACTGTTCATGGGCTGAAAAGGCTTTTGGAGCAATAAAACAGTAAAAACTGCTATAACTCAAAAACGCAATAAGATAGGTTCAAACTTTAAAAGACATATTGTGCAGATGTACAGGCCCCTCTTGCACAGAAAGTATGGGTTAGATATCTCTTGTAGTTTCTTCAGAAAACACAAATCATCTGAAAATGCTTTTGAAGCAATAGACACAAAAACAGCTATAAATCCAAAACATAATATGATGGACTCAAACTTTAAACTCTATATTGTGTAGATTTACAGGTCCTACTTGCCCAGCAAAAAGGGTTTGAATAGCTCTTGCTCTTTTTTTCAAAACTCACAAACAACTGTTCATGGGCTGAAAAGGCTTTTGGAGCAATAAAACAGTAAAAACTGCTATAACTCAAAAACGCAATAAGATAGGTTCAAACTTTAAAAGACATGTTGTGCAGATGTACAGGACCCTCTTGCACAGAAAGTATGGGTTAGATATCTCTTGTAGTTTCTTCAGAAAACACAAATCATCTGAAAATGCTTTTGAAGCAATAGACACAAAAACAGCTATAAATCCAAAACCTAATATGATAGACTCAAACTTTAAACTCTATATTGTGTAGATTTACAGGTCCTACTTGCCCAGCAAAAAGGGTTTGAATAGCTCTTGCTCTTTTTTCAAAACTCACAAACAACTGTTCATGGGCTGAAAAGGCTTTTGGAGCAATAAAACAGTAAAAACTGCTATAACTCAAAAACGCAAAAAGATAGGTTCAAACTTTAAAAGACATGTTGTGCAGATGTACAGGCCCCTCTTGCACAGAAAGTATGGGTTAGATATCTCTTGTAGTTTCTTCAGAAAACACAAATCATCTGAAAATGCTTTTGAAGCAATAGACACAAAAACAGCTATAAATCCAAAACCTAATATGATAGACTCAAACTTTAAACTCTATATTGTGTAGATTTACAGGTCCTACTTGCCCAGCAAAAAGGGTTTGAATAGCTCTTGCTCTTTTTTTCAAAACTCACAAACAACTGTTCATGGGCTGAAAAGGCTTTTGGAGCAATAAAACAGTAAAAACTGCTATAACTCAAAAACGCAATAAGATAGGTTCAAACTTTAAAAGACATGTTGTGCAGATGTACAGGCCCCTCTTGCACAGAAAGTATGGGTTAGATATCTCTTGTAGTTTCTTCAGAAAACACAAATCATCTGAAAATGCTTTTGAAGCAATAGACACAAAAACAGCTATAAATCCAAAACCTAATATGATAGACTCAAACTTTAAACTCTATATTGTGTAGATTTACAGGTCCTACTTGCCCAGCAAAAAGGGTTTGAATAGCTCTTGCTCTTTTTTTCAAAACTCACAAACAACTGTTCATGGGCTGAAAAGGCTTTTGGAGCAATAAAACAGTAAAAACTGCTATAACTCAAAAACGCAATAAGATAGGTTCAAACTTTAAAAGACATGTTGTGCAGATGTACAGGCCCCTCTTGCTCAGAAAGTATGGGTTAGATATCTCTTGTAGTTTCTTCAGAAAACACAAATCATCTGAAAATGCTTTTGAAGCAATAAACACAAAAACAGCTATAAATCCAAAACCTAATATGATAGACTCAAACTTTAAACTCTATATTGTGTAGATTTACAGGTCCTACTTGCCCAGCAAAAAGGGTTTGAATAGCTCTTGCTCTTTTTTTCAAAACTCACAAACAACTGTTCATGGGCTGAAAAGGCTTTTGGAGCAATAAAACAGTAAAAACTGCTATAACTCAAAAACGCAATAAGATAAGTTCAAACTTTAAAAGACATATTGTGCAGATCTACAGGCCCCTCTTGCACAGAAAGTATGGGTTAGATATCTCTTGTAGTTTCTTCAGAAAACACAAATCATCTGAAAATGCTTTTGAAGCAATAGACACAAAAACAGCTATAAATCCAAAACCTAATATGATAGACTCAAACTTTAAACTCTATATTGTGTAGATTTACAGGTCCTACTTGCCCAGCAAAAAGGGTTTGAATAGCTCTTGCTCTTTTTTTCAAAACTCACAAACAACTGTTCATGGGCTGAAAAGGCTTTTGGAGCAATAAAACAGTAAAAACTGCTATAACTCAAAAACGCAATAAGATAGGTTCAAACTTTAAAAGACATGTTGTGCAGATGTACAGGCCCCTCTTGCACAGAAAGTATGGGTTAGATATCTCTTGTAGTTTCTTCAGAAAACACAAATCATCCGAAAATGCTTTTGAAGCAATAGACACAAAAACAGCTATAAATCCAAAACCTAATATGATAGACTCAAACTTTAAACTCTATATTGTGTAGATTTACAGGTCCTACTTGCCCAGCAAAAAGGGTTTGAATAGCTCTTGCTCTTTTTTTCAAAACTCACAAACAACTGTTCATGGGCTGAAAAGGCTTTTGGAGCAATAAAACAGTAAAAACTGCTATAACTCAAAAACGCAATAAGATAGGTTCAAACTTTAAAAGACATGTTGTGCAGATGTACAGGACCCTCTTGCACAGAAAGTATGGGTTAGATATCTCTTGTAGTTTCTTCAGAAAACACAAATCATCTGAAAATGCTTTTGAAGCAATAGACACAAAAACAGCTATAAATCCAAAACCTAATATGATAGACTCAAACTTTAAACTCTATATTGTGTAGATTTACAGGTCCTACTTGCCCAGCAAAAAGGGTTTGAATAGCTCTTGCTCTTTTTTCAAAACTCACAAACAACTGTTCATGGGCTGAAAAGGCTTTTGGAGCAATAAAACAGTAAAAACTGCTATAACTCAAAAACGCAAAAAGATAGGTTCAAACTTTAAAAGACATATTGTGCAGATGTACAGGCCCCTCTTGCACAGAAAGTATGGGTTAGATATCTCTTGTAGTTTCTTCAGAAAACACAAATCATCTGAAAATGCTTTTGAAGCAATAGACACAAAAACAGCTATAAATCCAAAACCTAATATGATAGACTCAAACTTTAAACTCTATATTGTGTAGATTTACAGGTCCTACTTGCCCAGCAAAAAGGGTTTGAATAGCTCTTGCTCTTTTTTTCAAAACTCACAAACAACTGTTCATGGGCTGAAAAGGCTTTTGGAGCAATAAAACAGTAAAAACTGCTATAACTCAAAAACGCAATAAGATAAGTTCAAACTTTAAAAGACATATTGTGCAGATCTACAGGCCCCTCTTGCACAGAAAGTATGGGTTAGATATCTCTTGTAGTTTCTTCAGAAAACACAAATCATCTGAAAATGCTTTTGAAGCAATAGACACAAAAACAGCTATAAATCCAAAACCTAATATGATAGACTCAAACTTTAAACTCTATATTGTGTAGATTTACAGGTCCTACTTGCCCAGCAAAAAGGGTTTGAATAGCTCTTGCTCTTTTTTTCAAAACTCACAAACAACTGTTCATGGGCTGAAAAGGCTTTTGGAGCAATAAAACAGTAAAAACTGCTATAACTCAAAAACGCAATAAGATAGGTTCAAACTTTAAAAGACATGTTGTGCAGATGTACAGGCCCCTCTTGCACAGAAAGTATGGGTTAGATATCTCTTGTAGTTTCTTCAGAAAACACAAATCATCCGAAAATGCTTTTGAAGCAATAGACACAAAAACAGCTATAAATCCAAAACCTAATATGATAGACTCAAACTTTAAACTCTATATTGTGTAGATTTACAGGTCCTACTTGCCCAGCAAAAAGGGTTTGAATAGCTCTTGCTCTTTTTTTCAAAACTCACAAACAACTGTTCATGGGCTGAAAAGGCTTTTGGAGCAATAAAACAGTAAAAACTGCTATAACTCAAAAACGCAATAAGATAGGTTCAAACTTTAAAAGACATGTTGTGCAGATGTACAGGACCCTCTTGCACAGAAAGTATGGGTTAGATATCTCTTGTAGTTTCTTCAGAAAACACAAATCATCTGAAAATGCTTTTGAAGCAATAGACACAAAAACAGCTATAAATCCAAAACCTAATATGATAGACTCAAACTTTAAACTCTATATTGTGTAGATTTACAGGTCCTACTTGCCCAGCAAAAAGGGTTTGAATAGCTCTTGCTCTTTTTTCAAAACTCACAAACAACTGTTCATGGGCTGAAAAGGCTTTTGGAGCAATAAAACAGTAAAAACTGCTATAACTCAAAAACGCAAAAAGATAGGTTCAAACTTTAAAAGACATATTGTGCAGATGTACAGGCCCCTCTTGCACAGAAAGTATGGGTTAGATATCTCTTGTAGTTTCTTCAGAAAACACAAATCATCTGAAAATGCTTTTGAAGCAATAGACACAAAAACAGCTATAAATCCAAAACCTAATATGATAGACTCAAACTTTAAACTCTATATTGTGTAGATTTACAGGTCCTACTTGCCCAGCAAAAAGGGTTTGAATAGCTCTTGCTCTTTTTTTCAAAACTCACAAACAACTGTTCATGGGCTGAAAAGGCTTTTGGAGCAATAAAACAGTAAAAACTGCTATAACTCAAAAACGCAATAAGATAGGTTCAAACTTTAAAAGACATGTTGTGCAGATCTACAGGCCCCTCTTGCACAGAAAGTATGGGTTAGATATCTCTTGTAGTTTCTTCAGAAAACACAAATCATCTGAAAATGCTTTTGAAGCAATAGACACAAAAACAGCTATAAATCCAAAACCTAATATGATAGACTCAAACTTTAAACTCTATATTGTGTAGATTTACAGGTCCTACTTGCCCAGCAAAAAGGGTTTGAATAGCTCTTGCTCTTTTTTTCAAAACTCACAAACAACTGTTCATGGGCTGAAAAGGCTTTTGGAGCAATAAAACAGTAAAAACTGCTATAACTCAAAAACGCAATAAGATACGTTCAAACTTTAAAAGACATGTTGTGCAGATGTACAGGCCCCTCTTGCACAGAAAGTATGGGTTAGATATCTCTTGTAGTTTCTTCAGAAAACACAAATCCTCAAAAAATGCTTTTGAAGCAATAGACACAAAAACAGCTATAAATCTAAAACATAATATGATAGACTCAAACTTTAAACTCTATATTGTGTAGATTTACAGGTCCTACTTGCCCAGCAAAAAGGGTTTGAATAGCTCTTGCTCTTTTTTTCAAAACTCACAAACAACTGTTCATGGGCTGAAAAGGCTTTTGGAGCAATAAAACAGTAAAAACTGCTATAACTCAAAAACGCAATAAGATAAGTTCAAACTTTAAAAGACATGTTGTGCAGATGTACAGCCCCCTCTTGCACAGAAAGTATGGGTTAGATATCTCTTGTAGTTTCTTCAGAAAACACAAATCATCTGAAAATGCTTTTGAAGCAATAGACACAAAAACAGCTATAAATCCAAAACCTAATATGATAGACTCAAACTTTAAACTCTATATTGTGTAGATTTACAGGTCCTACTTGCCCAGCAAAAAGGGTTTGAATAGCTCTTGCTCTTTTTTCAAAACTCACAAACAACTGTTCATGGGCTGAAAAGGCTTTTGGAGCAATAAAACAGTAAAAACTGCTATAACTCAAAAACGCAATAAGATAGGTTCAAACTTTAAAAGAGATATTGTGCAGATGTACAGGCCCCTCTTGCACAGAAAGTATGGGTTAGATATCTCTTGTAGTTTCTTCAGGAAACACAAATCATCTGAAAATGCTTTTGAAGCAATAGACACAAAAACAGCTATAAATCCAAAACCTAATATGATAGACTCAAACTTTAAACTCTATATTGTGTAGATTTATAGGTCCTACTTGCCCAGCAAAAAGGGTTTGAATAGCTCTTGCTCTTTTTTTCAAAACTCACAAACAACTGTTCATGGGCTGAAAAGGCTTTTGGAGCAATAAAACAGTAAAAACTGCTATAACTCAAAAACGCAATAAGATAGGTTCAAACTTTAAAAGACATATTGTGCAGATGTACAGGCCCCTCTTGCACAGAAAGTATGGGTTAGATATCTCTTGTAGTTTCTTCAGAAAACACAAATCATCTGAAAATGCTTTTGAAGCAATAGACACAAAAACAGCTATAAATCCAAAACCTAATATGATAGACTCAAACTTTAAACTCTATATTGTGTAGATTTACAGGTCCTACTTGCCCAGCAAAAAGGGTTTGAATAGCTCTTGCTCTTTTTTTCAAAACTCACAAACAACTGTTCATGGGCTGAAAAGGCTTTTGGAGCAATAAAACAGTAAAAACTGCTATAACTCAAAAACGCAATAAGATAAGTTCAAACTTTAAAAGACATGTTGTGCAGATGTACAGCCCCCTCTTGCACAGAAAGTATGGGTTAGATATCTCTTGTAGTTTCTTCAGAAAACACAAATCATCTGAAAATGCTTTTGAAGCAATAGACACAAAAACAGCTATAAATCCAAAACCTAATATGATAGACTCAAACTTTAAACTCTATATTGTGTAGATTTACAGGTCCTACTTGCCCAGCAAAAAGGGTTTGAATTGCTCTTGCTCTTTTTTCAAAACTCACAAACAACTGTTCATGGGCTGAAAAGGCTTTTGGAGCAATAAAACAGTAAAAACTGCTATAACTCAAAAACGCAATAAGATAAGTTAGAACTTTAAAAGACATGTTGTGCAGATGTACAGGCCCCTCTTGCACAGAAAGTATGGGTTAGATATCTCTTGTAGTTTCTTCAGAAAACACAAATCATTTGAAAATGCTTTTGAAGCAATAGACACAAAAACAGCTATAAATCCAAAACCTAATATGATAGACTCAAACTTTAAACTCTATATTGTTCAGATTTACAGGTCCTACTTGCCCAGCAAAAAGGGTTTGAATAGCTCTTGCTCTTTTTTCAAAACTCACAAACAACTGTTCATGGGCTGAAAAGGCTTTTGGAGCAATAAAACAGTAAAAACTGCTATAACTCAAAAACGCAATAAGATAGGTTCAAACTTTAAAAGAGATATTGTGCAGATGTACAGGCCCCTCTTGCACAGAAAGTATGGGTTAGATATCTCTTGTAGTTTCTTCAGAAAACACAAATAATCTGAAAATGCTTTTGAAGCAATAGACACAAAAACAGCTATAAATCCAAAACCTAATATGATAGACTCAAACTTTAAACTCTATATTGTGTAGATTTACAGGTCCTACTTGCCCAGCAAAAAGGGTTTGAATAGCTCTTGCTCTTTTTTCAAAACTCACAAACAACTGTTCATGGGCTGAAAAGGCTTTTGGAGCAATAAAACAGTAAAAACTGCTATAACTCAAAAACGCAATAAGATAGGTTCAAACTTTAAAAGAGATATTGTGCAGATGTACAGGCCCCTCTTGCACAGAAAGTATGGGTTAGATATCTCTTGTAGTTTCTTCAGGAAACACAAATCATCTGAAAATGCTTTTGAAGCAATAGACACAAAAACAGCTATAAATCCAAAACCTAATATGATAGACTCAAACTTTAAACTCTATATTGTGTAGATTTATAGGTCCTACTTGCCCAGCAAAAAGGGTTTGAATAGCTCTTGCTCTTTTTTTCAAAACTCACAAACAACTGTTCATGGGCTGAAAAGGCTTTTGGAGCAATAAAACAGTAAAAACTGCTATAACTCAAAAACGCAATAAGATAGGTTCAAACTTTAAAAGACATATTGTGCAGATGTACAGGCCCCTCTTGCACAGAAAGTATGGGTTAGATATCTCTTGTAGTTTCTTCAGAAAACACAAATCATCTGAAAATGCTTTTGAAGCAATAGACACAAAAACAGCTATAAATCCAAAACCTAATATGATAGACTCAAACTTTAAACTCTATATTGTGTAGATTTACAGGTCCTACTTGCCCAGCAAAAAGGGTTTGAATAGCTCTTGCTCTTTTTTTCAAAACTCACAAACAACTGTTCATGGGCTGAAAAGGCTTTTGGAGCAATAAAACAGTAAAAACTGCTATAACTCAAAAACGCAATAAGATAAGTTCAAACTTTAAAAGACATGTTGTGCAGATGTACAGCCCCCTCTTGCACAGAAAGTATGGGTTAGATATCTCTTGTAGTTTCTTCAGAAAACACAAATCATCTGAAAATGCTTTTGAAGCAATAGACACAAAAACAGCTATAAATCCAAAACCTAATATGATAGACTCAAACTTTAAACTCTATATTGTGTAGATTTACAGGTCCTACTTGCCCAGCAAAAAGGGTTTGAATTGCTCTTGCTCTTTTTTCAAAACTCACAAACAACTGTTCATGGGCTGAAAAGGCTTTTGGAGCAATAAAACAGTAAAAACTGCTATAACTCAAAAACGCAATAAGATAAGTTCAAACTTTAAAAGACATGTTGTGCAGATGTACAGGCCCCTCTTGCACAGAAAGTATGGGTTAGATATCTCTTGTAGTTTCTTCAGAAAACACAAATCATTTGAAAATGCTTTTGAAGCAATAGACACAAAAACAGCTATAAATCCAAAACCTAATATGATAGACTCAAACTTTAAACTCTATATTGTGTAGATTTACAGGTCCTACTTGCCCAGCAAAAAGGGTTTGAATAGCTCTTGCTCTTTTTTCAAAACTCACAAACAACTGTTCATGGGCTGAAAAGGCTTTTGGAGCAATAAAACAGTAAAAACTGCTATAACTCAAAAACGCAATAAGATAGGTTCAAACTTTAAAAGAGATATTGTGCAGATGTACAGGCCCCTCTTGCACAGAAAGTATGGGTTAGATATCTCTTGTAGTTTCTTCAGAAAACACAAATCATCTGAAAATGCTTTTGAAGCAATAGACACAAAAACAGCTATAAATCCAAAACCTAATATGATTGACTCAAACTTTAAACTCTATATTGTGTAGATTTACAGGTCATACTTGCCCAGCAAAAAGGGTTTGAATAGCTCTTGCTCTTTTTTTCAAAACTCACAAACAACTGTTCATGGGCTGAAAAGGCTTTTGGAGCAATAAAACAGTAAAAACTGCTATAACTCAAAAACGCAATAAGATAGGTTCAAACTTTAAAAGACATATTGTGCAGATGTACAGGCCCCTCTTGCACAGAAAGTATGGGTTAGATATCTCTTGTAGTTTCTTCAGAAAACACAAATCATCTGAAAATGCTTTTGAAGCAATAGACACAAAAACAGCTATAAATCCAAAACCTAATATGATAGACTCAAACTTTAAACTCTATATTGTGTAGATTTACAGGTCCTACTTGCCCAGCAAAAATGGTTTGAATAGCTCTTGCTCTTTTTTCAAAACTCACAAACAACTGTTCATGGGCTGAAAAGGCTTTTGGAGCAATAAAACAGTAAAAACTGCTATAACTCAAAAACGCAATAAGATAGGTTCAAACTTTAAAAGACATATTGTGCAGATGTACAGGCCTCTCTTGCACAGAAAGTATGGGTTAGATATCTCTTGTAGTTTCTTCAGAAAACACAAATCATCTGAAAATGCTTTTGAAGCAATAGACACAAAAACAGCTATAAATCCAAAACCTAATATGATAGACTCAAACTTTAAACTCTATATTGTGTAGATTTACAGGTCCTACTTGCCCAGCAAAAAGGGTTTGAATAGCTCTTGCTCTTTTTTTCAAAACTCACAAACAACTGTTCATGGGCTGAAAAGGCTTTTGGAGCAATAAAACAGTAAAAACTGCTATAACTCAAAAACGCAATAAGATAGGTTCAAACTTTAAAAGACATGTTGTGCAGATGTACAGGCCCCTCTTGCACAGAAAGTATGGGTTAGATATCTCTTGTAGTTTCTTCAGAAAACACAAATCATCTGAAAATGCTTTTGAAGCAATAGACACAAAAACAGCTATAAATCCAAAACCTAATATGATAGACTCAAACTTTAAACTCTATATTGTGTAGATTTACAGGTCCTACTTGCCCAGCAAAAAGGGTTTGAATAGCTCTTGCTCTTTTTTCAAAACTCACAAACAACTGTTCATGGGCTGAAAAGGCTTTTGGAGCAATAAAACAGTAAAAACTGCTATAATTCAAAAACGCAATAAGATAGGTTCAAACTTTAAAAGACATATTGTGCAGATGTACAGGCCCCTCTTGCACAGAAAGTATGGGTTAGATATCTCTTGTAGTTTCTTCAGAAAACACAAATCATCTGAAAATGCTTTTGAAGCAATAGACACAAAAACAGCTATAAATCCAAAACCTAATATGATAGACTCAAACTTTAAACTCTATATTGTGTAGATTTACAGGTCCTACTTGCCCAGCAAAAAGGGTTTGAATAGCTCTTGCTCTTTTTTTCAAAACTCACAAACAACTGTTCATGGGCTGAAAAGGCTTTTGGAGCAATAAAACAGTAAAAACTGCTATAACTCAAAAACGCAATAAGATAGGTTCAAACTTTAAAAGACATGTTGTGCAGATGTACAGGCCCCTCTTGCACAGAAAGTATGGGTTAGATATCTCTTGTAGTTTCTTCAGAAAACACAAATCATCTGAAAATGCTTTTGAAGCAATAGACACAAAAACAGCTATAAATCCAAAACCTAATATGATAGACTCAAACTTTAAACTCTATATTGTGTAGATTTACAGGTCCTACTTGCCCAGCAAAAAGGGTTTGAATAGCTCTTGCTCTTTTTTCAAAACTCACAAACAACTGTTCATGGGCTGAAAAGGCTTTTGGAGCAATAAAACAGTAAAAACTGCTATAACTCAAAAACGCAATAAGATAGGTTCAAACTTTAAAAGACATGTTGTGCAGATGTACAGGGCTCTCTTGCACAGAAAGTATGGGTTAGATATCTCTTGTAGTTTCTTCAGAAAACACAAATCATCTGAAAATGCTTTTGAAGCAATAGACACAAAAACAGCTATAAATCCAAAACCTAATATGATAGACTCAAACTTTAAACTCTATATTGTGTAGATTTACAGGTCCTACTTGCCCAGCAAAAAGGGTTTGAATAGCTCTTGCTCTTTTTTTCAAAACTCACAAACAACTGTTCATGGGCTGAAAAGGCTTTTGGAGCAATAAAACAGTAAAAACTGCTATAACTCAAAAACGCAATAAGATAGGTTCAAACTTTAAAAGACATGTTTTGCAGATGTACAGGACCCTCTTGCACAGAAAGTATGGGTTAGATATCTCTTGTAGTTTCTTCAGAAAACACAAATCATCTGAAAATGCTTTTGAAGCAATAGACACAAAAACAGCTATAAATCCAAAACCTAATATGATAGACTCAAACTTTAAACTCTATATTGTGTAGATTTATAGGTCCTACTTGCCCAGCAAAAAGGGTTTGAATAGCTCTTGCTCTTTTTTTCAAAACTCACAAACAACTGTTCATGGGCTGAAAAGGCTTTTGGAGCAATAAAACAGTAAAAACTGCTATAACTCAAAAACGCAATAAGATAGGTTCAAACTTTAAAAGACATATTGTGCAGATGTACAGGCCCCTCTTGCACAGAAAGTATGGGTTAGATATCTCTTGTAGTTTCTTCAGAAAACACAAATCATCTGAAAATGCTTTTGAAGCAATAGACACAAAAACAGCTATAAATCCAAAACCTAATATGATAGACTCAAACTTTAAACTCTATATTGTGTAGATTTACAGGTCCTACTTGCCCAGCAAAAAGGGTTTGAATAGCTCTTGCTCTTTTTTTCAAAACTCACAAACAACTGTTCATGGGCTGAAAAGGCTTTTGGAGCAATAAAACAGTAAAAACTGCTATAACTCAAAAACGCAATAAGATAAGTTCAAACTTTAAAAGACATGTTGTGCAGATGTACAGCCCCCTCTTGCACAGAAAGTATGGGTTAGATATCTCTTGTAGTTTCTTCAGAAAACACAAATCATCTGAAAATGCTTTTGAAGCAATAGACACAAAAACAGCTATAAATCCAAAACCTAATATGATAGACTCAAACTTTAAACTCTATATTGTGTAGATTTACAGGTCCTACTTGCCCAGCAAAAAGGGTTTGAATAGCTCTTGCTCTTTTTTTCAAAACTCACAAACAACTGTTCATGGGCTGAAAAGGCTTTTGGAGCAATAAAACAGTAAAAACTGCTATAACTCAAAAACGCAATAAGATAGGTTCAAACTTTAAAAGACATGTTGTGCAGATGTACAGGCCCCTCTTGCTCAGAAAGTATGGGTTAGATATCTCTTGTAGTTTCTTCAGAAAACACAAATCATCTGAAAATGCTTTTGAAGCAATAGACACAAAAACAGCTATAAATCCAAAACCTAATATGATAGACTCAAACTTTAAACTCTATATTGTGTAGATTTACAGGTCCTACTTGCCCAGCAAAAAGGGTTTGAATAGCTCTTGCTCTTTTTTTCAAAACTCACAAACAACTGTTCATGGGCTGAAAAGGCTTTTGGAGCAATAAAACAGTAAAAACTGCTATAACTCAAAAACGCAATAAGATAAGTTCAAACTTTAAAAGACATATTGTGCAGATCTACAGGCCCCTCTTGCACAGAAAGTATGGGTTAGATATCTCTTGTAGTTTCTTCAGAAAACACAAATCATCTGAAAATGCTTTTGAAGCAATAGACACAAAAACAGCTATAAATCCAAAACCTAATATGATAGACTCAAACTTTAAACTCTATATTGTGTAGATTTACAGGTCCTACTTGCCCAGCAAAAAGGGTTTGAATAGCTCTTGCTCTTTTTTTCAAAACTCACAAACAACTGTTCATGGGCTGAAAAGGCTTTTGGAGCAATAAAACAGTAAAAACTGCTATAACTCAAAAACGCAATAAGATAGGTTCAAACTTTAAAAGACATGTTGTGCAGATGTACAGGCCCCTCTTGCACAGAAAGTATGGGTTAGATATCTCTTGTAGTTTCTTCAGAAAACACAAATCATCTGAAAATGCTTTTGAAGCAATAGACACAAAAACAGCTATAAATCCAAAACCTAATATGATAGACTCAAACTTTAAACTCTATATTGTGTAGATTTACAGGTCCTACTTGCCCAGCAAAAAGGGTTTGAATAGCTCTTGCTCTTTTTTTCAAAACTCACAAACAACTGTTCATGGGCTGAAAAGGCTTTTGGAGCAATAAAACAGTAAAAACTGCTATAACTCAAAAACGCAATAAGATAGGTTCAAACTTTAAAAGACATGTTGTGCAGATGTACAGGACCCTCTTGCACAGAAAGTATGGGTTAGATATCTCTTGTAGTTTCTTCAGAAAACACAAATCATCTGAAAATGCTTTTGAAGCAATAGACACAAAAACAGCTATAAATCCAAAACCTAATATGATAGACTCAAACTTTAAACTCTATATTGTGTAGATTTACAGGTCCTACTTGCCCAGCAAAAAGGGTTTGAATAGCTCTTGCTCTTTTTTCAAAACTCACAAACAACTGTTCATGGGCTGAAAAGGCTTTTGGAGCAATAAAACAGTAAAAACTGCTATAACTCAAAAACGCAAAAAGATAGGTTCAAACTTTAAAAGACATATTGTGCAGATGTACAGGCCCCTCTTGCACAGAAAGTATGGGTTAGATATCTCTTGTAGTTTCTTCAGAAAACACAAATCATCTGAAAATGCTTTTGAAGCAATAGACACAAAAACAGCTATAAATCCAAAACCTAATATGATAGACTCAAACTTTAAACTCTATATTGTGTAGATTTACAGGTCCTACTTGCCCAGCAAAAAGGGTTTGAATAGCTCTTGCTCTTTTTTTCAAAACTCACAAACAACTGTTCATGGGCTGAAAAGGCTTTTGGAGCAATAAAACAGTAAAAACTGCTATAACTCAAAAACGCAATAAGATAAGTTCAAACTTTAAAAGACATGTTGTGCAGATGTACAGCCCCCTCTTGCACAGAAAGTATGGGTTAGATATCTCTTGTAGTTTCTTCAGAAAACACAAATCATCTGAAAATGCTTTTGAAGCAATAGACACAAAAACAGCTATAAATCCAAAACCTAATATGATAGACTCAAACTTTAAACTCTATATTGTGTAGATTTACAGGTCCTACTTGCCCAGCAAAAAGGGTTTGAATAGCTCTTGCTCTTTTTTCAAAACTCACAAACAACTGTTCATGGGCTGAAAAGGCTTTTGGAGCAATAAAACAGTAAAAACTGCTATAACTCAAAAACGCAATAAGATAGGTTCAAACTTTAAAAGAGATATTGTGCAGATGTACAGGCCCCTCTTGCACAGAAAGTATGGGTTAGATATCTCTTGTAGTTTCTTCAGGAAACACAAATCATCTGAAAATGCTTTTGAAGCAATAGACACAAAAACAGCTATAAATCCAAAACCTAATATGATAGACTCAAACTTTAAACTCTATATTGTGTAGATTTATAGGTCCTACTTGCCCAGCAAAAAGGGTTTGAATAGCTCTTGCTCTTTTTTTCAAAACTCACAAACAACTGTTCATGGGCTGAAAAGGCTTTTGGAGCAATAAAACAGTAAAAACTGCTATAACTCAAAAACGCAATAAGATAGGTTCAAACTTTAAAAGACATATTGTGCAGATGTACAGGCCCCTCTTGCACAGAAAGTATGGGTTAGATATCTCTTGTAGTTTCTTCAGAAAACACAAATCATCTGAAAATGCTTTTGAAGCAATAGACACAAAAACAGCTATAAATCCAAAACCTAATATGATAGACTCAAACTTTAAACTCTATATTGTGTAGATTTACAGGTCCTACTTGCCCAGCAAAAAGGGTTTGAATAGCTCTTGCTCTTTTTTTCAAAACTCACAAACAACTGTTCATGGGCTGAAAAGGCTTTTGGAGCAATAAAACAGTAAAAACTGCTATAACTCAAAAACGCAATAAGATAAGTTCAAACTTTAAAAGACATGTTGTGCAGATGTACAGCCCCCTCTTGCACAGAAAGTATGGGTTAGATATCTCTTGTAGTTTCTTCAGAAAACACAAATCATCTGAAAATGCTTTTGAAGCAATAGACACAAAAACAGCTATAAATCCAAAACCTAATATGATAGACTCAAACTTTAAACTCTATATTGTGTAGATTTACAGGTCCTACTTGCCCAGCAAAAAGGGTTTGAATTGCTCTTGCTCTTTTTTCAAAACTCACAAACAACTGTTCATGGGCTGAAAAGGCTTTTGGAGCAATAAAACAGTAAAAACTGCTATAACTCAAAAACGCAATAAGATAAGTTCAAACTTTAAAAGACATGTTGTGCAGATGTACAGGCCCCTCTTGCACAGAAAGTATGGGTTAGATATCTCTTGTAGTTTCTTCAGAAAACACAAATCATTTGAAAATGCTTTTGAAGCAATAGACACAAAAACAGCTATAAATCCAAAACCTAATATGATAGACTCAAACTTTAAACTCTATATTGTGTAGATTTACAGGTCCTACTTGCCCAGCAAAAAGGGTTTGAATAGCTCTTGCTCTTTTTTCAAAACTCACAAACAACTGTTCATGGGCTGAAAAGGCTTTTGGAGCAATAAAACAGTAAAAACTGCTATAACTCAAAAACGCAATAAGATAGGTTCAAACTTTAAAAGAGATATTGTGCAGATGTACAGGCCCCTCTTGCACAGAAAGTATGGGTTAGATATCTCTTGTAGTTTCTTCAGAAAACACAAATCATCTGAAAATGCTTTTGAAGCAATAGACACAAAAACAGCTATAAATCCAAAACCTAATATGATAGACTCAAACTTTAAACTCTATATTGTGTAGATTTACAGGTCCTACTTGCCCAGCAAAAAGGGTTTGAATAGCTCTTGCTCTTTTTTTCAAAACTCACAAACAACTGTTCATGGGCTGAAAAGGCTTTTGGAGCAATAAAACAGTAAAAACTGCTATAACTCAAAAACGCAATAAGATAGGTTCAAACTTTAAAAGACATGTTGTGCAGATGTACAGGCCCCTCTTGCACAGAAAGTATGGGTTAGATATCTCTTGTAGTTTCTTCAGAAAACACAAATCATCTGAAAATGCTTTTGAAGCAATAGACACAAAAACAGCTATAAATCCAAAACCTAATATGATAGACTCAAACTTTAAACTCTTATATTGGTTAGATTTACAGGTCCTACTTGCCCAGCAAAAAGGGTTTGAATAGCTCTTGCTCTTTTTTTCAAAACTCACAAACAACTGTTCATGGGCTGAAAAGGCTTTTGGAGCAATAAAACAGTAAAAACTGCTATAACTCAAAAACGCAATAAGATAGGTTCAAACTTTAAAAGACATGTTGTGCAGATGTACAGGCCCCTCTTGCACAGAAAATATGGGTTAGATATCTCTTGTAGTTTCTTCAGAAAACACAAATCATCTGAAAATGCTTTTGAAGCAATAGACACAAAAACAGCTATAAATCCAAAACCTAATATGATAGACTCAAACTTTAAACTCTATATTGTGTAGATTTACAGGTCCTACTTGCCCAGCAAAAAGGGTTTGAATAGCTCTTGCTCTTTTTTCAAAACTCACAAACAACTGTTCATGGGCTGAAAAGGCTTTTGGAGCAATAAAACAGTAAAAACTGCTATAATTCAAAAACGCAATAAGATAGGTTCAAACTTTAAAAGACATATTGTGCAGATGTACAGGCCCCTCTTGCACAGAAAGTATGGGTTAGATATCTCTTGTAGTTTCTTCAGAAAACACAAATCATCTGAAAATGCTTTTGAAGCAATAGACACAAAAACAGCTATAAATCCAAAACCTAATATGATAGACTCAAACTTTAAACTCTATATTGTGTAGATTTACAGGTCCTACTTGCCCAGCAAAAAGGGTTTGAATAGCTCTTGCTCTTTTTTTCAAAACTCACAAACAACTGTTCATGGGCTGAAAAGGCTTTTGGAGCAATAAAACAGTAAAAACTGCTATAACTCAAAAACGCAATAAGATAGGTTCAAACTTTAAAAGACATGTTGTGCAGATGTACAGGCCCCTCTTGCACAGAAAGTATGGGTTAGATATCTCTTGTAGTTTCTTCAGAAAACACAAATCATCTGAAAATGCTTTTGAAGCAATAGACACAAAAACAGCTATAAATCCAAAACCTAATATGATAGACTCAAACTTTAAACTCTATATTGTGTAGATTTACAGGTCCTACTTGCCCAGCAAAAAGGGTTTGAATAGCTCTTGCTCTTTTTTCAAAACTCACAAACAACTGTTCATGGGCTGAAAAGGCTTTTGGAGCAATAAAACAGTAAAAACTGCTATAACTCAAAAACGCAATAAGATAGGTTCAAACTTTAAAAGACATGTTGTGCAGATGTACAGGGCTCTCTTGCACAGAAAGTATGGGTTAGATATCTCTTGTAGTTTCTTCAGAAAACACAAATCATCTGAAAATGCTTTTGAAGCAATAGACACAAAAACAGCTATAAATCCAAAACCTAATATGATAGACTCAAACTTTAAACTCTATATTGTGTAGATTTACAGGTCCTACTTGCCCAGCAAAAAGGGTTTGAATAGCTCTTGCTCTTTTTTTCAAAACTCACAAACAACTGTTCATGGGCTGAAAAGGCTTTTGGAGCAATAAAACAGTAAAAACTGCTATAACTCAAAAACGCAATAAGATAGGTTCAAACTTTAAAAGACATGTTTTGCAGATGTACAGGACCCTCTTGCACAGAAAGTATGGGTTAGATATCTCTTGTAGTTTCTTCAGAAAACACAAATCATCTGAAAATGCTTTTGAAGCAATAGACACAAAAACAGCTATAAATCCAAAACCTAATATGATAGACTCAAACTTTAAACTCTATATTGTGTAGATTTATAGGTCCTACTTGCCCAGCAAAAAGGGTTTGAATAGCTCTTGCTCTTTTTTTCAAAACTCACAAACAACTGTTCATGGGCTGAAAAGGCTTTTGGAGCAATAAAACAGTAAAAACTGCTATAACTCAAAAACGCAATAAGATAGGTTCAAACTTTAAAAGACATATTGTGCAGATGTACAGGCCCCTCTTGCACAGAAAGTATGGGTTAGATATCTCTTGTAGTTTCTTCAGAAAACACAAATCATCTGAAAATGCTTTTGAAGCAATAGACACAAAAACAGCTATAAATCCAAAACCTAATATGATAGACTCAAACTTTAAACTCTATATTGTGTAGATTTACAGGTCCTACTTGCCCAGCAAAAAGGGTTTGAATAGCTCTTGCTCTTTTTTTCAAAACTCACAAACAACTGTTCATGGGCTGAAAAGGCTTTTGGAGCAATAAAACAGTAAAAACTGCTATAACTCAAAAACGCAATAAGATAAGTTCAAACTTTAAAAGACATGTTGTGCAGATGTACAGCCCCCTCTTGCACAGAAAGTATGGGTTAGATATCTCTTGTAGTTTCTTCAGAAAACACAAATCATCTGAAAATGCTTTTGAAGCAATAGACACAAAAACAGCTATAAATCCAAAACCTAATATGATAGACTCAAACTTTAAACTCTATATTGTGTAGATTTACAGGTCCTACTTGCCCAGCAAAAAGGGTTTGAATTGCTCTTGCTCTTTTTTTCAAAACTCACAAACAACTGTTCATGGGCTGAAAAGGCTTTTGGAGCAATAAAACAGTAAAAACTGCTATAACTCAAAAACGCAATAAGATAAGTTCAAACTTTAAAAGACATGTTGTGCAGATGTACAGGCCCCTCTTGCACAGAAAGTATGGGTTAGATATCTCTTGTAGTTTCTTCAGAAAACACAAATCATTTGAAAATGCTTTTGAAGCAATAGACACAAAAACAGCTATAAATCCAAAACCTAATATGATAGACTCAAACTTTAAACTCTATATTGTGTAGATTTACAGGTCCTACTTGCCCAGCAAAAAGGGTTTGAATAGCTCTTGCTCTTTTTTCAAAACTCACAAACAACTGTTCATGGGCTGAAAAGGCTTTTGGAGCAATAAAACAGTAAAAACTGCTATAACTCAAAAACGCAATAAGATAGGTTCAAACTTTAAAAGAGATATTGTGCAGATGTACAGGCCCCTCTTGCACAGAAAGTATGGGTTAGATATCTCTTGTAGTTTCTTCAGAAAACACAAATCATCTGAAAATGCTTTTGAAGCAATAGACACAAAAACAGCTATAAATCCAAAACCTAATATGATTGACTCAAACTTTAAACTCTATATTGTGTAGATTTACAGGTCCTACTTGCCCAGCAAAAAGGGTTTGAATTGCTCTTGCTCTTTTTTTCAAAACTCACAAACAACTGTTCATGGGCTGAAAAGGCTTTTGGAGCAATAAAACAGTAAAAACTGCTATAACTCAAAAACGCAATAAGATAAGTTCAAACTTTAAAAGACATGTTGTGCAGATGTACAGGCCCCTCTTGCACAGAAAGTATGGGTTAGATATCTCTTGTAGTTTCTTCAGAAAACACAAATCATTTGAAAATGCTTTTGAAGCAATAGACACAAAAACAGCTATAAATCCAAAACCTAATATGATAGACTCAAACTTTAAACTCTATATTGTGTAGATTTACAGGTCCTACTTGCCCAGCAAAAAGGGTTTGAATAGCTCTTGCTCTTTTTTCAAAACTCACAAACAACTGTTCATGGGCTGAAAAGGCTTTTGGAGCAATAAAACAGTAAAAACTGCTATAACTCAAAAACGCAATAAGATAGGTTCAAACTTTAAAAGAGATATTGTGCAGATGTACAGGCCCCTCTTGCACAGAAAGTATGGGTTAGATATCTCTTGTAGTTTCTTCAGAAAACACAAATCATCTGAAAATGCTTTTGAAGCAATAGACACAAAAACAGCTATAAATCCAAAACCTAATATGATTGACTCAAACTTTAAACTCTATATTGTGTAGATTTACAGGTCCTACTTGCCCAGCAAAAAGGGTTTGAATAGCTCTTGCTCTTTTTTCAAAACTCACAAACAACTGTTCATGGGCTGAAAAGGCTTTTGGAGCAATAAAAACGTAAAAACTGCTATAACTCAAAAATGCAATAAGATAGGTTCAAACTTTAAAAGACATGTTGTGCAGATGTACAGGCCCCTCTTGCACAGAAAGTATGGGTTAGATATCTCTTGTAGTTTCTTCAGAAAACACAAATCATCTGAAAATGCTTTTGAAGCAATAGACACAAAAACAGCTATAAATCCAAAACCTAATATGATAGACTCAAACTTTAAACTCTATATTGTGTAGATTTACAGGTCCTACTTGCCCAGCAAAAAGGGTTTGAATAGCTCTTGCTCTTTTTTTCAAAACTCACAAACAACTGTTCAAGGGCTGAAAAGGCTTTTGGAGCAATAAAACAGTAAAAACTGCTATAACTCAAAAACGCAATAAGATAGGTTCAAACTTTAAAAGACATATTGTGCAGATGTACAGGCCCCTCTTGCACAGAAAGTATGGGTTAGATATCTCTTGTAGTTTCTTCAGAAAACACAAATCATCTGAAAATGCTTTTGAAGCAATAGACACAAAAACAGCTATAAATCCAAAACCTAATATGATAGACTCAAACTTTAAACTCTATATTGTGTAGATTTACAGGTCCTACTTGCCCAGCAAAAAGGGTTTGAATAGCTCTTGCTCTTTTTTTCAAAACTCACAAACAACTGTTCATGGGCTGAAAAGGCTTTTGGAGCAATAAAACAGTAAAAACTGCTATAACTCAAAAACGCAATAAGATAGGTTCAAACTTTAAAAGACATGTTGTGCAGATGTACACGCCCCTCATGCACAGAAAGTATGGCTTGGATATCTCTTGTAGTTTCTTCAGAACACACAAATTATCTGAAAATGCTTTTGAAGCAATAGACACAAAAACAGCTATAAATCCAAAACCTAATATGATAGACTCAAACTTTAAACTCTATATTGTGTAGATTTACAGGTCCTACTTGCCCAGCAAAAAGGGTTTGAATAGCTCTTGCTCTTTTTTTCAAAACTCACAAACAACTGTTCAAGGGCTGAAAAGGCTTTTGGAGCAATAAAACAGTAAAAACTGCTATAACTCAAAAACGCAATAAGATAGGTTCAAACTTTAAAAGACATGTTGTGCAGATGTACAGGCCCCTCTTGCACAGAAAGTATGGGTTAGATATCTCTTGTAGTTTCTTCAGAAAACACAAATCATCTGAAAATGCTTTTGAAGCAATAGACACAAAAACAGCGATAAATCCAAAACATAATATGATGGACTCAAACTTTAAACTCTATATTGTGTAGATTTACAGGTCCTACATGCCCAGCAAAAAGGGTTTGAATAGCTCTTGCTCTTTTTTTCAAAACTCACAAACAACTGTTCATGGGCTGAAAAGGCTTTTGGAGCAATAAAACAGTAAAAACTGCTATAACTCAAAAACGCAATAAGATAAGTTCAAACTTTAAAAGACATATTGTGCAGATCTACAGGCCCCTCTTGCACAGAAAGTATGGGTTAGATATCTCTTGTAGTTTCTTCAGAAAACACAAATCATCTGAAAATGCTTTTGAAGCAATAGACACAAAAACAGCTATAAATCCAAAACCTAATATGATAGACTCAAACTTTAAACTCTATATTGTGTAGATTTACAGGTCCTACTTGCCCAGCAAAAAGGGTTTGAATAGCTCTTGCTCTTTTTTTCAAAACTCACAAGTAACTGTTCATGGGCTGAAAAGGCTTTTGGAGCAATAAAACAGTAAAAACTGCTATAACTCAAAAACGCAATAAGATAGGTTCAAACTTTAAAAGACATGTTGTGCAGATGTACAGGCCCCTCTTGCACAGAAAGTATGGGTTAGATATCTCTTGTAGTTTCTTCAGAAAACACAAATCATCTGAAAATGCTTTTGAAGCAATAGACACAAAAACAGCTATAAATCCAAAACCTAATATGATAGACTCAAACTTTAAACTCTATATTGTGTAGATTTACAGGTCCTACTTGCCCAGCAAAAAGGGTTTGAATAGCTCTTGCTCTTTTTTTCAAAACTCACAAACAACTGTTCATGGGCTGAAAAGGCTTTTGGAGCAATAAAACAGTAAAAACTGCTATAACTCAAAAACGCAATAAGATAGGTTCAAACTTTAAAAGACATATTGTGCAGATGTACAGCCCCCTCTTGCACAGAAAGTATGGGTTAGATATCTCTTGTAGTTTCTTCAGAAAACACAAATCATCTGAAAATGCTTTTGAAGCAATAGACACAAAAACAGCTATAAATCCAAAACCTAATATGATAGACTCAAACTTTAAACTCTATATTGTGTAGATTTACAGGTCCTACTTGCCCAGCAAAAAGGGTTTGAATAGCTCTTGCTCTTTTTTTCAAAACTCACAAACAACTGTTCATGGGCTGAAAAGGCTTTTGGAGCAATAAAACAGTAAAAACTGCTATAACTCAAAAACGCAATAAGATAAGTTCAAACTTTAAAAGACATGTTGTGCAGATGTACAGCCCCCTCTTGCACAGAAAGTATGGGTTAGATATCTCTTGTAGTTTCTTCAGAAAACACAAATCATCTGAAAATGCTTTTGAAGCAATAGACACAAAAACAGCTATAAATCCAAAACCTAATATGATAGACTCAAACTTTAAACTCTATATTGTGTAGATTTACAGGTCCTACTTGCCCAGCAAAAAGGGTTTGAATTGCTCTTGCTCTTTTTTTCAAAACTCACAAACAACTGTTCATGGGCTGAAAAGGCTTTTGGAGCAATAAAACAGTAAAAACTGCTATAACTCAAAAACGCAATAAGATAAGTTCAAACTTTAAAAGACATGTTGTGCAGATGTACAGGCCCCTCTTGCACAGAAAGTATGGGTTAGATATCTCTTGTAGTTTCTTCAGAAAACACAAATCATTTGAAAATGCTTTTGAAGCAATAGACACAAAAACAGCTATAAATCCAAAACCTAATATGATAGACTCAAACTTTAAACTCTATATTGTGTAGATTTACAGGTCCTACTTGCCCAGCAAAAAGGGTTTGAATAGCTCTTGCTCTTTTTTCAAAACTCACAAACAACTGTTCATGGGCTGAAAAGGCTTTTGGAGCAATAAAACAGTAAAAACTGCTATAACTCAAAAACGCAATAAGATAGGTTCAAACTTTAAAAGAGATATTGTGCAGATGTACAGGCCCCTCTTGCACAGAAAGTATGGGTTAGATATCTCTTGTAGTTTCTTCAGAAAACACAAATCATCTGAAAATGCTTTTGAAGCAATAGACACAAAAACAGCTATAAATCCAAAACCTAATATGATTGACTCAAACTTTAAACTCTATATTGTGTAGATTTACAGGTCCTACTTGCCCAGCAAAAAGGGTTTGAATAGCTCTTGCTCTTTTTTCAAAACTCACAAACAACTGTTCATGGGCTGAAAAGGCTTTTGGAGCAATAAAAACGTAAAAACTGCTATAACTCAAAAATGCAATAAGATAGGTTCAAACTTTAAAAGACATGTTGTGCAGATGTACAGGCCCCTCTTGCACAGAAAGTATGGGTTAGATATCTCTTGTAGTTTCTTCAGAAAACACAAATCATCTGAAAATGCTTTTGAAGCAATAGACACAAAAACAGCTATAAATCCAAAACCTAATATGATAGACTCAAACTTTAAACTCTATATTGTGTAGATTTACAGGTCCTACTTGCCCAGCAAAAAGGGTTTGAATAGCTCTTGCTCTTTTTTTCAAAACTCACAAACAACTGTTCAAGGGCTGAAAAGGCTTTTGGAGCAATAAAACAGTAAAAACTGCTATAACTCAAAAACGCAATAAGATAGGTTCAAACTTTAAAAGACATATTGTGCAGATGTACAGGCCCCTCTTGCACAGAAAGTATGGGTTAGATATCTCTTGTAGTTTCTTCAGAAAACACAAATCATCTGAAAATGCTTTTGAAGCAATAGACACAAAAACAGCTATAAATCCAAAACCTAATATGATAGACTCAAACTTTAAACTCTATATTGTGTAGATTTACAGGTCCTACTTGCCCAGCAAAAAGGGTTTGAATAGCTCTTGCTCTTTTTTTCAAAACTCACAAACAACTGTTCATGGGCTGAAAAGGCTTTTGGAGCAATAAAACAGTAAAAACTGCTATAACTCAAAAACGCAATAAGATAGGTTCAAACTTTAAAAGACATGTTGTGCAGATCTACACGCCCCTCATGCACAGAAAGTATGGCTTGGATATCTCTTGTAGTTTCTTCAGAACACACAAATTATCTGAAAATGCTTTTGAAGCAATAGACACAAAAACAGCTATAAATCCAAAACCTAATATGATAGACTCAAACTTTAAACTCTATATTGTGTAGATTTACAGGTCCTACTTGCCCAGCAAAAAGGGTTTGAATAGCTCTTGCTCTTTTTTTCAAAACTCACAAACAACTGTTCAAGGGCTGAAAAGGCTTTTGGAGCAATAAAACAGTAAAAACTGCTATAACTCAAAAACGCAATAAGATAGGTTCAAACTTTAAAAGACATGTTGTGCAGATGTACAGGCCCCTCTTGCACAGAAAGTATGGGTTAGATATCTCTTGTAGTTTCTTCAGAAAACACAAATCATCTGAAAATGCTTTTGAAGCAATAGACACAAAAACAGCGATAAATCCAAAACATAATATGATGGACTCAAACTTTAAACTCTATATTGTGTAGATTTACAGGTCCTACATGCCCAGCAAAAAGGGTTTGAATAGCTCTTGCTCTTTTTTTCAAAACTCACAAACAACTGTTCATGGGCTGAAAAGGCTTTTGGAGCAATAAAACAGTAAAAACTGCTATAACTCAAAAACGCAATAAGATAAGTTCAAACTTTAAAAGACATATTGTGCAGATCTACAGGCCCCTCTTGCACAGAAAGTATGGGTTAGATATCTCTTGTAGTTTCTTCAGAAAACACAAATCATCTGAAAATGCTTTTGAAGCAATAGACACAAAAACAGCTATAAATCCAAAACCTAATATGATAGACTCAAACTTTAAACTCTATATTGTGTAGATTTACAGGTCCTACTTGCCCAGCAAAAAGGGTTTGAATAGCTCTTGCTCTTTTTTTCAAAACTCACAAACAACTGTTCATGGGCTGAAAAGGCTTTTGGAGCAATAAAACAGTAAAAACTGCTATAACTCAAAAACGCAATAAGATAGGTTCAAACTTTAAAAGACATGTTGTGCAGATGTACAGGCCCCTCTTGCACAGAAAGTATGGGTTAGATATCTCTTGTAGTTTCTTCAGAAAACACAAATCATCTGAAAATGCTTTTGAAGCAATAGACACAAAAACAGCTATAAATCCAAAACCTAATATGATAGACTCAAACTTTAAACTCTATATTGTGTAGATTTACAGGTCCTACTTGCCCAGCAAAAAGGGTTTGAATAGCTCTTGCTCTTTTTTTCAAAACTCACAAACAACTGTTCATGGGCTGAAAAGGCTTTTGGAGCAATAAAACAGTAAAAACTGCTATAACTCAAAAACGCAATAAGATAGGTTCAAACTTTAAAAGACATGTTGTGCAGATGTACAGGCCCCTCTTGCACAGAAAGTATGGGTTAGATATCTCTTGTAGTTTCTTCAGAAAACACAAATCATCTGAAAATGCTTTTGAAGCAATAGACACAAAAACAGCTATAAATCCAAAACCTAATATGATAGACTCAAACTTTAAACTCTATATTGTGTAGATTTACAGGTCCTACTTGCCCAGCAAAAAGGGTTTGAATAGCTCTTGCTCTTTTTTTCAAAACTCACAAACAACTGTTCATGGGCTGAAAAGGCTTTTGGAGCAATAAAACAGTAAAAACTGCTATAACTCAAAAACGCAATAAGATAGGTTCAAACTTTAAAAGACATGTTCTGCAGATGTACAGGACCCTCTTGCACAGAAAGTATGGGTTAGATATCTCTTGTAGTTTCTTCAGAAAACACAAATCATCTGAAAATGCTTTTGAAGCAATAGACACAAAAACAGCTATAAATCCAAAACCTAATATGATAGACTCAAACTTTAAACTCTATATTGTGTAGATTTACAGGTCCTACTTGCCCAGCAAAAAGGGTTTGAATAGCTCTTGCTCTTTTTTTCAAAACTCACAAACAACTGTTCATGGGCTGAAAAGGCTTTTGGAGCAATAAAACAGTAAAAACTGCTATAACTCAAAAACGCAATAAGATAGGTTCAAACTTTAAAAGACATGTTGTGCAGATGTACAGGCCCCTCTTGCACAGAAAGTATGGGTTAGATATCTCTTGTAGTTTCTTCAGAAAACACAAATCATCTGAAAATGCTTTTGAAGCAATAGACACAAAAACAGCTATAAATCCAAAACCTAATATGATAGACTCAAACTTTAAACTCTATATTGTGTAGATTTACAGGTCCTACTTGCCCAGCAAAAAGGGTTTGAATAGCTCTTGCTCTTTTTTTCAAAACTCACAAACAACTGTTCAAGGGCTGAAAAGGCTTTTGGAGCAATAAAACAGTAAAAACTGCTATAACTCAAAAACGCAATAAGATAGGTTCAAACTTTAAAAGACATGTTGTGCAGATGTACAGGCCCCTCTTGCACAGAAAGTATGGGTTAGATATCTCTTGTAGTTTCTTCAGAAAACACAAATCATCTGAAAATGCTTTTGAAGCAATAGACACAAAAACAGCTATAAATCCAAAACCTAATATGATAGACTCAAACTTTAAACTCTATATTGTGTAGATTTACAGGTCCTACTTGCCCAGCAAAAAGGGTTTGAATAGCTCTTGCTCTTTTTTCAAAACTCACAAACAACTGTTCATGGGCTGAAAAGGCTTTTGGAGCAATAAAACAGTAAAAACTGCTATAACTCAAAAACGCAATAAGATAGGTTCAAACTTTAAAAGACATATTGTGCAGATGTACAGGCCCCTCTTGCACAGAAAGTATGGGTTAGATATCTCTTGTAGTTTCTTCAGAAAACACAAATCATCTGAAAATGCTTTTGAAGCAATAGACACAAAAACAGCTATAAATCCAAAACCTAATATGATAGACTCAAACTTTAAACTCTATATTGTGTAGATTTACAGGTCCTACTTGCCCAGCAAAAAGGGTTTGAATAGCTCTTGCTCTTTTTTCAAAACTCACAAACAACTGTTCATGGGCTGAAAAGGCTTTTGGAGCAATAAAACAGTAAAAACTGCTATAACTCAAAAACGCAATAAGATAGGTTCAAACTTTAAAAGACATGTTGTGCAGATGTACAGGCCCCTCTTGCACAGAAAGTATGGGTTAGATATCTCTTGTAGTTTCTTCAGAAAACACAAATCATCTGAAAATGCTTTTGAAGCAATAGACACAAAAACAGCTATAAATCCAAAACCTAATATGATAGACTCAAACTTTAAACTCTATATTGTGTAGATTTACAGGTCCTACTTGCCCAGCAAAAAGGGTTTGAATAGCTCTTGCTCTTTTTTCAAAACTCACAAACAACTGTTCATGGGCTGAAAAGGCTTTTGGAGCAATAAAACAGTAAAAACTGCTATAACTCAAAAACGCAATAAGATAGGTTCAAACTTTAAAAGACATATTGTGCAGATGTACAGGCCCCTCTTGCACAGAAAGTATGGGTTAGATATCTCTTGTAGTTTCTTCAGAAAACACAAATCATCTGAAAATGCTTTTGAAGCAATAGACACAAAAACAGCTATAAATCCAAAACATAATATGATGGACTCAAACTTTAAACTCTATATTGTGTAGATTTACAGGTCCTACATGCCCAGCAAAAAGGGTTTGAATAGCTCTTGCTCTTTTTTTCAAAACTCACAAACAACTGTTCATGGGCTGAAAAGGCTTTTGGAGCAATAAAACAGTAAAAACTGCTATAACTCAAAAACGCAATAAGATAAGTTCAAACTTTAAAAGACATATTGTGCAGATCTACAGGCCCCTCTTGCACAGAAAGTATGGGTTAGATATCTCTTGTAGTTTCTTCAGAAAACACAAATCATCTGAAAATGCTTTTGAAGCAATAGACACAAAAACAGCTATAAATCCAAAACCTAATATGATAGACTCAAACTTTAAACTCTATATTGTGTAGATTTACAGGTCCTACTTGCCCAGCAAAAAGGGTTTGAATAGCTCTTGCTCTTTTTTTCAAAACTCACAAACAACTGTTCATGGGCTGAAAAGGCTTTTGGAGCAATAAAACAGTAAAAACTGCTATAACTCAAAAACGCAATAAGATAGGTTCAAACTTTAAAAGACATGTTGTGCAGATGTACAGGCCCCTCTTGCACAGAAAGTATGGGTTAGATATCTCTTGTAGTTTCTTCAGAAAACACAAATCATCTGAAAATGCTTTTGAAGCAATAGACACAAAAACAGCTATAAATCCAAAACCTAATATGATAGACTCAAACTTTAAACTCTATATTGTGTAGATTTACAGGTCCTACTTGCCCAGCAAAAAGGGTTTGAATAGCTCTTGCTCTTTTTTTCAAAACTCACAAACAACTGTTCATGGGCTGAAAAGGCTTTTGGAGCAATAAAACAGTAAAAACTGCTATAACTCAAAAACGCAATAAGATAGGTTCAAACTTTAAAAGACATGTTGTGCAGATGTACAGGCCCCTCTTGCACAGAAAGTATGGGTTAGATATCTCTTGTAGTTTCTTCAGAAAACACAAATCATCTGAAAATGCTTTTGAAGCAATAGACACAAAAACAGCTATAAATCCAAAACCTAATATGATAGACTCAAACTTTAAACTCTATATTGTGTAGATTTACAGGTCCTACTTGCCCAGCAAAAAGGGTTTGAATAGCTCTTGCTCTTTTTTTCAAAACTCACAAACAACTGTTCATGGGCTGAAAAGGCTTTTGGAGCAATAAAACAGTAAAAACTGCTATAACTCAAAAACGCAATAAGATAGGTTCAAACTTTAAAAGACATGTTGTGCAGATGTACAGGCCCCTCTTGCACAGAAAGTATGGGTTAGATATCTCTTGTAGTTTCTTCAGAAAACACAAATCATCTGAAAATGCTTTTGAAGCAATAGACACAAAAACAGCTATAAATCCAAAACCTAATATGATAGACTCAAACTTTAAACTCTATATTGTGTAGATTTACAGGTCCTACTTGCCCAGCAAAAAGGGTTTGAATAGCTCTTGCTCTTTTTTTCAAAACTCACAAACAACTGTTCATGGGCTGAAAAGGCTTTTGGAGCAATAAAACAGTAAAAACTGCTATAACTCAAAAACGCAATAAGATAGGTTCAAACTTTAAAAGACATGTTGTGCAGATGTACAGGCCCCTCTTGCACAGAAAGTATGGGTTAGATATCTCTTGTAGTTTCTTCAGAAAACACAAATCATCTGAAAATGCTTTTGAAGCAATAGACACAAAAACAGCTATAAATCCAAAACCTAATATGATAGACTCAAACTTTAAACTCTATATTGTGTAGATTTACAGGTCCTACTTGCCCAGCAAAAAGGGTTTGAATAGCTCTTGCTCTTTTTTTCAAAACTCACAAACAACTGTTCATGGGCTGAAAAGGCTTTTGGAGCAATAAAACAGTAAAAACTGCTATAACTCAAAAACGCAATAAGATAGGTTCAAACTTTAAAAGACATGTTGTGCAGATGTACAGGCCCCTCTTGCACAGAAAGTATGGGTTAGATATCTCTTGTAGTTTCTTCAGAAAACACAAATCATCTGAAAATGCTTTTGAAGCAATAGACACAAAAACAGCTATAAATCCAAAACCTAATATGATAGACTCAAACTTTAAACTCTATATTGTGTAGATTTACAGGTCCTACTTGCCCAGCAAAAAGGGTTTGAATAGCTCTTGCTCTTTTTTCAAAACTCACAAACAACTGTTCATGGGCTGAAAAGGCTTTTGGAGCAATAAAACAGTAAAAACTGCTATAACTCAAAAACGCAATAAGATAGGTTCAAACTTTAAAAGAGATATTGTGCAGATGTACAGGCCCCTCTTGCACAGAAAGTATGGGTTAGATATCTCTTGTAGTTTCTTCAGGAAACACAAATCATCTGAAAATGCTTTTGAAGCAATAGACACAAAAACAGCTATAAATCCAAAACCTAATATGATAGACTCAAACTTTAAACTCTATATTGTGTAGATTTATAGGTCCTACTTGCCCAGCAAAAAGGGTTTGAATAGCTCTTGCTCTTTTTTTCAAAACTCACAAACAACTGTTCATGGGCTGAAAAGGCTTTTGGAGCAATAAAACAGTAAAAACTGCTATAACTCAAAAACGCAATAAGATAGGTTCAAACTTTAAAAGACATATTGTGCAGATGTACAGGCCCCTCTTGCACAGAAAGTATGGGTTAGATATCTCTTGTAGTTTCTTCAGAAAACACAAATCATCTGAAAATGCTTTTGAAGCAATAGACACAAAAACAGCTATAAATCCAAAACCTAATATGATAGACTCAAACTTTAAACTCTATATTGTGTAGATTTACAGGTCCTACTTGCCCAGCAAAAAGGGTTTGAATAGCTCTTGCTCTTTTTTTCAAAACTCACAAACAACTGTTCATGGGCTGAAAAGGCTTTTGGAGCAATAAAACAGTAAAAACTGCTATAACTCAAAAACGCAATAAGATAAGTTCAAACTTTAAAAGACATGTTGTGCAGATGTACAGCCCCCTCTTGCACAGAAAGTATGGGTTAGATATCTCTTGTAGTTTCTTCAGAAAACACAAATCATCTGAAAATGCTTTTGAAGCAATAGACACAAAAACAGCTATAAATCCAAAACCTAATATGATAGACTCAAACTTTAAACTCTATATTGTGTAGATTTACAGGTCCTACTTGCCCAGCAAAAAGGGTTTGAATTGCTCTTGCTCTTTTTTTCAAAACTCACAAACAACTGTTCATGGGCTGAAAAGGCTTTTGGAGCAATAAAACAGTAAAAACTGCTATAACTCAAAAACGCAATAAGATAAGTTCAAACTTTAAAAGACATGTTGTGCAGATGTACAGGCCCCTCTTGCACAGAAAGTATGGGTTAGATATCTCTTGTAGTTTCTTCAGAAAACACAAATCATTTGAAAATGCTTTTGAAGCAATAGACACAAAAACAGCTATAAATCCAAAACCTAATATGATAGACTCAAACTTTAAACTCTATATTGTGTAGATTTACAGGTCCTACTTGCCCAGCAAAAAGGGTTTGAATAGCTCTTGCTCTTTTTTCAAAACTCACAAACAACTGTTCATGGGCTGAAAAGGCTTTTGGAGCAATAAAACAGTAAAAACTGCTATAACTCAAAAACGCAATAAGATAGGTTCAAACTTTAAAAGAGATATTGTGCAGATGTACAGGCCCCTCTTGCACAGAAAGTATGGGTTAGATATCTCTTGTAGTTTCTTCAGGAAACACAAATCATCTGAAAATGCTTTTGAAGCAATAGACACAAAAACAGCTATAAATCCAAAACCTAATATGATAGACTCAAACTTTAAACTCTATATTGTGTAGATTTATAGGTCCTACTTGCCCAGCAAAAAGGGTTTGAATAGCTCTTGCTCTTTTTTTCAAAACTCACAAACAACTGTTCATGGGCTGAAAAGGCTTTTGGAGCAATAAAACAGTAAAAACTGCTATAACTCAAAAACGCAATAAGATAGGTTCAAACTTTAAAAGACATATTGTGCAGATGTACAGGCCCCTCTTGCACAGAAAGTATGGGTTAGATATCTCTTGTAGTTTCTTCAGAAAACACAAATCATCTGAAAATGCTTTTGAAGCAATAGACACAAAAACAGCTATAAATCCAAAACCTAATATGATAGACTCAAACTTTAAACTCTATATTGTGTAGATTTACAGGTCCTACTTGCCCAGCAAAAAGGGTTTGAATAGCTCTTGCTCTTTTTTCAAAACTCACAAACAACTGTTCATGGGCTGAAAAGGCTTTTGGAGCAATAAAACAGTAAAAACTGCTATAACTCAAAAACGCAATAAGATAGGTTCAAACTTTAAAAGAGATATTGTGCAGATGTACAGGCCCCTCTTGCACAGAAAGTATGGGTTAGATATCTCTTGTAGTTTCTTCAGGAAACACAAATCATCTGAAAATGCTTTTGAAGCAATAGACACAAAAACAGCTATAAATCCAAAACCTAATATGATAGACTCAAACTTTAAACTCTATATTGTGTAGATTTATAGGTCCTACTTGCCCAGCAAAAAGGGTTTGAATAGCTCTTGCTCTTTTTTTCAAAACTCACAAACAACTGTTCATGGGCTGAAAAGGCTTTTGGAGCAATAAAACAGTAAAAACTGCTATAACTCAAAAACGCAATAAGATAGGTTCAAACTTTAAAAGACATATTGTGCAGATGTACAGGCCCCTCTTGCACAGAAAGTATGGGTTAGATATCTCTTGTAGTTTCTTCAGAAAACACAAATCATCTGAAAATGCTTTTGAAGCAATAGACACAAAAACAGCTATAAATCCAAAACCTAATATGATAGACTCAAACTTTAAACTCTATATTGTGTAGATTTACAGGTCCTACTTGCCCAGCAAAAAGGGTTTGAATAGCTCTTGCTCTTTTTTTCAAAACTCACAAACAACTGTTCATGGGCTGAAAAGGCTTTTGGAGCAATAAAACAGTAAAAACTGCTATAACTCAAAAACGCAATAAGATAAGTTCAAACTTTAAAAGACATGTTGTGCAGATGTACAGCCCCCTCTTGCACAGAAAGTATGGGTTAGATATCTCTTGTAGTTTCTTCAGAAAACACAAATCATCTGAAAATGCTTTTGAAGCAATAGACACAAAAACAGCTATAAATCCAAAACCTAATATGATAGACTCAAACTTTAAACTCTATATTGTGTAGATTTACAGGTCCTACTTGCCCAGCAAAAAGGGTTTGAATTGCTCTTGCTCTTTTATTCAAAACTCACAAACAACTGTTCATGGGCTGAAAAGGCTTTTGGAGCAATAAAACAGTAAAAACTGCTATAACTCAAAAACGCAATAAGATAAGTTCAAACTTTAAAAGACATGTTGTGCAGATGTACAGGCCCCTCTTGCACAGAAAGTATGGGTTAGATATCTCTTGTAGTTTCTTCAGAAAACACAAATCATTTGAAAATGCTTTTGAAGCAATAGACACAAAAACAGCTATAAATCCAAAACCTAATATGATAGACTCAAACTTTAAACTCTATATTGTGTAGATTTACAGGTCCTACTTGCCCAGCAAAAAGGGTTTGAATAGCTCTTGCTCTTTTTTCAAAACTCACAAACAACTGTTCATGGGCTGAAAAGGCTTTTGGAGCAATAAAACAGTAAAAACTGCTATAACTCAAAAACGCAATAAGATAGGTTCAAACTTTAAAAGACATATTGTGCAGATGTACAGGCCCCTCTTGCACAGAAAGTATGGGTTAGATATCTCTTGTAGTTTCTTCAGAAAACACAAATCATCTGAAAATGCTTTTGAAGCAATAGACACAAAAACAGCTATAAATCCAAAACCTAATATGATAGACTCAAACTTTAAACTCTATATTGTGTAGATTTATAGGTCCTACTTGCCCAGCAAAAAGGGTTTGAATAGCTCTTGCTCTTTTTTTCAAAACTCACAAACAACTGTTCATGGGCTGAAAAGGCTTTTGGAGCAATAAAACAGTAAAAACTGCTATAACTCAAAAACGCAATAAGATAGGTTCAAACTTTAAAAGACATATTGTGCAGATGTACAGGCCCCTCTTGCACAGAAAGTATGGGTTAGATATCTCTTGTAGTTTCTTCAGAAAACACAAATCATCTGAAAATGCTTTTGAAGCAATAGACACAAAAACAGCTATAAATCCAAAACCTAATATGATAGACTCAAACTTTAAACTCTATATTGTGTAGATTTACAGGTCCTACTTGCCCAGCAAAAAGGGTTTGAATAGCTCTTGCTCTTTTTTCAAAACTCACAAACAACTGTTCATGGGCTGAAAAGGCTTTTGGAGCAATAAAACAGTAAAAACTGCTATAACTCAAAAACGCAATAAGATAGGTTCAAACTTTAAAAGAGATATTGTGCAGATGTACAGGCCCCTCTTGCACAGAAAGTATGGGTTAGATATCTCTTGTAGTTTCTTCAGGAAACACAAATCATCTGAAAATGCTTTTGAAGCAATAGACACAAAAACAGCTATAAATCCAAAACCTAATATGATAGACTCAAACTTTAAACTCTATATTGTGTAGATTTATAGGTCCTACTTGCCCAGCAAAAAGGGTTTGAATAGCTCTTGCTCTTTTTTTCAAAACTCACAAACAACTGTTCATGGGCTGAAAAGGCTTTTGGAGCAATAAAACAGTAAAAACTGCTATAACTCAAAAACGCAATAAGATAGGTTCAAACTTTAAAAGACATATTGTGCAGATGTACAGGCCCCTCTTGCACAGAAAGTATGGGTTAGATATCTCTTGTAGTTTCTTCAGAAAACACAAATCATCTGAAAATGCTTTTGAAGCAATAGACACAAAAACAGCTATAAATCCAAAACCTAATATGATAGACTCAAACTTTAAACTCTATGTTGTGTAGATTTACAGGTCCTACTTGCCCAGCAAAAAGGGTTTGAATAGCTCTTGCTCTTTTTTTCAAAACTCACAAACAACTGTTCATGGGCTGAAAAGGCTTTTGGAGCAATAAAACAGTAAAAACTGCTATAACTCAAAAACGCAATAAGATAAGTTCAAACTTTAAAAGACATGTTGTGCAGATGTACAGCCCCCTCTTGCACAGAAAGTATGGGTTAGATATCTCTTGTAGTTTCTTCAGAAAACACAAATCATCTGAAAATGCTTTTGAAGCAATAGACACAAAAACAGCTATAAATCCAAAACCTAATATGATAGACTCAAACTTTAAACTCTATATTGTGTAGATTTACAGGTCCTACTTGCCCAGCAAAAAGGGTTTGAATTGCTCTTGCTCTTTTTTTCAAAACTCACAAACAACTGTTCATGGGCTGAAAAGGCTTTTGGAGCAATAAAACAGTAAAAACTGCTATAACTCAAAAACGCAATAAGATAAGTTCAAACTTTAAAAGACATGTTGTGCAGATGTACAGGCCCCTCTTGCACAGAAAGTATGGGTTAGATATCTCTTGTAGTTTCTTCAGAAAACACAAATCATTTGAAAATGCTTTTGAAGCAATAGACACAAAAACAGCTATAAATCCAAAACCTAATATGATAGACTCAAACTTTAAACTCTATATTGTGTAGATTTACAGGTCCTACTTGCCCAGCAAAAAGGGTTTGAATAGCTCTTGCTCTTTTTTCAAAACTCACAAACAACTGTTCATGGGCTGAAAAGGCTTTTGGAGCAATAAAACAGTAAAAACTGCTATAACTCAAAAACGCAATAAGATAGGTTCAAACTTTAAAAGAGATATTGTGCAGATGTACAGGCCCCTCTTGCACAGAAAGTATGGGTTAGATATCTCTTGTAGTTTCTTCAGGAAACACAAATCATCTGAAAATGCTTTTGAAGCAATAGACACAAAAACAGCTATAAATCCAAAACCTAATATGATAGACTCAAACTTTAAACTCTATATTGTGTAGATTTATAGGTCCTACTTGCCCAGCAAAAAGGGTTTGAATAGCTCTTGCTCTTTTTTTCAAAACTCACAAACAACTGTTCATGGGCTGAAAAGGCTTTTGGAGCAATAAAACAGTAAAAACTGCTATAACTCAAAAACGCAATAAGATAGGTTCAAACTTTAAAAGACATATTGTGCAGATGTACAGGCCCCTCTTGCACAGAAAGTATGGGTTAGATATCTCTTGTAGTTTCTTCAGAAAACACAAATCATCTGAAAATGCTTTTGAAGCAATAGACACAAAAACAGCTATAAATCCAAAACCTAATATGATAGACTCAAACTTTAAACTCTATATTGTGTAGATTTACAGGTCCTACTTGCCCAGCAAAAAGGGTTTGAATAGCTCTTGCTCTTTTTTCAAAACTCACAAACAACTGTTCATGGGCTGAAAAGGCTTTTGGAGCAATAAAACAGTAAAAACTGCTATAACTCAAAAACGCAATAAGATAGGTTCAAACTTTAAAAGAGATATTGTGCAGATGTACAGGCCCCTCTTGCACAGAAAGTATGGGTTAGATATCTCTTGTAGTTTCTTCAGGAAACACAAATCATCTGAAAATGCTTTTGAAGCAATAGACACAAAAACAGCTATAAATCCAAAACCTAATATGATAGACTCAAACTTTAAACTCTATATTGTGTAGATTTATAGGTCCTACTTGCCCAGCAAAAAGGGTTTGAATAGCTCTTGCTCTTTTTTTCAAAACTCACAAACAACTGTTCATGGGCTGAAAAGGCTTTTGGAGCAATAAAACAGTAAAAACTGCTATAACTCAAAAACGCAATAAGATAGGTTCAAACTTTAAAAGACATATTGTGCAGATGTACAGGCCCCTCTTGCACAGAAAGTATGGGTTAGATATCTCTTGTAGTTTCTTCAGAAAACACAAATCATCTGAAAATGCTTTTGAAGCAATAGACACAAAAACAGCTATAAATCCAAAACCTAATATGATAGACTCAAACTTTAAACTCTATATTGTGTAGATTTACAGGTCCTACTTGCCCAGCAAAAAGGGTTTGAATAGCTCTTGCTCTTTTTTTCAAAACTCACAAACAACTGTTCATGGGCTGAAAAGGCTTTTGGAGCAATAAAACAGTAAAAACTGCTATAACTCAAAAACGCAATAAGATAAGTTCAAACTTTAAAAGACATGTTGTGCAGATGTACAGCCCCCTCTTGCACAGAAAGTATGGGTTAGATATCTCTTGTAGTTTCTTCAGAAAACACAAATCATCTGAAAATGCTTTTGAAGCAATAGACACAAAAACAGCTATAAATCCAAAACCTAATATGATAGACTCAAACTTTAAACTCTATATTGTGTAGATTTACAGGTCCTACTTGCCCAGCAAAAAGGGTTTGAATTGCTCTTGCTCTTTTTTTCAAAACTCACAAACAACTGTTCATGGGCTGAAAAGGCTTTTGGAGCAATAAAACAGTAAAAACTGCTATAACTCAAAAACGCAATAAGATAAGTTCAAACTTTAAAAGACATGTTGTGCAGATGTACAGGCCCCTCTTGCACAGAAAGTATGGGTTAGATATCTCTTGTAGTTTCTTCAGAAAACACAAATCATTTGAAAATGCTTTTGAAGCAATAGACACAAAAACAGCTATAAATCCAAAACCTAATATGATAGACTCAAACTTTAAACTCTATATTGTGTAGATTTACAGGTCCTACTTGCCCAGCAAAAAGGGTTTGAATAGCTCTTGCTCTTTTTTCAAAACTCACAAACAACTGTTCATGGGCTGAAAAGGCTTTTGGAGCAATAAAACAGTAAAAACTGCTATAACTCAAAAACGCAATAAGATAGGTTCAAACTTTAAAAGACATATTGTGCAGATGTACAGGCCCCTCTTGCACAGAAAGTATGGGTTAGATATCTCTTGTAGTTTCTTCAGAAAACACAAATCATCTGAAAATGCTTTTGAAGCAATAGACACAAAAACAGCTATAAATCCAAAACCTAATATGATAGACTCAAACTTTAAACTCTATATTGTGTAGATTTATAGGTCCTACTTGCCCAGCAAAAAGGGTTTGAATAGCTCTTGCTCTTTTTTTCAAAACTCACAAACAACTGTTCATGGGCTGAAAAGGCTTTTGGAGCAATAAAACAGTAAAAACTGCTATAACTCAAAAACGCAATAAGATAGGTTCAAACTTTAAAAGACATATTGTGCAGATGTACAGGCCCCTCTTGCACAGAAAGTATGGGTTAGATATCTCTTGTAGTTTCTTCAGAAAACACAAATCATCTGAAAATGCTTTTGAAGCAATAGACACAAAAACAGCTATAAATCCAAAACCTAATATGATAGACTCAAACTTTAAACTCTATATTGTGTAGATTTACAGGTCCTACTTGCCCAGCAAAAAGGGTTTGAATAGCTCTTGCTCTTTTTTCAAAACTCACAAACAACTGTTCATGGGCTGAAAAGGCTTTTGGAGCAATAAAACAGTAAAAACTGCTATAACTCAAAAACGCAATAAGATAGGTTCAAACTTTAAAAGAGATATTGTGCAGATGTACAGGCCCCTCTTGCACAGAAAGTATGGGTTAGATATCTCTTGTAGTTTCTTCAGGAAACACAAATCATCTGAAAATGCTTTTGAAGCAATAGACACAAAAACAGCTATAAATCCAAAACCTAATATGATAGACTCAAACTTTAAACTCTATATTGTGTAGATTTATAGGTCCTACTTGCCCAGCAAAAAGGGTTTGAATAGCTCTTGCTCTTTTTTTCAAAACTCACAAACAACTGTTCATGGGCTGAAAAGGCTTTTGGAGCAATAAAACAGTAAAAACTGCTATAACTCAAAAACGCAATAAGATAGGTTCAAACTTTAAAAGACATATTGTGCAGATGTACAGGCCCCTCTTGCACAGAAAGTATGGGTTAGATATCTCTTGTAGTTTCTTCAGAAAACACAAATCATCTGAAAATGCTTTTGAAGCAATAGACACAAAAACAGCTATAAATCCAAAACCTAATATGATAGACTCAAACTTTAAACTCTATATTGTGTAGATTTACAGGTCCTACTTGCCCAGCAAAAAGGGTTTGAATAGCTCTTGCTCTTTTTTTCAAAACTCACAAACAACTGTTCATGGGCTGAAAAGGCTTTTGGAGCAATAAAACAGTAAAAACTGCTATAACTCAAAAACGCAATAAGATAAGTTCAAACTTTAAAAGACATGTTGTGCAGATGTACAGCCCCCTCTTGCACAGAAAGTATGGGTTAGATATCTCTTGTAGTTTCTTCAGAAAACACAAATCATCTGAAAATGCTTTTGAAGCAATAGACACAAAAACAGCTATAAATCCAAAACCTAATATGATAGACTCAAACTTTAAACTCTATATTGTGTAGATTTACAGGTCCTACTTGCCCAGCAAAAAGGGTTTGAATTGCTCTTGCTCTTTTTTTCAAAACTCACAAACAACTGTTCATGGGCTGAAAAGGCTTTTGGAGCAATAAAACAGTAAAAACTGCTATAACTCAAAAACGCAATAAGATAAGTTCAAACTTTAAAAGACATGTTGTGCAGATGTACAGGCCCCTCTTGCACAGAAAGTATGGGTTAGATATCTCTTGTAGTTTCTTCAGAAAACACAAATCATTTGAAAATGCTTTTGAAGCAATAGACACAAAAACAGCTATAAATCCAAAACCTAATATGATAGACTCAAACTTTAAACTCTATATTGTGTAGATTTACAGGTCCTACTTGCCCAGCAAAAAGGGTTTGAATAGCTCTTGCTCTTTTTTCAAAACTCACAAACAACTGTTCATGGGCTGAAAAGGCTTTTGGAGCAATAAAACAGTAAAAACTGCTATAACTCAAAAACGCAATAAGATAGGTTCAAACTTTAAAAGAGATATTGTGCAGATGTACAGGCCCCTCTTGCACAGAAAGTATGGGTTAGATATCTCTTGTAGTTTCTTCAGGAAACACAAATCATCTGAAAATGCTTTTGAAGCAATAGACACAAAAACAGCTATAAATCCAAAACCTAATATGATAGACTCAAACTTTAAACTCTATATTGTGTAGATTTATAGGTCCTACTTGCCCAGCAAAAAGGGTTTGAATAGCTCTTGCTCTTTTTTTCAAAACTCACAAACAACTGTTCATGGGCTGAAAAGGCTTTTGGAGCAATAAAACAGTAAAAACTGCTATAACTCAAAAACGCAATAAGATAGGTTCAAACTTTAAAAGACATATTGTGCAGATGTACAGGCCCCTCTTGCACAGAAAGTATGGGTTAGATATCTCTTGTAGTTTCTTCAGAAAACACAAATCATCTGAAAATGCTTTTGAAGCAATAGACACAAAAACAGCTATAAATCCAAAACCTAATATGATAGACTCAAACTTTAAACTCTATATTGTGTAGATTTACAGGTCCTACTTGCCCAGCAAAAAGGGTTTGAATAGCTCTTGCTCTTTTTTTCAAAACTCACAAACAACTGTTCAAGGGCTGAAAAGGCTTTTGGAGCAATAAAACAGTAAAAACTGCTATAACTCAAAAACGCAATAAGATAGGTTCAAACTTTAAAAGACATATTGTGCAGATGTACAGGCCCCTCTTGCACAGAAAGTATGGGTTAGATATCTCTTGTAGTTTCTTCAGAAAACACAAATCATCTGAAAATGCTTTTGAAGCAATAGACACAAAAACAGCTATAAATCCAAAACCTAATATGATAGATTCAAACTTTAAACTCTATATTGTGTAGATTTACAGGTCCTACTTGCCCAGCAAAAATGGTTTGAATAGCTCTTGCTCTTTTTTCAAAACTCACAAACAACTGTTCATGGGCTGAAAAGGCTTTTGGAGCAATAAAACAGTAAAAACTGCTATAACTCAAAAACGCAATAAGATAGGTTCAAACTTTAAAAGACATATTGTGCAGATGTACAGGCCCCTCTTGCACAGAAAGTATGGGTTAGATATCTCTTGTAGTTTCTTCAGAAAACACAAATCATCTGAAAATGCTTTTGAAGCAATAGACACAAAAACAGCTATAAATCCAAAACCTAATATGATAGACTCAAACTTTAAACTCTATATTGTGTAGATTTACAGGTCCTACTTGCCCAGCAAAAATGGTTTGAATAGCTCTTGCTCTTTTTTTCAAAACTCACAAACAACTGTTCATGGGCTGAAAAGGCTTTTGGAGCAATAAAACAGTAAAAACTGCTATAACTCAAAAACGCAATAAGATAGGTTCAAACTTTAAAAGACATGTTGTGCAGATGTACAGGCCCCTCTTGCACAGAAAGTATGGGTTAGATATCTCTTGTAGTTTCTTCAGAAAACACAAATCATCTGAAAATGCTTTTGAAGCAATAGACACAAAAACAGCTATAAATCCAAAACCTAATATGATAGACTCAAACTTTAAACTCTATATTGTGTAGATTTATAGGTCCTACTTGCCCAGCAAAAAGGGTTTGAATAGCTCTTGCTCTTTTTTTCAAAACTCACAAACAACTGTTCATGGGCTGAAAAGGCTTTTGGAGCAATAAAACAGTAAAAACTGCTATAACTCAAAAACGCAATAAGATAGGTTCAAACTTTAAAAGACATATTGTGCAGATGTACAGGCCCCTCTTGCACAGAAAGTATGGGTTAGATATCTCTTGTAGTTTCTTCAGAAAACACAAATCATCTGAAATTGCTTTTGAAGCAATAGACACAAAAACAGCTATAAATCCAAAACCTAATATGATAGACTCAAACTTTAAACTCTATATTGTGTAGATTTACAGGTCCTACTTGCCCAGCAAAAAGGGTTTGAATAGCTCTTGCTCTTTTTTTCAAAACTCACAAACAACTGTTCATGGGCTGAAAAGGCTTTTGGAGCAATAAAACAGTAAAAACTGCTATAACTCAAAAACGCAATAAGATAAGTTCAAACTTTAAAAGACATGTTGTGCAGATGTACAGGCCCCTCTTGCACAGAAAGTATGGGTTAGATATCTCTTGTAGTTTCTTCAGAAAACACAAATCATTTGAAAATGCTTTTGAAGCAATAGACACAAAAACAGCTATAAATCCAAAACCTAATATGATAGACTCAAACTTTAAACTCTATATTGTGTAGATTTACAGGTCCTACTTGCCCAGCAAAAAGGGTTTGAATAGCTCTTGCTCTTTTTTTCAAAACTCACAAACAACTGTTCATGGGCTGAAAAGGCTTTTGGAGCAATAAAACAGTAAAAACTGCTATAACTCAAAAACGCAATAAGATAGGTTCAAACTTTAAAAGACATATTGTGCAAATGTACAGGCCCCTCTTGCACAGAAAGTATGGGTTAGATATCTCTTGTAGTTTCTTCAGAAAACACAAATCATCTGAAAATGCTTTTGAAGCAATAGACACAAAAACAGCTATAAATCCAAAACCTAATATGATAGACTCAAACTTTAAACTCTATATTGTGTAGATTTATAGGTCCTACTTGCCCAGCAAAAAGGGTTTGAATAGCTCTTGCTCTTTTTTTCAAAACTCACAAACAACTGTTCATGGGCTGAAAAGGCTTTTGGAGCAATAAAACAGTAAAAACTGCTATAACTCAAAAACGCAATAAGATAGGTTCAAACTTTAAAAGACATATTGTGCAGATGTACAGGCCCCTCTTGCACAGAAAGTATGGGTTAGATATCTCTTGTAGTTTCTTCAGAAAACACAAATCATCTGAAAATGCTTTTGAAGCAATAGACACAAAAACAGCTATAAATCCAAAACCTAATATGATAGACTCAAACTTTAAACTCTATATTGTGTAGATTTACAGGTCCTACTTGCCCAGCAAAAAGGGTTTGAATAGCTCTTGCTCTTTTTTTCAAAACTCACAAACAACTGTTCAAGGGCTGAAAAGGCTTTTGGAGCAATAAAACAGTAAAAACTGCTATAACTCAAAAACGCAATAAGATAGGTTCAAACTTTAAAAGACATATTGTGCAGATGTACAGGCCCCTCTTGCACAGAAAGTATGGGTTAGATATCTCTTGTAGTTTCTTCAGAAAACACAAATCATCTGAAAATGCTTTTGAAGCAATAGACACAAAAACAGCTATAAATCCAAAACCTAATATGATAGACTCAAACTTTAAACTCTATATTGTGTAGATTTACAGGTCCTACTTGCCCAGCAAAAATGGTTTGAATAGCTCTTGCTCTTTTTTCAAAACTCACAAACAACTGTTCATGGGCTGAAAAGGCTTTTGGAGCAATAAAACAGTAAAAACTGCTATAACTCAAAAACGCAATAAGATAGGTTCAAACTTTAAAAGACATGTTGTGCAGATGTACAGGCCCCTCTTGCACAGAAAGTATGGGTTAGATATCTCTTGTAGTTTCTTCAGAAAACACAAATCATCTGAAAATGCTTTTGAAGCAATAGACACAAAAACAGCTATAAATCCAAAACCTAATATGATAGACTCAAACTTTAAACTCTATATTGTGTAGATTTATAGGTCCTACTTGCCCAGCAAAAAGGGTTTGAATAGCTCTTGCTCTTTTTTTCAAAACTCACAAACAACTGTTCATGGGCTGAAAAGGCTTTTGGAGCAATAAAACAGTAAAAACTGCTATAACTCAAAAACGCAATAAGATAGGTTCAAACTTTAAAAGACATATTGTGCAGATGTACAGGCCCCTCTTGCACAGAAAGTATGGGTTAGATATCTCTTGTAGTTTCTTCAGAAAACACAAATCATCTGAAAATGCTTTTGAAGCAATAGACACAAAAACAGCTATAAATCCAAAACCTAATATGATAGACTCAAACTTTAAACTCTATATTGTGTAGATTTACAGGTCCTACTTGCCCAGCAAAAAGGGTTTGAATAGCTCTTGCTCTTTTTTTCAAAACTCACAAACAACTGTTCATGGGCTGAAAAGGCTTTTGGAGCAATAAAACAGTAAAAACTGCTATAACTCAAAAACGCAATAAGATAAGTTCAAACTTTAAAAGACATGTTGTGCAGATGTACAGGCCCCTCTTGCACAGAAAGTATGGGTTAGATATCTCTTGTAGTTTCTTCAGAAAACACAAATCATTTGAAAATGCTTTTGAAGCAATAGACACAAAAACAGCTATAAATCCAAAACCTAATATGATAGACTCAAACTTTAAACTCTATATTGTGTAGATTTACAGGTCCTACTTGCCCAGCAAAAAGGGTTTGAATAGCTCTTGCTCTTTTTTTCAAAACTCACAAACAACTGTTCATGGGCTGAAAAGGCTTTTGGAGCAATAAAACAGTAAAAACTGCTATAACTCAAAAACGCAATAAGATAGGTTCAAACTTTAAAAGACATATTGTGCAAATGTACAGGCCCCTCTTGCACAGAAAGTATGGGTTAGATATCTCTTGTAGTTTCTTCAGAAAACACAAATCATCTGAAAATGCTTTTGAAGCAATAGACACAAAAACAGCTATAAATCCAAAACCTAATATGATTGACTCAAACTTTAAACTCTATATTGTGTAGATTTACAGGTCCTACTTGCCCAGCAAAAAGGGTTTGAATAGCTCTTGCTCTTTTTTTCAAAACTCACAAACAACTGTTCATGGGCTGAAAAGGCTTTTGGAGCAATAAAACAGTAAAAACTGCTATAACTCAAAAACGCAATAAGATAGGTTCAAACTTTAAAAGACATGTTGTGCAGATGTACAGGCCCCTCTTGCACAGAAAGTATGGGTTAGATATCTCTTGTAGTTTCTTCAGAAAACACAAATCATCTGAAAATGCTTTTGAAGCAATAGACACAAAAACAGCTATAAATCCAAAACCTAATATGATAGACTCAAACTTTAAACTCTATATTGTGTAGATTTACAGGTCCTACTTGCCCAGCAAAAAGGGTTTGAATAGCTCTTGCTCTTTTTTTCAAAACTCACAAACAACTGTTCAAGGGCTGAAAAGGCTTTTGGAGCAATAAAACAGTAAAAACTGCTATAACTCAAAAACGCAATAAGATAGGTTCAAACTTTAAAAGACATGTTGTGCAGATGTACAGGCCCCTCTTGCACAGAAAGTATGGGTTAGATATCTCTTGTAGTTTCTTCAGAAAACACAAATCATCTGAAAATGCTTTTGAAGCAATAGACACAACAACAGCTATAAATCCAAAACCTAATATGATAGACTCAAACTTTAAACTCTATATTGTGTAGATTTACAGGTCCTACTTGCCCAGCAAAAAGGGTTTGAATAGCTCTTGCTCTTTTTTCAAAACTCACAAACAACTGTTCATGGGCTGAAAAGGCTTTTGGAGCAATAAAACAGTAAAAACTGCTATAACTCAAAAACGCAATAAGATAGGTTCAAACTTTAAAAGACATATTGTGCAGATGTACAGGCCCCTCTTGCACAGAAAGTATGGGTTAGATATCTCTTGTAGTTTCTTCAGAAAACACAAATCATCTGAAAATGCTTTTGAAGCAATAGACACAAAAACAGCTATAAATCCAAAACCTAATATGATAGACTCAAACTTTAAACTCTATATTGTGTAGATTTACAGGTCCTACTTGCCCAGCAAAAAGGGTTTGAATAGCTCTTGCTCTTTTTTTCAAAACTCACAAACAACTGTTCATGGGCTGAAAAGGCTTTTGGAGCAATAAAACAGTAAAAACTGCTATAACTCAAAAACGCAATAAGATAGGTTCAAACTTTAAAAGACATGTTGTGCAGATGTACAGGCCCCTCTTGCACAGAAAGTATGGGTTAGATATCTCTTGTAGTTTCTTCAGAAAACACAAATCATCTGAAAATGCTTTTGAAGCAATAGACACAAAAACAGCTATAAATCCAAAACCTAATATGATAGACTCAAACTTTAAACTCTATATTGTGTAGATTTACAGGTCCTACTTGCCCAGCAAAAAGGGTTTGAATAGCTCTTGCTCTTTTTTCAAAACTCACAAACAACTGTTCATGGGCTGAAAAGGCTTTTGGAGCAATAAAACAGTAAAAACTGCTATAACTCAAAAACGCAATAAGATAGGTTCAAACTTTAAAAGACATATTGTGCAGATGTACAGGCCCCTCTTGCACAGAAAGTATGGGTTAGATATCTCTTGTAGTTTCTTCAGAAAACACAAATCATCTGAAAATGCTTTTGAAGCAATAGACACAAAAACAGCTATAAATCCAAAACCTAATATGATAGACTCAAACTTTAAACTCTATATTGTGTAGATTTACAGGTCCTACTTGCCCAGCAAAAAGGGTTTGAATAGCTCTTGCTCTTTTTTCAAAACTCACAAACAACTGTTCATGGGCTGAAAAGGCTTTTGGAGCAATAAAACAGTAAAAACTGCTATAATTCAAAAACGCAATAAGATAGGTTCAAACTTTAAAAGACATATTGTGCAGATGTACAGGCCCCTCTTGCACAGAAAGTATGGGTTAGATATCTCTTGTAGTTTCTTCAGAAAACACAAATCATCTGAAAATGCTTTTTAAGCAATAGACACAAAAACAGCTATAAATCCAAAACCTAATATGATAGACTCAAACTTTAAACTCTATATTGTGTAGATTTACAGGTCCTACTTGCCCAGCAAAAAGGGTTTGAATAGCTCTTGCTCTTTTTTTCAAAACTCACAAACAACTGTTCATGGGCTGAAAAGGCTTTTGGAGCAATAAAACAGTAAAAACTGCTATAACTCAAAAACGCAATAAGATAGGTTCAAACTTTAAAAGACATGTTGTGCAGATGTACAGGGCTCTCTTGCACAGAAAGTATGGGTTAGAAATCTCTTGTAGTTTCTTCAGAAAACACAAATCATCTGAAAATGCTTTTGAAGCAATAGACACAAAAACAGCTATAAATCCAAAACCTAATATGATAGACTCAAACTTTAAACTCTATATTGTGTAGATTTACAGGTCCTACTTGCCCAGCAAAAAGGGTTTGAATAGCTCTTGCTCTTTTTTTCAAAACTCACAAACAACTGTTCATGGGCTGAAAAGGCTTTTGGAGCAATAAAACAGTAAAAACTGCTATAACTCAAAAACGCAATAAGATAGGTTCAAACTTTAAAAGACATGTTGTGCAGATGTACAGGACCCTCTTGCACAGAAAGTATGGGTTAGATATCTCTTGTAGTTTCTTCAGAAAACACAAATCATCTGAAAATGCTTTTGAAGCAATAGACACAAAAACAGCTATAAATCCAAAACCTAATATGATAGACTCAAACTTTAAACTCTATATTGTGTAGATTTACAGGTCCTACTTGCCCAGCAAAAAGGGTTTGAATAGCTCTTGCTCTTTTTTTCAAAACTCACAAACAACTGTTCATGGGCTGAAAAGGCTTTTGGAGCAATAAAACAGTAAAAACTGCTATAACTCAAAAACGCAATAAGATAAGTTCAAACTTTAAAAGACATGTTGTGCAGATGTACAGGCCCCTCTTGCACAGAAAGTATGGGTTAGATATCTCTTGTAGTTTCTTCAGAAAACACAAATCATCTGAAAATGCTTTTGAAGCAATAGACACAAAAACAGCTATAAATCCAAAACCTAATATGATAGACTCAAACTTTAAACTCTATATTGTGTAGATTTACAGGTCCTACTTGCCCAGCAAAAAGGGTTTGAATAGCTCTTGCTCTTTTTTTCAAAACTCACAAACAACTGTTCATGGGCTGAAAAGGCTTTTGGAGCAATAAAACAGTAAAAACTGCTATAACTCAAAAACGCAATAAGATAGGTTCAAACTTTAAAAGACATGTTGTGCAGATGTACAGGGCTCTCTTGCACAGAAAGTATGGGTTAGATATCTCTTGTAGTTTCTTCAGAAAACACAAATCATCTGAAAATGCTTTTGAAGCAATAGACACAAAAACAGCTATAAATCCAAAACCTAATATGATAGACTCAAACTTTAAACTCTATATTGTGTAGATTTACAGGTCCTACTTGCCCAGCAAAAAGGGTTTGAATAGCTCTTGCTCTTTTTTTCAAAACTCACAAACAACTGTTCATGGGCTGAAAAGGCTTTTGGAGCAATAAAACAGTAAAAACTGCTATAACTCAAAAACGCAATAAGATAAGTTCAAACTTTAAAAGACATGTTGTGCAGATGTACAGGCCCCTCTTGCACAGAAAGTATGGGTTAGATATCTCTTGTAGTTTCTTCAGAAAACACAAATCATCTGAAAATGCTTTTGAAGCAATAGACACAAAAACAGCTATAAATCCAAAACCTAATATGATAGACTCAAACTTTAAACTCTATATTGTGTAGATTTACAGGTCCTACTTGCCCAGCAAAAAGGGTTTGAATAGCTCTTGCTCTTTTTTCAAAACTCACAAACAACTGTTCATGGGCTGAAAAGGCTTTTGGAGCAATAAAACAGTAAAAACTGCTATAACTCAAAAACGCAATAAGATAGGTTCAAACTTTAAAAGAGATATTGTGCAGATGTACAGGCCCCTCTTGCACAGAAAGTATGGGTTAGATATCTCTTGTAGTTTCTTCAGGAAACACAAATCATCTGAAAATGCTTTTGAAGCAATAGACACAAAAACAGCTATAAATCCAAAACCTAATATGATAGACTCAAACTTTAAACTCTATATTGTGTAGATTTATAGGTCCTACTTGCCCAGCAAAAAGGGTTTGAATAGCTCTTGCTCTTTTTTTCAAAACTCACAAACAACTGTTCATGGGCTGAAAAGGCTTTTGGAGCAATAAAACAGTAAAAACTGCTATAACTCAAAAACGCAATAAGATAGGTTCAAACTTTAAAAGACATATTGTGCAGATGTACAGGCCCCTCTTGCACAGAAAGTATGGGTTAGATATCTCTTGTAGTTTCTTCAGAAAACACAAATCATCTGAAATTGCTTTTGAAGCAATAGACACAAAAACAGCTATAAATCCAAAACCTAATATGATAGACTCAAACTTTAAACTCTATATTGTGTAGATTTACAGGTCCTACTTGCCCAGCAAAAAGGGTTTGAATAGCTCTTGCTCTTTTTTTCAAAACTCACAAACAACTGTTCATGGGCTGAAAAGGCTTTTGGAGCAATAAAACAGTAAAAACTGCTATAACTCAAAAACGCAATAAGATAAGTTCAAACTTTAAAAGACATGTTGTGCAGATGTACAGGCCCCTCTTGCACAGAAAGTATGGGTTAGATATCTCTTGTAGTTTCTTCAGAAAACACAAATCATTTGAAAATGCTTTTGAAGCAATAGACACAAAAACAGCTATAAATCCAAAACCTAATATGATAGACTCAAACTTTAAACTCTATATTGTGTAGATTTACAGGTCCTACTTGCCCAGCAAAAAGGGTTTGAATAGCTCTTGCTCTTTTTTTCAAAACTCACAAACAACTGTTCATGGGCTGAAAAGGCTTTTGGAGCAATAAAACAGTAAAAACTGCTATAACTCAAAAACGCAATAAGATAGGTTCAAACTTTAAAAGACATATTGTGCAGATGTACAGGCCCCTCTTGCACAGAAAGTATGGGTTAGATATCTCTTGTAGTTTCTTCAGAAAACACAAATCATCTGAAAATGCTTTTGAAGCAATAGACACAAAAACAGCTATAAATCCAAAACCTAATATGATTGACTCAAACTTTAAACTCTATATTGTGTAGATTTACAGGTCCTACTTGCCCAGCAAAAAGGGTTTGAATAGCTCTTGCTCTTTTTTTCAAAACTCACAAACAACTGTTCATGGGCTGAAAAGGCTTTTGGAGCAATAAAACAGTAAAAACTGCTATAACTCAAAAACGCAATAAGATAGGTTCAAACTTTAAAAGACATGTTGTGCAGATGTACAGGCCCCTCTTGCACAGAAAGTATGGGTTAGATATCTCTTGTAGTTTCTTCAGAAAACACAAATCATCTGAAAATGCTTTTGAAGCAATAGACACAAAAACAGCTATAAATCCAAAACCTAATATGATAGACTCAAACTTTAAACTCTATATTGTGTAGATTTACAGGTCCTACTTGCCCAGCAAAAAGGGTTTGAATAGCTCTTGCTCTTTTTTTCAAAACTCACAAACAACTGTTCAAGGGCTGAAAAGGCTTTTGGAGCAATAAAACAGTAAAAACTGCTATAACTCAAAAACGCAATAAGATAGGTTCAAACTTTAAAAGACATGTTGTGCAGATGTACAGGCCCCTCTTGCACAGAAAGTATGGGTTAGATATCTCTTGTAGTTTCTTCAGAAAACACAAATCATCTGAAAATGCTTTTGAAGCAATAGACACAACAGCTATAAATCCAAAACCTAATATGATAGACTCAAACTTTAAACTCTATATTGTGTAGATTTACAGGTCCTACTTGCCCAGCAAAAAGGGTTTGAATAGCTCTTGCTCTTTTTTCAAAACTCACAAACAACTGTTCATGGGCTGAAAAGGCTTTTGGAGCAATAAAACAGTAAAAACTGCTATAACTCAAAAACGCAATAAGATAGGTTCAAACTTTAAAAGACATATTGTGCAGATGTACAGGCCCCTCTTGCACAGAAAGTATGGGTTAGATATCTCTTGTAGTTTCTTCAGAAAACACAAATCATCTGAAAATGCTTTTGAAGCAATAGACACAAAAACAGCTATAAATCCAAAACCTAATATGATAGACTCAAACTTTAAACTCTATATTGTGTAGATTTACAGGTCCTACTTGCCCAGCAAAAAGGGTTTGAATAGCTCTTGCTCTTTTTTTCAAAACTCACAAACAACTGTTCATGGGCTGAAAAGGCTTTTGGAGCAATAAAACAGTAAAAACTGCTATAACTCAAAAACGCAATAAGATAGGTTCAAACTTTAAAAGACATGTTGTGCAGATGTACAGGCCCCTCTTGCACAGAAAGTATGGGTTAGATATCTCTTGTAGTTTCTTCAGAAAACACAAATCATCTGAAAATGCTTTTGAAGCAATAGACACAAAAACAGCTATAAATCCAAAACCTAATATGATAGACTCAAACTTTAAACTCTATATTGTGTAGATTTACAGGTCCTACTTGCCCAGCAAAAAGGGTTTGAATAGCTCTTGCTCTTTTTTCAAAACTCACAAACAACTGTTCATGGGCTGAAAAGGCTTTTGGAGCAATAAAACAGTAAAAACTGCTATAACTCAAAAACGCAATAAGATAGGTTCAAACTTTAAAAGACATATTGTGCAGATGTACAGGCCCCTCTTGCACAGAAAGTATGGGTTAGATATCTCTTGTAGTTTCTTCAGAAAACACAAATCATCTGAAAATGCTTTTGAAGCAATAGACACAAAAACAGCTATAAATCCAAAACCTAATATGATAGACTCAAACTTTAAACTCTATATTGTGTAGATTTACAGGTCCTACTTGCCCAGCAAAAAGGGTTTGAATAGCTCTTGCTCTTTTTTTCAAAACTCACAAACAACTGTTCATGGGCTGAAAAGGCTTTTGGAGCAATAAAACAGTAAAAACTGCTATAACTCAAAAACGCAATAAGATAGGTTCAAACTTTAAAAGACATGTTGTGCAGATGTACAGGCCCCTCTTGCACAGAAAGTATGGGTTAGATATCTCTTGTAGTTTCTTCAGAAAACACAAATCATCTGAAAATGCTTTTGAAGCAATAGACACAAAAACAGCTATAAATCCAAAACCTAATATGATAGACTCAAACTTTAAACTCTATATTGTGTAGATTTACAGGTCCTACTTGCCCAGCAAAAAGGGTTTGAATAGCTCTTGCTCTTTTTTTCAAAACTCACAAACAACTGTTCAAGGGCTGAAAAGGCTTTTGGAGCAATAAAACAGTAAAAACTGCTATAACTCAAAAACGCAATAAGATAGGTTCAAACTTTAAAAGACATGTTGTGCAGATGTACAGGCCCCTCTTGCACAGAAAGTATGGGTTAGATATCTCTTGTAGTTTCTTCAGAAAACACAAATCATCTGAAAATGCTTTTGAAGCAATAGACACAAAAACAGCTATAAATCCAAAACCTAATATGATAGACTCAAACTTTAAACTCTATATTGTGTAGATTTACAGGTCCTACTTGCCCAGCAAAAAGGGTTTGAATAGCTCTTGCTCTTTTTTCAAAACTCACAAACAACTGTTCATGGGCTGAAAAGGCTTTTGGAGCAATAAAACAGTAAAAACTGCTATAACTCAAAAACGCAATAAGATAGGTTCAAACTTTAAAAGACATATTGTGCAGATGTACAGGCCCCTCTTGCGAAGAAAGTATGGGTTAGATATCTCTTGTAGTTTCTTCAGAAAACACAAATCATCTGAAAATGCTTTTGAAGCAATAGACACAAAAACAGCTATAAATCCAAAACCTAATATGATAGACTCAAACTTTAAACTCTATATTGTGTAGATTTACAGGTCCTACTTGCCCAGCAAAAAGGGTTTGAATAGCTCTTGCTCTTTTTTTCAAAACTCACAAACAACTGTTCATGGGCTGAAAAGGCTTTTGGAGCAATAAAACAGTAAAAACTGCTATAACTCAAAAACGCAATAAGATAGGTTCAAACTTTAAAAGACATGTTGTGCAGATGTTACAGGCCCCTCTTGCACAGAAAGTATGGGTTAGATATCTCTTGTAGTTTCTTCAGAAAACACAAATCATCTGAAAATGCTTTTGAAGCAATAGACACAAAAACAGCTATAAATCCAAAACCTAATATGATAGACTCAAACTTTAAACTCTATATTGTGTAGATTTACAGGTCCTACTTGCCCAGCAAAAAGGGTTTGAATAGCTCTTGCTCTTTTTTCAAAACTCACAAACAACTGTTCATGGGCTGAAAAGGCTTTTGGAGCAATAAAACAGTAAAAACTGCTATAACTCAAAAACGCAATAAGATAGGTTCAAACTTTAAAAGACATATTGTGCAGATGTACAGGCCCCTCTTGCACAGAAAGTATGGGTTAGATATCTCTTGTAGTTTCTTCAGAAAACACAAATCATCTGAAAATGCTTTTGAAGCAATAGACACAAAAACAGCTATAAATCCAAAACCTAATATGATAGACTCAAACTTTAAACTCTATATTGTGTAGATTTACAGGTCCTACTTGCCCAGCAAAAAGGGTTTGAATAGCTCTTGCTCTTTTTTTCAAAACTCACAAACAACTGTTCATGGGCTGAAAAGGCTTTTGGAGCAATAAAACAGTAAAAACTGCTATAACTCAAAAACGCAATAAGATAGGTTCAAACTTTAAAAGACATGTTGTGCAGATGTACAGGCCCCTCTTGCACAGAAAGTATGGGTTAGATATCTCTTGTAGTTTCTTCAGAAAACACAAATCATCTGAAAATGCTTTTGAAGCAATAGACACAAAAACAGCTATAAATCCAAAACCTAATATGATAGACTCAAACTTTAAACTCTATATTGTGTAGATTTACAGGTCCTACTTGCCCAGCAAAAAGGGTTTGAATAGCTCTTGCTCTTTTTTCAAAACTCACAAACAACTGTTCATGGGCTGAAAAGGCTTTTGGAGCAATAAAACAGTAAAAACTGCTATAACTCAAAAACGCAATAAGATAGGTTCAAACTTTAAAAGACATATTGTGCAGATGTACAGGCCCCTCTTGCACAGAAAGTATGGGTTAGATATCTCTTGTAGTTTCTTCAGAAAACACAAATCATCTGAAAATGCTTTTGAAGCAATAGACACAAAAACAGCTATAAATCCAAAACCTAATATGATAGACTCAAACTTTAAACTCTATATTGTGTAGATTTACAGGTCCTACTTGCCCAGCAAAAAGGGTTTGAATAGCTCTTGCTCTTTTTTTCAAAACTCACAAACAACTGTTCATGGGCTGAAAAGGCTTTTGGAGCAATAAAACAGTAAAAACTGCTATAACTCAAAAACGCAATAAGATAAGTTCAAACTTTAAAAGACATGTTGTGCAGATGTACAGCCCCCTCTTGCACAGAAAGTATGGGTTAGATATCTCTTGTAGTTTCTTCAGAAAACACAAATCATCTGAAAATGCTTTTGAAGCAATAGACACAAAAACAGCTATAAATCCAAAACCTAATATGATAGACTCAAACTTTAAACTCTATATTGTGTAGATTTACAGGTCCTACTTGCCCAGCAAAAAGGGTTTGAATTGCTCTTGCTCTTTTTTTCAAAACTCACAAACAACTGTTCATGGGCTGAAAAGGCTTTTGGAGCAATAAAACAGTAAAAACTGCTATAACTCAAAAACGCAATAAGATAAGTTCAAACTTTAAAAGACATGTTGTGCAGATGTACAGGCCCCTCTTGCACAGAAAGTATGGGTTAGATATCTCTTGTAATTTCTTCAGAAAACACAAATCATTTGAAAATGCTTTTGAAGCAATAGACACAAAAACAGCTATAAATCCAAAACCTAATATGATAGACTCAAACTTTAAACTCTATATTGTGTAGATTTATAGGTCCTACTTGCCCAGCAAAAAGGGTTTGAATAGCTCTTGCTCTTTTTTTCAAAACTCACAAACAACTGTTCATGGGCTGAAAAGGCTTTTGGAGCAATAAAACAGTAAAAACTGCTATAACTCAAAAACGCAATAAGATAGGTTCAAACTTTAAAAGACATATTGTGCAGATGTACAGGCCCCTCTTGCACAGAAAGTATGGGTTAGATATCTCTTGTAGTTTCTTCAGAAAACACAAATCATCTGAAAATGCTTTTGAAGCAATAGACACAAAAACAGCTATAAATCCAAAACCTAATATGATAGACTCAAACTTTAAACTCTATATTGTGTAGATTTACAGGTCCTACTTGCCCAGCAAAAAGGGTTTGAATAGCTCTTGCTCTTTTTTTCAAAACTCACAAACAACTGTTCAAGGGCTGAAAAGGCTTTTGGAGCAATAAAACAGTAAAAACTGCTATAACTCAAAAACGCAATAAGATAGGTTCAAACTTTAAAAGACATATTGTGCAGATGTACAGGCCCCTCTTGCACAGAAAGTATGGGTTAGATATCTCTTGTAGTTTCTTCAGAAAACACAAATCATCTGAAAATGCTTTTGAAGCAATAGACACAAAAACAGCTATAAATCCAAAACCTAATATGATAGACTCAAACTATAAACTCTATATTGTGTAGATTTACAAGTCCTACTTGCCCAGCAAAAATGGTTTGAATAGCTCTTGCTCTTTTTTCAAAACTCACAAACAACTGTTCATGGGCTGAAAAGGCTTTTGGAGCAATAAAACAGTAAAAACTGCTATAACTCAAAAACGCAATAAGATAGGTTCAAACTTTAAAAGACATATTGTGCAGATGTACAGGCCCCTCTTGCACAGAAAGTATGGGTTAGATATCTCTTGTAGTTTCTTCAGAAAACACAAATCATCTGAAAATGCTTTTGAAGCAATAGACACAAAAACAGCTATAAATCCAAAACCTAATATGATAGACTCAAACTTTAAACTCTATATTGTGTAGATTTACAGGTCCTACTTGCCCAGCAAAAAGGGTTTGAATAGCTCTTGCTCTTTTTTTCAAAACTCACAAACAACTGTTCATGGGCTGAAAAGGCTTTTGGAGCAATAAAACAGTAAAAACTGCTATAACTCAAAAACGCAATAAGATAGGTTCAAACTTTAAAAGACATGTTGTGCAGATGTACAGGCCCCTCTTGCACAGAAAGTATGGGTTAGATATCTCTTGTAGTTTCTTCAGAAAACACAAATCATCTGAAAATGCTTTTGAAGCAATAGACACAAAAACAGCTATAAATCCAAAACCTAATATGATAGACTCAAACTTTAAACTCTATATTGTGTAGATTTACAGGTCCTACTTGCCCAGCAAAAAGGGTTTGAATAGCTCTTGCTCTTTTTTCAAAACTCACAAACAACTGTTCATGGGCTGAAAAGGCTTTTGGAGCAATAAAACAGTAAAACTGCTATAATTCAAAAACGCAATAAGATAGGTTCAAACTTTAAAAGACATATTTTGCAGATGTACTGGCCCCTCTTGCACAGAAAGTATGGGTTAGATATCTCTTGTAGTTTCTTCAGAAAACACAAATCATCTGAAAATGCTTTTGAAGCAATAGACACAAAAACAGCTATAAATCCAAAACCTAATATGATAGACTCAAACTTTAAACTCTATATTGTGTAGATTTACAGGTCCTACTTGCCCAGCAAAAAGGGTTTGAATAGCTCTTGCTCTTTTTTTCAAAACTCACAAACAACTGTTCATGGGCTGAAAAGGCTTTTGGAGCAATAAAACAGTAAAAACTGCTATAACTCAAAAACGCAATAAGATAGGTTCAAACTTTAAAAGACATGTTGTGCAGATGTACAGGGCTCTCTTGCACAGAAAGTATGGGTTAGATATCTCTTGTAGTTTCTTCAGAAAACACAAATCATCTGAAAATGCTTTTGAAGCAATAGACACAAAAACAGCTATAAATCCAAAACCTAATATGATAGACTCAAACTTTAAACTCTATATTGTGTAGATTTACAGGTCCTACTTGCCCAGCAAAAAGGGTTTGAATAGCTCTTGCTCTTTTTTTCAAAACTCACAAACAACTGTTCATGGGCTGAAAAGGCTTTTGGAGCAATAAAACAGTAAAAACTGCTATAACTCAAAAACGCAATAAGATAGGTTCAAACTTTAAAAGACATGTTGTGCAGATGTACAGGCCCCTCTTGCACAGAAAGTATGGGTTAGATATCTCTTGTAGTTTCTTCAGAAAACACAAATCATCTGAAATTGCTTTTGAAGCAATAGACACAAAAACAGCTATAAATCCAAAACCTAATATGATAGACTCAAACTTTAAACTCTATATTGTGTAGATTTACAGGTCCTACTTGCCCAGCAAAAAGGGTTTGAATAGCTCTTGCTCTTTTTTTCAAAACTCACAAACAACTGTTCATGGGCTGAAAAGGCTTTTGGAGCAATAAAACAGTAAAAACTGCTATAACTCAAAAACGCAATAAGATAAGTTCAAACTTTAAAAGACATGTTGTGCAGATGTACAGGCCCCTCTTGCACAGAAAGTATGGGTTAGATATCTCTTGTAGTTTCTTCAGAAAACACAAATCATTTGAAAATGCTTTTGAAGCAATAGACACAAAAACAGCTATAAATCCAAAACCTAATATGATAGACTCAAACTTTAAACTCTATATTGTGTAGATTTACAGGTCCTACTTGCCCTGCAAAAAGGGTTTGAATAGCTCTTGCTCTTTTTTTCAAAACTCACAAACAACTGTTCATGGGCTGAAAAGGCTTTTGGAGCAATAAAACAGTAAAAACTGCTATAACTCAAAAACGCAATAAGATAGGTTCAAACTTTAAAAGACATATTGTGCAGATGTACAGGCCCCTCTTGCACAGAAAGTATGGGTTAGATATCTCTTGTAGTTTCTTCAGAAAACACAAATCATCTGAAAATGCTTTTGAAGCAATAGACACAAAAACGGGCTATAAATCCAAAACCTAATATGATTGACTCAAACTTTAAACTCTATATTGTGTAGATTTACAGGTCCTACTTGCCCAGCAAAAAGGGTTTGAATAGCTCTTGCTCTTTTTTTCAAAACTCACAAACAACTGTTCATGGGCTGAAAAGGCTTTTGGAGCAATAAAACAGTAAAAACTGCTATAACTCAAAAACGCAATAAGATAGGTTCAAACTTTAAAAGACATGTTGTGCAGATGTACAGGCCCCTCTTGCACAGAAAGTATGGGTTAGATATCTCTTGTAGTTTCTTCAGAAAACACAAATCATCTGAAAATGCTTTTGAAGCAATAGACACAAAAACAGCTATAAATCCAAAACCTAATATGATAGACTCAAACTTTAAACTCTATATTGTGTAGATTTACAGGTCCTACTTGCCCAGCAAAAAGGGTTTGAATAGCTCTTGCTCTTTTTTTCAAAACTCACAAACAACTGTTCATGGGCTGAAAAGGCTTTTGGAGCAATAAAACAGTAAAAACTGCTATAACTCAAAAACGCAATAAGATAAGTTCAAACTTTAAAAGACATGTTGTGCAGATGTACAGGCCCCTCTTGCACAGAAAGTATGGGTTAGATATCTCTTGTAGTTTCTTCAGAAAACACAAATCATTTGAAAATGCTTTTGAAGCAATAGACACAAAAACAGCTATAAATCCAAAACCTAATATGATAGACTCAAACTTTAAACTCTATATTGTGTAGATTTACAGGTCCTACTTGCCCTGCAAAAAGGGTTTGAATAGCTCTTGCTCTTTTTTTCAAAACTCACAAACAACTGTTCATGGGCTGAAAAGGCTTTTGGAGCAATAAAACAGTAAAAACTGCTATAACTCAAAAACGCAATAAGATAGGTTCAAACTTTAAAAGACATATTGTGCAGATGTACAGGCCCCTCTTGCACAGAAAGTATGGGTTAGATATCTCTTGTAGTTTCTTCAGAAAACACAAATCATCTGAAAATGCTTTTGAAGCAATAGACACAAAAACAGCTATAAATCCAAAACCTAATATGATTGACTCAAACTTTAAACTCTATATTGTGTAGATTTACAGGTCCTACTTGCCCAGCAAAAAGGGTTTGAATAGCTCTTGCTCTTTTTTTCAAAACTCACAAACAACTGTTCATGGGCTGAAAAGGCTTTTGGAGCAATAAAACAGTAAAAACTGCTATAACTCAAAAACGCAATAAGATAGGTTCAAACTTTAAAAGACATGTTGTGCAGATGTACAGGCCCCTCTTGCACAGAAAGTATGGGTTAGATATCTCTTGTAGTTTCTTCAGAAAACACAAATCATCTGAAAATGCTTTTGAAGCAATAGACACAAAAACAGCTATAAATCCAAAACCTAATATGATAGACTCAAACTTTAAACTCTATATTGTGTAGATTTACAGGTCCTACTTGCCCAGCAAAAATGGTTTGAATAGCTCTTGCTCTTTTTTCAAAACTCACAAACAACTGTTCATGGGCTGAAAAGGCTTTTGGAGCAATAAAACAGTAAAAACTGCTATAACTCAAAAACGCAATAAGATAGGTTCAAACTTTAAAAGACATATTGTGCAGATGTACAGGCCCCTCTTGCACAGAAAGTATGGGTTAGATATCTCTTGTAGTTTCTTCAGAAAACACAAATCATCTGAAAATGCTTTTGAAGCAATAGACACAAAAACAGCTATAAATCCAAAACCTAATATGATAGACTCAAACTTTAAACTCTATATTGTGTAGATTTACAGGTCCTACTTGCCCAGCAAAAAGGGTTTGAATAGCTCTTGCTCTTTTTTTCAAAACTCACAAACAACTGTTCATGGGCTGAAAAGGCTTTTGGAGCAATAAAACAGTAAAAACTGCTATAACTCAAAAACGCAATAAGATAGGTTCAAACTTTAAAAGACATGTTGTGCAGATGTACAGGCCCCTCTTGCACAGAAAGTATGGGTTAGATATCTCTTGTAGTTTCTTCAGAAAACACAAATCATCTGAAAATGCTTTTGAAGCAATAGACACAAAAACAGCTATAAATCCAAAACCTAATATGATAGACTCAAACTTTAAACTCTATATTGTGTAGATTTATAGGTCCTACTTGCCCAGCAAAAAGGGTTTGAATAGCTCTTGCTCTTTTTTTCAAAACTCACAAACAACTGTTCATGGGCTGAAAAGGCTTTTGGAGCAATAAAACAGTAAAAACTGCTATAACTCAAAAACGCAATAAGATAGGTTCAAACTTTAAAAGACATATTGTGCAGATGTACAGGCCCCTCTTGCACAGAAAGTATGGGTTAGATATCTCTTGTAGTTTCTTCAGAAAACACAAATCATCTGAAATTGCTTTTGAAGCAATAGACACAAAAACAGCTATAAATCCAAAACCTAATATGATAGACTCAAACTTTAAACTCTATATTGTGTAGATTTACAGGTCCTACTTGCCCAGCAAAAAGGGTTTGAATAGCTCTTGCTCTTTTTTTCAAAACTCACAAACAACTGTTCATGGGCTGAAAAGGCTTTTGGAGCAATAAAACAGTAAAAACTGCTATAACTCAAAAACGCAATAAGATAAGTTCAAACTTTAAAAGACATGTTGTGCAGATGTACAGGCCCCTCTTGCACAGAAAGTATGGGTTAGATATCTCTTGTAGTTTCTTCAGAAAACACAAATCATTTGAAAATGCTTTTGAAGCAATAGACACAAAAACAGCTATAAATCCAAAACCTAATATGATAGACTCAAACTTTAAACTCTATATTGTGTAGATTTACAGGTCCTACTTGCCCAGCAAAAAGGGTTTGAATAGCTCTTGCTCTTTTTTTCAAAACTCACAAACAACTGTTCATGGGCTGAAAAGGCTTTTGGAGCAATAAAACAGTAAAAACTGCTATAACTCAAAAACGCAATAAGATAGGTTCAAACTTTAAAAGACATATTGTGCAAATGTACAGGCCCCTCTTGCACAGAAAGTATGGGTTAGATATCTCTTGTAGTTTCTTCAGAAAACACAAATCATCTGAAAATGCTTTTGAAGCAATAGACACAAAAACAGCTATAAATCCAAAACCTAATATGATTGACTCAAACTTTAAACTCTATATTGTGTAGATTTACAGGTCCTACTTGCCCAGCAAAAAGGGTTTGAATAGCTCTTGCTCTTTTTTTCAAAACTCACAAACAACTGTTCATGGGCTGAAAAGGCTTTTGGAGCAATAAAACAGTAAAAACTGCTATAACTCAAAAACGCAATAAGATAGGTTCAAACTTTAAAAGACATGTTGTGCAGATGTACAGGCCCCTCTTGCACAGAAAGTATGGGTTAGATATCTCTTGTAGTTTCTTCAGAAAACACAAATCATCTGAAAATGCTTTTGAAGCAATAGACACAAAAACAGCTATAAATCCAAAACCTAATATGATAGACTCAAACTTTAAACTCTATATTGTGTAGATTTACAGGTCCTACTTGCCCAGCAAAAAGGGTTTGAATAGCTCTTGCTCTTTTTTTCAAAACTCACAAACAACTGTTCAAGGGCTGAAAAGGCTTTTGGAGCAATAAAACAGTAAAAACTGCTATAACTCAAAAACGCAATAAGATAGGTTCAAACTTTAAAAGACATGTTGTGCAGATGTACAGGCCCCTCTTGCACAGAAAGTATGGGTTAGATATCTCTTGTAGTTTCTTCAGAAAACACAAATCATCTGAAAATGCTTTTGAAGCAATAGACACAACAACAGCTATAAATCCAAAACCTAATATGATAGACTCAAACTTTAAACTCTATATTGTGTAGATTTACAGGTCCTACTTGCCCAGCAAAAAGGGTTTGAATAGCTCTTGCTCTTTTTTCAAAACTCACAAACAACTGTTCATGGGCTGAAAAGGCTTTTGGAGCAATAAAACAGTAAAAACTGCTATAACTCAAAAACGCAATAAGATAGGTTCAAACTTTAAAAGACATATTGTGCAGATGTACAGGCCCCTCTTGCACAGAAAGTATGGGTTAGATATCTCTTGTAGTTTCTTCAGAAAACACAAATCATCTGAAAATGCTTTTGAAGCAATAGACACAAAAACAGCTATAAATCCAAAACCTAATATGATAGACTCAAACTTTAAACTCTATATTGTGTAGATTTACAGGTCCTACTTGCCCAGCAAAAAGGGTTTGAATAGCTCTTGCTCTTTTTTTCAAAACTCACAAACAACTGTTCATGGGCTGAAAAGGCTTTTGGAGCAATAAAACAGTAAAAACTGCTATAACTCAAAAACGCAATAAGATAGGTTCAAACTTTAAAAGACATGTTGTGCAGATGTACAGGCCCCTCTTGCACAGAAAGTATGGGTTAGATATCTCTTGTAGTTTCTTCAGAAAACACAAATCATCTGAAAATGCTTTTGAAGCAATAGACACAAAAACAGCTATAAATCCAAAACCTAATATGATAGACTCAAACTTTAAACTCTATATTGTGTAGATTTACAGGTCCTACTTGCCCAGCAAAAAGGGTTTGAATAGCTCTTGCTCTTTTTTCAAAACTCACAAACAACTGTTCATGGGCTGAAAAGGCTTTTGGAGCAATAAAACAGTAAAAACTGCTATAACTCAAAAACGCAATAAGATAGGTTCAAACTTTAAAAGACATATTGTGCAGATGTACAGGCCCCTCTTGCACAGAAAGTATGGGTTAGATATCTCTTGTAGTTTCTTCAGAAAACACAAATCATCTGAAAATGCTTTTGAAGCAATAGACACAAAAACAGCTATAAATCCAAAACCTAATATGATAGACTCAAACTTTAAACTCTATATTGTGTAGATTTACAGGTCCTACTTGCCCAGCAAAAAGGGTTTGAATAGCTCTTGCTCTTTTTTTCAAAACTCACAAACAACTGTTCATGGGCTGAAAAGGCTTTTGGAGCAATAAAACAGTAAAAACTGCTATAACTCAAAAACGCAATAAGATAGGTTCAAACTTTAAAAGACATGTTGTGCAGATGTACAGGCCCCTCTTGCACAGAAAGTATGGGTTAGATATCTCTTGTAGTTTCTTCAGAAAACACAAATCATCTGAAAATGCTTTTGAAGCAATAGACACAAAAACAGCTATAAATCCAAAACCTAATATGATAGACTCAAACTTTAAACTCTATATTGTGTAGATTTACAGGTCCTACTTGCCCAGCAAAAAGGGTTTGAATAGCTCTTGCTCTTTTTTCAAAACTCACAAACAACTGTTCATGGGCTGAAAAGGCTTTTGGAGCAATAAAACAGTAAAAACTGCTATAATTCAAAAACGCAATAAGATAGGTTCAAACTTTAAAAGACATATTGTGCAGATGTACAGGCCCCTCTTGCACAGAAAGTATGGGTTAGATATCTCTTGTAGTTTCTTCAGAAAACACAAATCATCTGAAAATGCTTTTGAAGCAATAGACACAAAAACAGCTATAAATCCAAAACCTAATATGATAGACTCAAACTTTAAACTCTATATTGTGTAGATTTACAGGTCCTACTTGCCCAGCAAAAAGGGTTTGAATAGCTCTTGCTCTTTTTTTCAAAACTCACAAACAACTGTTCATGGGCTGAAAAGGCTTTTGGAGCAATAAAACAGTAAAAACTGCTATAACTCAAAAACGCAATAAGATAGGTTCAAACTTTAAAAGACATGTTGTGCAGATGTACAGGGCTCTCTTGCACAGAAAGTATGGGTTAGAAATCTCTTGTAGTTTCTTCAGAAAACACAAATCATCTGAAAATGCTTTTGAAGCAATAGACACAAAAACAGCTATAAATCCAAAACCTAATATGATAGACTCAAACTTTAAACTCTATATTGTGTAGATTTACAGGTCCTACTTGCCCAGCAAAAAGGGTTTGAATAGCTCTTGCTCTTTTTTTCAAAACTCACAAACAACTGTTCATGGGCTGAAAAGGCTTTTGGAGCAATAAAACAGTAAAAACTGCTATAACTCAAAAACGCAATAAGATAGGTTCAAACTTTAAAAGACATGTTGTGCAGATGTACAGGACCCTCTTGCACAGAAAGTATGGGTTAGATATCTCTTGTAGTTTCTTCAGAAAACACAAATCATCTGAAAATGCTTTTGAAGCAATAGACACAAAAACAGCTATAAATCCAAAACCTAATATGATAGACTCAAACTTTAAACTCTATATTGTGTAGATTTACAGGTCCTACTTGCCCAGCAAAAAGGGTTTGAATAGCTCTTGCTCTTTTTTTCAAAACTCACAAACAACTGTTCATGGGCTGAAAAGGCTTTTGGAGCAATAAAACAGTAAAAACTGCTATAACTCAAAAACGCAATAAGAGAAGTTCAAACTTTAAAAGACATGTTGTGCAGATGTACAGGCCCCTCTTGCACAGAAAGTATGGGTTAGATATCTCTTGTAGTTTCTTCAGAAAACACAAATCATCTGAAAATGCTTTTGAAGCAATAGACACAAAAACAGCTATAAATCCAAAACCTAATATGATAGACTCAAACTTTAAACTCTATATTGTGTAGATTTACAGGTCCTACTTGCCCAGCAAAAAGGGTTTGAATAGCTCTTGCTCTTTTTTTCAAAACTCAAAAACAACTGTTCATGGGCTGAAAAGGCTTTTGGAGCAATAAAACAGTAAAAACTGCTATAACTCAAAAACGCAATAAGATAGGTTCAAACTTTAAAAGACATATTGTGCAGATGTACAGGCCCCTCTTGCACAGAAAGTATGGGTTAGATATCTCTTGTAGTTTCTTCAGAAAACACAAATCATCTGAAAATGCTTTTGAAGCAATAGACACAAAAACAGCTATAAATCCAAAACCTAATATGATAGACTCAAACTTTAAACTCTATATTGTGTAGATTTACAGGTCCTACTTGCCCAGCAAAAAGGGTTTGAATAGCTCTTGCTCTTTTTTTCAAAACTCACAAACAACTGTTCATGGGCTGAAAAGGCTTTTGGAGCAATAAAACAGTAAAAACTGCTATAACTCAAAAACGCAATAAGATAGGTTCAAACTTTAAAAGACATGTTGTGCAGATGTACAGGGCTCTCTTGCACAGAAAGTATGGGTTAGATATCTCTTGTAGTTTCTTCAGAAAACACAAATCATCTGAAAATGCTTTTGAAGCAATAGACACAAAAACAGCTATAAATCCAAAACCTAATATGATAGACTCAAACTTTAAACTCTATATTGTGTAGATTTACAGGTCCTACTTGCCCAGCAAAAAGGGTTTGAATAGCTCTTGCTCTTTTTTTCAAAACTCACAAACAACTGTTCATGGGCTGAAAAGGCTTTTGGAGCAATAAAACAGTAAAAACTGCTATAACTCAAAAACGCAATAAGATAGGTTCAAACTTTAAAAGACATGTTGTGCAGATGTACAGGACCCTCTTGCACAGAAAGTATGGGTTAGATATCTCTTGTAGTTTCTTCAGAAAACACAAATCATCTGAAAATGCTTTTGAAGCAATAGACACAAAAACAGCTATAAATCCAAAACCTAATATGATAGACTCAAACTTTAAACTCTATATTGTGTAGATTTACAGGTCCTACTTGCCCAGCAAAAAGGGTTTGAATAGCTCTTGCTCTTTTTTTCAAAACTCACAAACAACTGTTCATGGGCTGAAAAGGCTTTTGGAGCAATAAAACAGTAAAAACTGCTATAACTCAAAAACGCAATAAGATAGGTTCAAACTTTAAAAGACATGTTGTGCAGATGTACAGGGCTCTCTTGCACAGAAAGTATGGGTTAGATATCTCTTGTAGTTTCTTCAGAAAACACAAATCATCTGAAAATGCTTTTGAAGCAATAGACACAAAAACAGCTATAAATCCAAAACCTAATATGATAGACTCAAACTTTAAACTCTATATTGTGTAGATTTACAGGTCCTACTTGCCCAGCAAAAAGGGTTTGAATAGCTCTTGCTCTTTTTTTCAAAACTCACAAACAACTGTTCATGGGCTGAAAAGGCTTTTGGAGCAATAAAACAGTAAAAACTGCTATAACTCAAAAACGCAATAAGATAGGTTCAAACTTTAAAAGACATGTTGTGCAGATGTACAGGACCCTCTTGCACAGAAAGTATGGGTTAGATATCTCTTGTAGTTTCTTCAGAAAACACAAATCATCTGAAAATGCTTTTGAAGCAATAGACACAAAAACAGCTATAAATCCAAAACCTAATATGATAGACTCAAACTTTAAACTCTATATTGTGTAGATTTACAGGTCCTACTTGCCCAGCAAAAAGGGTTTGAATAGCTCTTGCTCTTTTTTTCAAAACTCACAAACAACTGTTCATGGGCTGAAAAGGCTTTTGGAGCAATAAAACAGTAAAAACTGCTATAACTCAAAAACGCAATAAGATAGGTTCAAACTTTAAAAGACATGTTGTGCAGATGTACAGGGCTCTCTTGCACAGAAAGTATGGGTTAGATATCTCTTGTAGTTTCTTCAGAAAACACAAATCATCTGAAAATGCTTTTGAAGCAATAGACACAAAAACAGCTATAAATCCAAAACCTAATATGATAGACTCAAACTTTAAACTCTATATTGTGTAGATTTACAGGTCCTACTTGCCCAGCAAAAAGGGTTTGAATAGCTCTTGCTCTTTTTTTTCAAAACTCACAAACAACTGTTCATGGGCTGAAAAGGCTTTTGGAGCAATAAAACAGTAAAAACTGCTATAACTCAAAAACGCAATAAGATAGGTTCAAACTTTAAAAGACATGTTGTGCAGATGTACAGGACCCTCTTGCACAGAAAGTATGGGTTAGATATCTCTTGTAGTTTCTTCAGAAAACACAAATCATCTGAAAATGCTTTTGAAGCAATAGACACAAAAACAGCTATAAATCCAAAACCTAATATGATAGACTCAAACTTTAAACTCTATATTGTGTAGATTTACAGGTCCTACTTGCCCAGCAAAAAGGGTTTGAATAGCTCTTGCTCTTTTTTTCAAAACTCACAAACAACTGTTCATGGGCTGAAAAGGCTTTTGGAGCAATAAAACAGTAAAAACTGCTATAACTCAAAAACGCAATAAGATAAGTTCAAACTTTAAAAGACATGTTGTGCAGATGTACAGGCCCCTCTTGCACAGAAAGTATGGGTTAGATATCTCTTGTAGTTTCTTCAGAAAACACAAATCATCTGAAAATGCTTTTGAAGCAATAGACACAAAAACAGCTATAAATCCAAAACCTAATATGATAGACTCAAACTTTAAACTCTATATTGTGTAGATTTACAGGTCCTACTTGCCCAGCAAAAAGGGTTTGAATAGCTCTTGCTCTTTTTTCAAAACTCACAAACAACTGTTCATGGGCTGAAAAGGCTTTTGGAGCAATAAAACAGTAAAAACTGCTATAACTCAAAAACGCAATAAGATAGGTTCAAACTTTAAAAGAGATATTGTGCAGATGTACAGGCCCCTCTTGCACAGAAAGTATGGGTTAGATATCTCTTGTAGTTTCTTCAGGAAACACAAATCATCTGAAAATGCTTTTGAAGCAATAGACACAAAAACAGCTATAAATCCAAAACCTAATATGATAGACTCAAACTTTAAACTCTATATTGTGTAGATTTATAGGTCCTACTTGCCCAGCAAAAAGGGTTTGAATAGCTCTTGCTCTTTTTTTCAAAACTCACAAACAACTGTTCATGGGCTGAAAAGGCTTTTGGAGCAATAAAACAGTAAAAACTGCTATAACTCAAAAACGCAATAAGATAGGTTCAAACTTTAAAAGACATATTGTGCAGATGTACAGGCCCCTCTTGCACAGAAAGTATGGGTTAGATATCTCTTGTAGTTTCTTCAGAAAACACAAATCATCTGAAATTGCTTTTGAAGCAATAGACACAAAAACAGCTATAAATCCAAAACCTAATATGATAGACTCAAACTTTAAACTCTATATTGTGTAGATTTACAGGTCCTACTTGCCCAGCAAAAAGGGTTTGAATAGCTCTTGCTCTTTTTTTCAAAACTCACAAACAACTGTTCATGGGCTGAAAAGGCTTTTGGAGCAATAAAACAGTAAAAACTGCTATAACTCAAAAACGCAATAAGATAAGTTCAAACTTTAAAAGACATGTTGTGCAGATGTACAGGCCCCTCTTGCACAGAAAGTATGGGTTAGATATCTCTTGTAGTTTCTTCAGAAAACACAAATCATTTGAAAATGCTTTTGAAGCAATAGACACAAAAACAGCTATAAATCCAAAACCTAATATGATAGACTCAAACTTTAAACTCTATATTGTGTAGATTTACAGGTCCTACTTGCCCAGCAAAAAGGGTTTGAATAGCTCTTGCTCTTTTTTTCAAAACTCACAAACAACTGTTCATGGGCTGAAAAGGCTTTTGGAGCAATAAAACAGTAAAAACTGCTATAACTCAAAAACGCAATAAGATAGGTTCAAACTTTAAAAGACATATTGTGCAGATGTACAGGCCCCTCTTGCACAGAAAGTATGGGTTAGATATCTCTTGTAGTTTCTTCAGAAAACACAAATCATCTGAAAATGCTTTTGAAGCAATAGACACAAAAACAGCTATAAATCCAAAACCTAATATGATTGACTCAAACTTTAAACTCTATATTGTGTAGATTTACAGGTCCTACTTGCCCAGCAAAAAGGGTTTGAATAGCTCTTGCTCTTTTTTTCAAAACTCACAAACAACTGTTCATGGGCTGAAAAGGCTTTTGGAGCAATAAAACAGTAAAAACTGCTATAACTCAAAAACGCAATAAGATAGGTTCAAACTTTAAAAGACATGTTGTGCAGATGTACAGGCCCCTCTTGCACAGAAAGTATGGGTTAGATATCTCTTGTAGTTTCTTCAGAAAACACAAATCATCTGAAAATGCTTTTGAAGCAATAGACACAAAAACAGCTATAAATCCAAAACCTAATATGATAGACTCAAACTTTAAACTCTATATTGTGTAGATTTACAGGTCCTACTTGCCCAGCAAAAAGGGTTTGAATAGCTCTTGCTCTTTTTTTCAAAACTCACAAACAACTGTTCAAGGGCTGAAAAGGCTTTTGGAGCAATAAAACAGTAAAAACTGCTATAACTCAAAAACGCAATAAGATAGGTTCAAACTTTAAAAGACATGTTGTGCAGATGTACAGGCCCCTCTTGCACAGAAAGTATGGGTTAGATATCTCTTGTAGTTTCTTCAGAAAACACAAATCATCTGAAAATGCTTTTGAAGCAATAGACACAACAGCTATAAATCCAAAACCTAATATGATAGACTCAAACTTTAAACTCTATATTGTGTAGATTTACAGGTCCTACTTGCCCAGCAAAAAGGGTTTGAATAGCTCTTGCTCTTTTTTCAAAACTCACAAACAACTGTTCATGGGCTGAAAAGGCTTTTGGAGCAATAAAACAGTAAAAACTGCTATAACTCAAAAACGCAATAAGATAGGTTCAAACTTTAAAAGACATATTGTGCAGATGTACAGGCCCCTCTTGCACAGAAAGTATGGGTTAGATATCTCTTGTAGTTTCTTCAGAAAACACAAATCATCTGAAAATGCTTTTGAAGCAATAGACACAAAAACAGCTATAAATCCAAAACCTAATATGATAGACTCAAACTTTAAACTCTATATTGTGTAGATTTACAGGTCCTACTTGCCCAGCAAAAAGGGTTTGAATAGCTCTTGCTCTTTTTTTCAAAACTCACAAACAACTGTTCATGGGCTGAAAAGGCTTTTGGAGCAATAAAACAGTAAAAACTGCTATAACTCAAAAACGCAATAAGATAGGTTCAAACTTTAAAAGACATGTTGTGCAGATGTACAGGCCCCTCTTGCACAGAAAGTATGGGTTAGATATCTCTTGTAGTTTCTTCAGAAAACACAAATCATCTGAAAATGCTTTTGAAGCAATAGACACAAAAACAGCTATAAATCCAAAACCTAATATGATAGACTCAAACTTTAAACTCTATATTGTGTAGATTTACAGGTCCTACTTGCCCAGCAAAAAGGGTTTGAATAGCTCTTGCTCTTTTTTCAAAACTCACAAACAACTGTTCATGGGCTGAAAAGGCTTTTGGAGCAATAAAACAGTAAAAACTGCTATAACTCAAAAACGCAATAAGATAGGTTCAAACTTTAAAAGACATATTGTGCAGATGTACAGGCCCCTCTTGCACAGAAAGTATGGGTTAGATATCTCTTGTAGTTTCTTCAGAAAACACAAATCATCTGAAAATGCTTTTGAAGCAATAGACACAAAAACAGCTATAAATCCAAAACCTAATATGATAGACTCAAACTTTAAACTCTATATTGTGTAGATTTACAGGTCCTACTTGCCCAGCAAAAAGGGTTTGAATAGCTCTTGCTCTTTTTTTCAAAACTCACAAACAACTGTTCATGGGCTGAAAAGGCTTTTGGAGCAATAAAACAGTAAAAACTGCTATAACTCAAAAACGCAATAAGATAGGTTCAAACTTTAAAAGACATGTTGTGCAGATGTACAGGCCCCTCTTGCACAGAAAGTATGGGTTAGATATCTCTTGTAGTTTCTTCAGAAAACACAAATCATCTGAAAATGCTTTTGAAGCAATAGACACAAAAACAGCTATAAATCCAAAACCTAATATGATAGACTCAAACTTTAAACTCTATATTGTGTAGATTTACAGGTCCTACTTGCCCAGCAAAAAGGGTTTGAATAGCTCTTGCTCTTTTTTTCAAAACTCACAAACAACTGTTCAAGGGCTGAAAAGGCTTTTGGAGCAATAAAACAGTAAAAACTGCTATAACTCAAAAACGCAATAAGATAGGTTCAAACTTTAAAAGACATGTTGTGCAGATGTACAGGCCCCTCTTGCACAGAAAGTATGGGTTAGATATCTCTTGTAGTTTCTTCAGAAAACACAAATCATCTGAAAATGCTTTTGAAGCAATAGACACAAAAACAGCTATAAATCCAAAACCTAATATGATAGACTCAAACTTTAAACTCTATATTGTGTAGATTTACAGGTCCTACTTGCCCAGCAAAAAGGGTTTGAATAGCTCTTGCTCTTTTTTCAAAACTCACAAACAACTGTTCATGGGCTGAAAAGGCTTTTGGAGCAATAAAACAGTAAAAACTGCTATAACTCAAAAACGCAATAAGATAGGTTCAAACTTTAAAAGACATATTGTGCAGATGTACAGGCCCCTCTTGCGAAGAAAGTATGGGTTAGATATCTCTTGTAGTTTCTTCAGAAAACACAAATCATCTGAAAATGCTTTTGAAGCAATAGACACAAAAACAGCTATAAATCCAAAACCTAATATGATAGACTCAAACTTTAAACTCTATATTGTGTAGATTTACAGGTCCTACTTGCCCAGCAAAAAGGGTTTGAATAGCTCTTGCTCTTTTTTTCAAAACTCACAAACAACTGTTCATGGGCTGAAAAGGCTTTTGGAGCAATAAAACAGTAAAAACTGCTATAATTCAAAAACGCAATAAGATAGGTTCAAACTTTAAAAGACATGTTGTGCAGATGTTACAGGCCCCTCTTGCACAGAAAGTATGGGTTAGATATCTCTTGTAGTTTCTTCAGAAAACACAAATCATCTGAAAATGCTTTTGAAGCAATAGACACAAAAACAGCTATAAATCCAAAACCTAATATGATAGACTCAAACTTTAAACTCTATATTGTGTAGATTTACAGGTCCTACTTGCCCAGCAAAAAGGGTTTGAATAGCTCTTGCTCTTTTTTCAAAACTCACAAACAACTGTTCATGGGCTGAAAAGGCTTTTGGAGCAATAAAACAGTAAAAACTACTATAACTCAAAAACGCAATAAGATAGGTTCAAACTTTAAAAGACATATTGTGCAGATGTACAGGCCCCTCTTGCACAGAAAGTATGGGTTAGATATCTCTTGTAGTTTCTTCAGAAAACACAAATCATCTGAAAATGCTTTTGAAGCAATAGACACAAAAACAGCTATAAATCCAAAACCTAATATGATAGACTCAAACTTTAAACTCTATATTGTGTAGATTTACAGGTCCTACTTGCCCAGCAAAAAGGGTTTGAATAGCTCTTGCTCTTTTTTTCAAAACTCACAAACAACTGTTCATGGGCTGAAAAGGCTTTTGGAGCAATAAAACAGTAAAAACTGCTATAACTCAAAAACGCAATAAGATAGGTTCAAACTTTAAAAGACATGTTGTGCAGATGTACAGGCCCCTCTTGCACAGAAAGTATGGGTTAGATATCTCTTGTAGTTTCTTCAGAAAACACAAATCATCTGAAAATGCTTTTGAAGCAATAGACACAAAAACAGCTATAAATCCAAAACCTAATATGATAGACTCAAACTTTAAACTCTATATTGTGTAGATTTACAGGTCCTACTTGCCCAGCAAAAAGGGTTTGAATAGCTCTTGCTCTTTTTTCAAAACTCACAAACAACTGTTCATGGGCTGAAAAGGCTTTTGGAGCAATAAAACAGTAAAAACTGCTATAACTCAAAAACGCAATAAGATAGGTTCAAACTTTAAAAGACATATTGTGCAGATGTACAGGCCCCTCTTGCACAGAAAGTATGGGTTAGATATCTCTTGTAGTTTCTTCAGAAAACACAAATCATCTGAAAATGCTTTTGAAGCAATAGACACAAAAACAGCTATAAATCCAAAACCTAATATGATAGACTCAAACTTTAAACTCTATATTGTGTAGATTTACAGGTCCTACTTGCCCAGCAAAAAGGGTTTGAATAGCTCTTGCTCTTTTTTTCAAAACTCACAAACAACTGTTCATGGGCTGAAAAGGCTTTTGGAGCAATAAAACAGTAAAAACTGCTATAACTCAAAAACGCAATAAGATAAGTTCAAACTTTAAAAGACATGTTGTGCAGATGTACAGCCCCCTCTTGCACAGAAAGTATGGGTTAGATATCTCTTGTAGTTTCTTCAGAAAACACAAATCATCTGAAAATGCTTTTGAAGCAATAGACACAAAAACAGCTATAAATCCAAAACCTAATATGATAGACTCAAACTTTAAACTCTATATTGTGTAGATTTACAGGTCCTACTTGCCCAGCAAAAAGGGTTTGAATTGCTCTTGCTCTTTTTTTCAAAACTCACAAACAACTGTTCATGGGCTGAAAAGGCTTTTGGAGCAATAAAACAGTAAAAACTGCTATAACTCAAAAACGCAATAAGATAAGTTCAAACTTTAAAAGACATGTTGTGCAGATGTACAGGCCCCTCTTGCACAGAAAGTATGGGTTAGATATCTCTTGTAATTTCTTCAGAAAACACAAATCATTTGAAAATGCTTTTGAAGCAATAGACACAAAAACAGCTATAAATCCAAAACCTAATATGATAGACTCAAACTTTAAACTCTATATTGTGTAGATTTATAGGTCCTACTTGCCCAGCAAAAAGGGTTTGAATAGCTCTTGCTCTTTTTTTCAAAACTCACAAACAACTGTTCATGGGCTGAAAAGGCTTTTGGAGCAATAAAACAGTAAAAACTGCTATAACTCAAAAACGCAATAAGATAGGTTCAAACTTTAAAAGACATATTGTGCAGATGTACAGGCCCCTCTTGCACAGAAAGTATGGGTTAGATATCTCTTGTAGTTTCTTCAGAAAACACAAATCATCTGAAAATGCTTTTGAAGCAATAGACACAAAAACAGCTATAAATCCAAAACCTAATATGATAGACTCAAACTTTAAACTCTATATTGTGTAGATTTACAGGTCCTACTTGCCCAGCAAAAAGGGTTTGAATAGCTCTTGCTCTTTTTTTCAAAACTCACAAACAACTGTTCAAGGGCTGAAAAGGCTTTTGGAGCAATAAAACAGTAAAAACTGCTATAACTCAAAAACGCAATAAGATAGGTTCAAACTTTAAAAGACATATTGTGCAGATGTACAGGCCCCTCTTGCACAGAAAGTATGGGTTAGATATCTCTTGTAGTTTCTTCAGAAAACACAAATCATCTGAAAATGCTTTTGAAGCAATAGACACAAAAACAGCTATAAATCCAAAACCTAATATGATAGACTCAAACTTTAAACTCTATATTGTGTAGATTTACAAGTCCTACTTGCCCAGCAAAAATGGTTTGAATAGCTCTTGCTCTTTTTTCAAAACTCACAAACAACTGTTCATGGGCTGAAAAGGCTTTTGGAGCAATAAAACAGTAAAAACTGCTATAACTCAAAAACGCAATAAGATAGGTTCAAACTTTAAAAGACATATTGTGCAGATGTACAGGCCCCTCTTGCACAGAAAGTATGGGTTAGATATCTCTTGTAGTTTCTTCAGAAAACACAAATCATCTGAAAATGCTTTTGAAGCAATAGACACAAAAACAGCTATAAATCCAAAACCTAATATGATAGACTCAAACTTTAAACTCTATATTGTGTAGATTTACAGGTCCTACTTGCCCAGCAAAAAGGGTTTGAATAGCTCTTGCTCTTTTTTTCAAAACTCACAAACAACTGTTCATGGGCTGAAAAGGCTTTTGGAGCAATAAAACAGTAAAAACTGCTATAACTCAAAAACGCAATAAGATAGGTTCAAACTTTAAAAGACATGTTGTGCAGATGTACAGGCCCCTCTTGCACAGAAAGTATGGGTTAGATATCTCTTGTAGTTTCTTCAGAAAACACAAATCATCTGAAAATGCTTTTGAAGCAATAGACACAAAAACAGCTATAAATCCAAAACCTAATATGATAGACTCAAACTTTAAACTCTATATTGTGTAGATTTACAGGTCCTACTTGCCCAGCAAAAAGGGTTTGAATAGCTCTTGCTCTTTTTTCAAAACTCACAAACAACTGTTCATGGGCTGAAAAGGCTTTTGGAGCAATAAAACAGTAAAACTGCTATAATTCAAAAACGCAATAAGATAGGTTCAAACTTTAAAAGACATATTTTGCAGATGTACTGGCCCCTCTTGCACAGAAAGTATGGGTTAGATATCTCTTGTAGTTTCTTCAGAAAACACAAATCATCTGAAAATGCTTTTGAAGCAATAGACACAAAAACAGCTATAAATCCAAAACCTAATATGATAGACTCAAACTTTAAACTCTATATTGTGTAGATTTACAGGTCCTACTTGCCCAGCAAAAAGGGTTTGAATAGCTCTTGCTCTTTTTTTCAAAACTCACAAACAACTGTTCATGGGCTGAAAAGGCTTTTGGAGCAATAAAACAGTAAAAACTGCTATAACTCAAAAACGCAATAAGATAGGTTCAAACTTTAAAAGACATGTTGTGCAGATGTACAGGGCTCTCTTGCACAGAAAGTATGGGTTAGATATCTCTTGTAGTTTCTTCAGAAAACACAAATCATCTGAAAATGCTTTTGAAGCAATAGACACAAAAACAGCTATAAATCCAAAACCTAATATGATAGACTCAAACTTTAAACTCTATATTGTGTAGATTTACAGGTCCTACTTGCCCAGCAAAAAGGGTTTGAATAGCTCTTGCTCTTTTTTTCAAAACTCACAAACAACTGTTCATGGGCTGAAAAGGCTTTTGGAGCAATAAAACAGTAAAAACTGCTATAACTCAAAAACGCAATAAGATAGGTTCAAACTTTAAAAGACATGTTGTGCAGATGTACAGGCCCCTCTTGCACAGAAAGTATGGGTTAGATATCTCTTGTAGTTTCTTCAGAAAACACAAATCATCTGAAATTGCTTTTGAAGCAATAGACACAAAAACAGCTATAAATCCAAAACCTAATATGATAGACTCAAACTTTAAACTCTATATTGTGTAGATTTACAGGTCCTACTTGCCCAGCAAAAAGGGTTTGAATAGCTCTTGCTCTTTTTTTCAAAACTCACAAACAACTGTTCATGGGCTGAAAAGGCTTTTGGAGCAATAAAACAGTAAAAACTGCTATAACTCAAAAACGCAATAAGATAAGTTCAAACTTTAAAAGACATGTTGTGCAGATGTACAGGCCCCTCTTGCACAGAAAGTATGGGTTAGATATCTCTTGTAGTTTCTTCAGAAAACACAAATCATTTGAAAATGCTTTTGAAGCAATAGACACAAAAACAGCTATAAATCCAAAACCTAATATGATAGACTCAAACTTTAAACTCTATATTGTGTAGATTTACAGGTCCTACTTGCCCTGCAAAAAGGGTTTGAATAGCTCTTGCTCTTTTTTTCAAAACTCACAAACAACTGTTCATGGGCTGAAAAGGCTTTTGGAGCAATAAAACAGTAAAAACTGCTATAACTCAAAAACGCAATAAGATAAGTTCAAACTTTAAAAGACATGTTGTGCAGATGTACAGGCCCCTCTTGCACAGAAAGTATGGGTTAGATATCTCTTGTAGTTTCTTCAGAAAACACAAATCATTTGAAAATGCTTTTGAAGCAATAGACACAAAAACAGCTATAAATCCAAAACCTAATATGATAGACTCAAACTTTAAACTCTATATTGTGTAGATTTACAGGTCCTACTTGCCCTGCAAAAAGGGTTTGAATAGCTCTTGCTCTTTTTTTCAAAACTCACAAACAACTGTTCATGGGCTGAAAAGGCTTTTGGAGCAATAAAACAGTAAAAACTGCTATAACTCAAAAACGCAATAAGATAGGTTCAAACTTTAAAAGACATATTGTGCAGATGTACAGGCCCCTCTTGCACAGAAAGTATGGGTTAGATATCTCTTGTAGTTTCTTCAGAAAACACAAATCATCTGAAAATGCTTTTGAAGCAATAGACACAAAAACAGCTATAAATCCAAAACCTAATATGATTGACTCAAACTTTAAACTCTATATTGTGTAGATTTACAGGTCCTACTTGCCCAGCAAAAAGGGTTTGAATAGCTCTTGCTCTTTTTTTCAAAACTCACAAACAACTGTTCATGGGCTGAAAAGGCTTTTGGAGCAATAAAACAGTAAAAACTGCTATAACTCAAAAACGCAATAAGATAGGTTCAAACTTTAAAAGACATGTTGTGCAGATGTACAGGCCCCTCTTGCACAGAAAGTATGGGTTAGATATCTCTTGTAGTTTCTTCAGAAAACACAAATCATCTGAAAATGCTTTTGAAGCAATAGACACAAAAACAGCTATAAATCCAAAACCTAATATGATAGACTCAAACTTTAAACTCTATATTGTGTAGATTTACAGGTCCTACTTGCCCAGCAAAAAGGGTTTGAATAGCTCTTGCTCTTTTTTCAAAACTCACAAACAACTGTTCATGGGCTGAAAAGGCTTTTGGAGCAATAAAACAGTAAAAACTGCTATAACTCAAAAACGCAATAAGATAGGTTCAAACTTTAAAAGACATATTGTGCAGATGTACAGGCCCCTCTTGCACAGAAAGTATGGGTTAGATATCTCTTGTAGTTTCTTCAGAAAACACAAATCATCTGAAAATGCTTTTGAAGCAATAGACACAAAAACAGCTATAAATCCAAAACCTAATATGATAGACTCAAACTTTAAACTCTATATTGTGTAGATTTACAGGTCCTACTTGCCCAGCAAAAAGGGTTTGAATAGCTCTTGCTCTTTTTTTCAAAACTCACAAACAACTGTTCATGGGCTGAAAAGGCTTTTGGAGCAATAAAACAGTAAAAACTGCTATAACTCAAAAACGCAATAAGATAAGTTCAAACTTTAAAAGACATGTTGTGCAGATGTACAGCCCCCTCTTGCACAGAAAGTATGGGTTAGATATCTCTTGTAGTTTCTTCAGAAAACACAAATCATCTGAAAATGCTTTTGAAGCAATAGACACAAAAACAGCTATAAATCCAAAACCTAATATGATAGACTCAAACTTTAAACTCTATATTGTGTAGATTTACAGGTCCTACTTGCCCAGCAAAAAGGGTTTGAATAGCTCTTGCTCTTTTTTTCAAAACTCACAAACAACTGTTCATGGGCTGAAAAGGCTTTTGGAGCAATAAAACAGTAAAAACTGCTATAACTCAAAAACGCAATAAGATAGGTTCAAACTTTAAAAGACATATTGTGCAGATGTACAGGCCCCTCTTGCACAGAAAGTATGGGTTAGATATCTCTTGTAGTTTCTTCAGAAAACACAAATCATCTGAAAATGCTTTTGAAGCAATAGACACAAAAACAGCTATAAATCCAAAACCTAATATGATAGACTCAAACTTTAAACTCTATATTGTGTAGATTTACAGGTCCTACTTGCCCAGCAAAAAGGGTTTGAATAGCTCTTGCTCTTTTTTTCAAAACTCACAAACAACTGTTCAAGGGCTGAAAAGGCTTTTGGAGCAATAAAACAGTAAAAACTGCTATAACTCAAAAACGCAATAAGATAGGTTCAAACTTTAAAAGACATATTGTGCAGATGTACAGGCCCCTCTTGCACAGAAAGTATGGGTTAGATATCTCTTGTAGTTTCTTCAGAAAACACAAATCATCTGAAAATGCTTTTGAAGCAATAGACACAAAAACAGCTATAAATCCAAAACCTAATATGATAGACTCAAACTTTAAACTCTATATTGTGTAGATTTACAAGTCCTACTTGCCCAGCAAAAATGGTTTGAATAGCTCTTGCTCTTTTTTCAAAACTCACAAACAACTGTTCATGGGCTGAAAAGGCTTTTGGAGCAATAAAACAGTAAAAACTGCTATAACTCAAAAACGCAATAAGATAGGTTCAAACTTTAAAAGACATATTGTGCAGATGTACAGGCCCCTCTTGCACAGAAAGTATGGGTTAGATATCTCTTGTAGTTTCTTCAGAAAACACAAATCATCTGAAAATGCTTTTGAAGCAATAGACACAAAAACAGCTATAAATCCAAAACCTAATATGATAGACTCAAACTTTAAACTCTATATTGTGTAGATTTACAGGTCCTACTTGCCCAGCAAAAAGGGTTTGAATAGCTCTTGCTCTTTTTTTCAAAACTCACAAACAACTGTTCATGGGCTGAAAAGGCTTTTGGAGCAATAAAACAGTAAAAACTGCTATAACTCAAAAACGCAATAAGATAGGTTCAAACTTTAAAAGACATGTTGTGCAGATGTACAGGCCCCTCTTGCACAGAAAGTATGGGTTAGATATCTCTTGTAGTTTCTTAAGAAAACACAAATCATCTGAAAATGCTTTTGAAGCAATAGACACAAAAACAGCTATAAATCCAAAACCTAATATGATAGACTCAAACTTTAAACTCTATATTGTGTAGATTTACAGGTCCTACTTGCCCAGCAAAAAGGGTTTGAATAGCTCTTGCTCTTTTTTCAAAACTCACAAACAACTGTTCATGGGCTGAAAAGGCTTTTGGAGCAATAAAACAGTAAAAACTGCTATAATTCAAAAACGCAATAAGATAGGTTCAAACTTTAAAAGACATATTGTGCAGATGTACAGGCCCCTCTTGCACAGAAAGTATGGGTTAGATATCTCTTGTAGTTTCTTCAGAAAACACAAATCATCTGAAAATGCTTTTGAAGCAATAGACACAAAAACAGCTATAAATCCAAAACCTAATATGATAGACTCAAACTTTAAACTCTATATTGTGTAGATTTACAGGTCCTACTTGCCCAGCAAAAAGGGTTTGAATAGCTCTTGCTCTTTTTTTCAAAACTCACAAACAACTGTTCATGGGCTGAAAAGGCTTTTGGAGCAATAAAACAGTAAAAACTGCTATAACTCAAAAACGCAATAAGATAGGTTCAAACTTTAAAAGACATGTTGTGCAGATGTACAGGGCTCTCTTGCACAGAAAGTATGGGTTAGATATCTCTTGTAGTTTCTTCAGAAAACACAAATCATCTGAAAATGCTTTTGAAGCAATAGACACAAAAACAGCTATAAATCCAAAACCTAATATGATAGACTCAAACTTTAAACTCTATATTGTGTAGATTTACAGGTCCTACTTGCCCAGCAAAAAGGGTTTGAATAGCTCTTGCTCTTTTTTTCAAAACTCACAAACAACTGTTCATGGGCTGAAAAGGCTTTTGGAGCAATAAAACAGTAAAAACTGCTATAACTCAAAAACGCAATAAGATAGGTTCAAACTTTAAAAGACATGTTGTGCAGATGTACAGGACCCTCTTGCACAGAAAGTATGGGTTAGATATCTCTTGTAGTTTCTTCAGAAAACACAAATCATCTGAAAATGCTTTTGAAGCAATAGACACAAAAACAGCTATAAATCCAAAACCTAATATGATAGACTCAAACTTTAAACTCTATATTGTGTAGATTTACAGGTCCTACTTGCCCAGCAAAAAGGGTTTGAATAGCTCTTGCTCTTTTTTCAAAACTCACAAACAACTGTTCATGGGCTGAAAAGGCTTTTGGAGCAATAAAACAGTAAAAACTGCTATAACTCAAAAACGCAATAAGATAGGTTCAAACTTTAAAAGAGATATTGTGCAGATGTACAGGCCCCTCTTGCACAGAAAGTATGGGTTAGATATCTCTTGTAGTTTCTTCAGGAAACACAAATCATCTGAAAATGCTTTTGAAGCAATAGACACAAAAACAGCTATAAATCCAAAACCTAATATGATAGACTCAAACTTTAAACTCTATATTGTGTAGATTTATAGGTCCTACTTGCCCAGCAAAAAGGGTTTGAATAGCTCTTGCTCTTTTTTTCAAAACTCACAAACAACTGTTCATGGGCTGAAAAGGCTTTTGGAGCAATAAAACAGTAAAAACTGCTATAACTCAAAAACGCAATAAGATAGGTTCAAACTTTAAAAGACATATTGTGCAGATGTACAGGCCCCTCTTGCACAGAAAGTATGGGTTAGATATCTCTTGTAGTTTCTTCAGAAAACACAAATCATCTGAAATTGCTTTTGAAGCAATAGACACAAAAACAGCTATAAATCCAAAACCTAATATGATAGACTCAAACTTTAAACTCTATATTGTGTAGATTTACAGGTCCTACTTGCCCAGCAAAAAGGGTTTGAATAGCTCTTGCTCTTTTTTTCAAAACTCACAAACAACTGTTCATGGGCTGAAAAGGCTTTTGGAGCAATAAAACAGTAAAAACTGCTATAACTCAAAAACGCAATAAGATAAGTTCAAACTTTAAAAGACATGTTGTGCAGATGTACAGGCCCCTCTTGCACAGAAAGTATGGGTTAGATATCTCTTGTAGTTTCTTCAGAAAACACAAATCATTTGAAAATGCTTTTGAAGCAATAGACACAAAAACAGCTATAAATCCAAAACCTAATATGATAGACTCAAACTTTAAACTCTATATTGTGTAGATTTACAGGTCCTACTTGCCCAGCAAAAAGGGTTTGAATAGCTCTTGCTCTTTTTTTCAAAACTCACAAACAACTGTTCATGGGCTGAAAAGGCTTTTGGAGCAATAAAACAGTAAAAACTGCTATAACTCAAAAACGCAATAAGATAGGTTCAAACTTTAAAAGACATATTGTGCAGATGTACAGGCCCCTCTTGCACAGAAAGTATGGGTTAGATATCTCTTGTAGTTTCTTCAGAAAACACAAATCATCTGAAAATGCTTTTGAAGCAATAGACACAAAAACAGCTATAAATCCAAAACCTAATATGATTGACTCAAACTTTAAACTCTATATTGTGTAGATTTACAGGTCCTACTTGCCCAGCAAAAAGGGTTTGAATAGCTCTTGCTCTTTTTTTCAAAACTCACAAACAACTGTTCATGGGCTGAAAAGGCTTTTGGAGCAATAAAACAGTAAAAACTGCTATAACTCAAAAACGCAATAAGATAGGTTCAAACTTTAAAAGACATGTTGTGCAGATGTACAGGCCCCTCTTGCACAGAAAGTATGGGTTAGATATCTCTTGTAGTTTCTTCAGAAAACACAAATCATCTGAAAATGCTTTTGAAGCAATAGACACAAAAACAGCTATAAATCCAAAACCTAATATGATAGACTCAAACTTTAAACTCTATATTGTGTAGATTTACAGGTCCTACTTGCCCAGCAAAAAGGGTTTGAATAGCTCTTGCTCTTTTTTTCAAAACTCACAAACAACTGTTCAAGGGCTGAAAAGGCTTTTGGAGCAATAAAACAGTAAAAACTGCTATAACTCAAAAACGCAATAAGATAGGTTCAAACTTTAAAAGACATGTTGTGCAGATGTACAGGCCCCTCTTGCACAGAAAGTATGGGTTAGATATCTCTTGTAGTTTCTTCAGAAAACACAAATCATCTGAAAATGCTTTTGAAGCAATAGACACAACAACAGCTATAAATCCAAAACCTAATATGATAGACTCAAACTTTAAACTCTATATTGTGTAGATTTACAGGTCCTACTTGCCCAGCAAAAAGGGTTTGAATAGCTCTTGCTCTTTTTTTCAAAACTCACAAACAACTGTTCATGGGCTGAAAAGGCTTTTGGAGCAATAAAACAGTAAAAACTGCTATAACTCAAAAACGCAATAAGATAAGTTCAAACTTTAAAAGACATGTTGTGCAGATGTACAGGCCCCTCTTGCACAGAAAGTATGGGTTAGATATCTCTTGTAGTTTCTTCAGAAAACACAAATCATTTGAAAATGCTTTTGAAGCAATAGACACAAAAACAGCTATAAATCCAAAACCTAATATGATAGACTCAAACTTTAAACTCTATATTGTGTAGATTTACAGGTCCTACTTGCCCTGCAAAAAGGGTTTGAATAGCTCTTGCTCTTTTTTTCAAAACTCACAAACAACTGTTCATGGGCTGAAAAGGCTTTTGGAGCAATAAAACAGTAAAAACTGCTATAACTCAAAAACGCAATAAGATAGGTTCAAACTTTAAAAGACATATTGTGCAGATGTACAGGCCCCTCTTGCACAGAAAGTATGGGTTAGATATCTCTTGTAGTTTCTTCAGAAAACACAAATCATCTGAAAATGCTTTTGAAGCAATAGACACAAAAACAGCTATAAATCCAAAACCTAATATGATTGACTCAAACTTTAAACTCTATATTGTGTAGATTTACAGGTCCTACTTGCCCAGCAAAAAGGGTTTGAATAGCTCTTGCTCTTTTTTTCAAAACTCACAAACAACTGTTCATGGGCTGAAAAGGCTTTTGGAGCAATAAAACAGTAAAAACTGCTATAACTCAAAAACGCAATAAGATAGGTTCAAACTTTAAAAGACATGTTGTGCAGATGTACAGGCCCCTCTTGCACAGAAAGTATGGGTTAGATATCTCTTGTAGTTTCTTCAGAAAACACAAATCATCTGAAAATGCTTTTGAAGCAATAGACACAAAAACAGCTATAAATCCAAAACCTAATATGATAGACTCAAACTTTAAACTCTATATTGTGTAGATTTACAGGTCCTACTTGCCCAGCAAAAAGGGTTTGAATAGCTCTTGCTCTTTTTTCAAAACTCACAAACAACTGTTCATGGGCTGAAAAGGCTTTTGGAGCAATAAAACAGTAAAAACTGCTATAACTCAAAAACGCAATAAGATAGGTTCAAACTTTAAAAGACATATTGTGCAGATGTACAGGCCCCTCTTGCACAGAAAGTATGGGTTAGATATCTCTTGTAGTTTCTTCAGAAAACACAAATCATCTGAAAATGCTTTTGAAGCAATAGACACAAAAACAGCTATAAATCCAAAACCTAATATGATAGACTCAAACTTTAAACTCTATATTGTGTAGATTTACAGGTCCTACTTGCCCAGCAAAAAGGGTTTGAATAGCTCTTGCTCTTTTTTTCAAAACTCACAAACAACTGTTCATGGGCTGAAAAGGCTTTTGGAGCAATAAAACAGTAAAAACTGCTATAATTCAAAAACGCAATAAGATAAGTTCAAACTTTAAAAGACATGTTGTGCAGATGTACAGCCCCCTCTTGCACAGAAAGTATGGGTTAGATATCTCTTGTAGTTTCTTCAGAAAACACAAATCATCTGAAAATGCTTTTGAAGCAATAGACACAAAAACAGCTATAAATCCAAAACCTAATATGATAGACTCAAACTTTAAACTCTATATTGTGTAGATTTACAGGTCCTACTTGCCCAGCAAAAAGGGTTTGAATAGCTCTTGCTCTTTTTTTCAAAACTCACAAACAACTGTTCATGGGCTGAAAAGGCTTTTGGAGCAATAAAACAGTAAAAACTGCTATAACTCAAAAACGCAATAAGATAGGTTCAAACTTTAAAAGACATATTGTGCAGATGTACAGGCCCCTCTTGCACAGAAAGTATGGGTTAGATATCTCTTGTAGTTTCTTCAGAAAACACAAATCATCTGAAAATGCTTTTGAAGCAATAGACACAAAAACAGCTATAAATCCAAAACCTAATATGATAGACTCAAACTTTAAACTCTATATTGTGTAGATTTACAGGTCCTACTTGCCCAGCAAAAAGGGTTTGAATAGCTCTTGCTCTTTTTTTCAAAACTCACAAACAACTGTTCAAGGGCTGAAAAGGCTTTTGGAGCAATAAAACAGTAAAAACTGCTATAACTCAAAAACGCAATAAGATAGGTTCAAACTTTAAAAGACATATTGTGCAGATGTACAGGCCCCTCTTGCACAGAAAGTATGGGTTAGATATCTCTTGTAGTTTCTTCAGAAAACACAAATCATCTGAAAATGCTTTTGAAGCAATAGACACAAAAACAGCTATAAATCCAAAACCTAATATGATAGACTCAAACTTTAAACTCTATATTGTGTAGATTTACAAGTCCTACTTGCCCAGCAAAAATGGTTTGAATAGCTCTTGCTCTTTTTTCAAAACTCACAAACAACTGTTCATGGGCTGAAAAGGCTTTTGGAGCAATAAAACAGTAAAAACTGCTATAACTCAAAAACGCAATAAGATAGGTTCAAACTTTAAAAGACATATTGTGCAGATGTACAGGCCCCTCTTGCACAGAAAGTATGGGTTAGATATCTCTTGTAGTTTCTTCAGAAAACACAAATCATCTGAAAATGCTTTTGAAGCAATAGACACAAAAACAGCTATAAATCCAAAACCTAATATGATAGACTCAAACTTTAAACTCTATATTGTGTAGATTTACAGGTCCTACTTGCCCAGCAAAAAGGGTTTGAATAGCTCTTGCTCTTTTTTTCAAAACTCACAAACAACTGTTCATGGGCTGAAAAGGCTTTTGGAGCAATAAAACAGTAAAAACTGCTATAACTCAAAAACGCAATAAGATAGGTTCAAACTTTAAAAGACATGTTGTGCAGATGTACAGGCCCCTCTTGCACAGAAAGTATGGGTTAGATATCTCTTGTAGTTTCTTCAGAAAACACAAATCATCTGAAAATGCTTTTGAAGCAATAGACACAAAAACAGCTATAAATCCAAAACCTAATATGATAGACTCAAACTTTAAACTCTATATTGTGTAGATTTACAGGTCCTACTTGCCCAGCAAAAAGGGTTTGAATAGCTCTTGCTCTTTTTTCAAAACTCACAAACAACTGTTCATGGGCTGAAAAGGCTTTTGGAGCAATAAAACAGTAAAAACTGCTATAATTCAAAAACGCAATAAGATAGGTTCAAACTTTAAAAGACATATTGTGCAGATGTACAGGCCCCTCTTGCACAGAAAGTATGGGTTAGATATCTCTTGTAGTTTCTTCAGAAAACACAAATCATCTGAAAATGCTTTTGAAGCAATAGACACAAAACAGCTATAAATCCAAAACCTAATATGATAGACTCAAACTTTAAACTCTATATTGTGTAGATTTACAGGTCCTACTTGCCCAGCAAAAAGGGTTTGAATAGCTCTTGCTCTTTTTTTCAAAACTCACAAACAACTGTTCATGGCTGAAAAGGCTTTTGGAGCAATAAAACAGTAAAAACTGCTATAACTCAAAAACGCAATAAGATAGGTTCAAACTTTAAAAGACATGTTGTGCAGATGTACAGGGCTCTCTTGCACAGAAAGTATGGGTTAGATATCTCTTGTAGTTTCTTCAGAAAACACAAATCATCTGAAAATGCTTTTGAAGCAATAGACACAAAAACAGCTATAAATCCAAAACCTAATATGATAGACTCAAACTTTAAACTCTATATTGTGTAGATTTACAGGTCCTACTTGCCCAGCAAAAAGGGTTTGAATAGCTCTTGCTCTTTTTTTCAAAACTCACAAACAACTGTTCATGGGCTGAAAAGGCTTTTGGAGCAATAAAACAGTAAAAACTGCTATAACTCAAAAACGCAATAAGATAGGTTCAAACTTTAAAAGACATGTTGTGCAGATGTACAGGACCCTCTTGCACAGAAAGTATGGGTTAGATATCTCTTGTAGTTTCTTCAGAAAACACAAATCATCTGAAAATGCTTTTGAAGCAATAGACACAAAAACAGCTATAAATCCAAAACCTAATATGATAGACTCAAACTTTAAACTCTATATTGTGTAGATTTACAGGTCCTACTTGCCCAGCAAAAAGGGTTTGAATAGCTCTTGCTCTTTTTTTCAAAACTCACAAACAACTGTTCATGGGCTGAAAAGGCTTTTGGAGCATTAAAACAGTAAAAACTGCTATAACTCAAAAACGCAATAAGATAAGTTCAAACTTTAAAAGACATGTTGTGCAGATGTACAGGCCCCTCTTGCACAGAAAGTATGGGTTAGATATCTCTTGTAGTTTCTTCAGAAAACACAAATCATCTGAAAATGCTTTTGAAGCAATAGACACAAAAACAGCTATAAATCCAAAACCTAATATGATAGACTCAAACTTTAAACTCTATATTGTGTAGATTTACAGGTCCTACTTGCCCAGCAAAAAGGGTTTGAATAGCTCTTGCTCTTTTTTCAAAACTCACAAACAACTGTTCATGGGCTGAAAAGGCTTTTGGAGCAATAAAACAGTAAAAACTGCTATAACTCAAAAACGCAATAAGATAGGTTCAAACTTTAAAAGAGATATTGTGCAGATGTACAGGCCCCTCTTGCACAGAAAGTATGGGTTAGATATCTCTTGTAGTTTCTTCAGGAAACACAAATCATCTGAAAATGCTTTTGAAGCAATAGACACAAAAACAGCTATAAATCCAAAACCTAATATGATAGACTCAAACTTTAAACTCTATATTGTGTAGATTTATAGGTCCTACTTGCCCAGCAAAAAGGGTTTGAATAGCTCTTGCTCTTTTTTTCAAAACTCACAAACAACTGTTCATGGGCTGAAAAGGCTTTTGGAGCAATAAAACAGTAAAAACTGCTATAACTCAAAAACGCAATAAGATAGGTTCAAACTTTAAAAGACATATTGTGCAGATGTACAGGCCCCTCTTGCACAGAAAGTATGGGTTAGATATCTCTTGTAGTTTCTTCAGAAAACACAAATCATCTGAAATTGCTTTTGAAGCAATAGACACAAAAACAGCTATAAATCCAAAACCTAATATGATAGACTCAAACTTTAAACTCTATATTGTGTAGATTTACAGGTCCTACTTGCCCAGCAAAAAGGGTTTGAATAGCTCTTGCTCTTTTTTTCAAAACTCACAAACAACTGTTCATGGGCTGAAAAGGCTTTTGGAGCAATAAAACAGTAAAAACTGCTATAACTCAAAAACGCAATAAGATAAGTTCAAACTTTAAAAGACATGTTGTGCAGATGTACAGGCCCCTCTTGCACAGAAAGTATGGGTTAGATATCTCTTGTAGTTTCTTCAGAAAACACAAATCATTTGAAAATGCTTTTGAAGCAATAGACACAAAAACAGCTATAAATCCAAAACCTAATATGATAGACTCAAACTTTAAACTCTATATTGTGTAGATTTACAGGTCCTACTTGCCCAGCAAAAAGGGTTTGAATAGCTCTTGCTCTTTTTTTCAAAACTCACAAACAACTGTTCATGGGCTGAAAAGGCTTTTGGAGCAATAAAACAGTAAAAACTGCTATAACTCAAAAACGCAATAAGATAGGTTCAAACTTTAAAAGACATATTGTGCAGATGTACAGGCCCCTCTTGCACAGAAAGTATGGGTTAGATATCTCTTGTAGTTTCTTCAGAAAACACAAATCATCTGAAAATGCTTTTGAAGCAATAGACACAAAAACAGCTATAAATCCAAAACCTAATATGATAGACTCAAACTTTAAACTCTATATTGTGTAGATTTACAGGTCCTACTTGCCCAGCAAAAAGGGTTTGAATAGCTCTTGCTCTTTTTTTCAAAACTCACAAACAACTGTTCATGGGCTGAAAAGGCTTTTGGAGCAATAAAACAGTAAAAACTGCTATAACTCAAAAACGCAATAAGATAAGTTCAAACTTTAAAAGACATGTTGTGCAGATGTACAGCCCCCTCTTGCACAGAAAGTATGGGTTAGATATCTCTTGTAGTTTCTTCAGAAAACACAAATCATCTGAAAATGCTTTTGAAGCAATAGACACAAAAACAGCTATAAATCCAAAACCTAATATGATAGACTCAAACTTTAAACTCTATATTGTGTAGATTTACAGGTCCTACTTGCCCAGCAAAAAGGGTTTGAATTGCTCTTGCTCTTTTTTTCAAAACTCACAAACAACTGTTCATGGGCTGAAAAGGCTTTTGGAGCAATAAAACAGTAAAAACTGCTATAACTCAAAAACGCAATAAGATAAGTTCAAACTTTAAAAGACATGTTGTGCAGATGTACAGGCCCCTCTTGCACAGAAAGTATGGGTTAGATATCTCTTGTAATTTCTTCAGAAAACACAAATCATTTGAAAATGCTTTTGAAGCAATAGACACAAAAACAGCTATAAATCCAAAACCTAATATGATAGACTCAAACTTTAAACTCTATATTGTGTAGATTTATAGGTCCTACTTGCCCAGCAAAAAGGGTTTGAATAGCTCTTGCTCTTTTTTTCAAAACTCACAAACAACTGTTCATGGGCTGAAAAGGCTTTTGGAGCAATAAAACAGTAAAAACTGCTATAACTCAAAAACGCAATAAGATAGGTTCAAACTTTAAAAGACATATTGTGCAGATGTACAGGCCCCTCTTGCACAGAAAGTATGGGTTAGATATCTCTTGTAGTTTCTTCAGAAAACACAAATCATCTGAAAATGCTTTTGAAGCAATAGACACAAAAACAGCTATAAATCCAAAACCTAATATGATAGACTCAAACTTTAAACTCTATATTGTGTAGATTTACAGGTCCTACTTGCCCAGCAAAAAGGGTTTGAATAGCTCTTGCTCTTTTTTTCAAAACTCACAAACAACTGTTCAAGGGCTGAAAAGGCTTTTGGAGCAATAAAACAGTAAAAACTGCTATAACTCAAAAACGCAATAAGATAGGTTCAAACTTTAAAAGACATATTGTGCAGATGTACAGGCCCCTCTTGCACAGAAAGTATGGGTTAGATATCTCTTGTAGTTTCTTCAGAAAACACAAATCATCTGAAAATGCTTTTGAAGCAATAGACACAAAAACAGCTATAAATCCAAAACCTAATATGATAGACTCAAACTTTAAACTCTATATTGTGTAGATTTACAAGTCCTACTTGCCCAGCAAAAATGGTTTGAATAGCTCTTGCTCTTTTTTCAAAACTCACAAACAACTGTTCATGGGCTGAAAAGGCTTTTGGAGCAATAAAACAGTAAAAACTGCTATAACTCAAAAACGCAATAAGATAGGTTCAAACTTTAAAAGACATATTGTGCAGATGTACAGGCCCCTCTTGCACAGAAAGTATGGGTTAGATATCTCTTGTAGTTTCTTCAGAAAACACAAATCATCTGAAAATGCTTTTGAAGCAATAGACACAAAAACAGCTATAAATCCAAAACCTAATATGATAGACTCAAACTTTAAACTCTATATTGTGTAGATTTACAGGTCCTACTTGCCCAGCAAAAAGGGTTTGAATAGCTCTTGCTCTTTTTTTCAAAACTCACAAACAACTGTTCATGGGCTGAAAAGGCTTTTGGAGCAATAAAACAGTAAAAACTGCTATAACTCAAAAACGCAATAAGATAGGTTCAAACTTTAAAAGACATGTTGTGCAGATGTACAGGCCCCTCTTGCACAGAAAGTATGGGTTAGATATCTCTTGTAGTTTCTTCAGAAAACACAAATCATCTGAAAATGCTTTTGAAGCAATAGACACAAAAACAGCTATAAATCCAAAACCTAATATGATAGACTCAAACTTTAAACTCTATATTGTGTAGATTTACAGGTCCTACTTGCCCAGCAAAAAGGGTTTGAATAGCTCTTGCTCTTTTTTCAAAACTCACAAACAACTGTTCATGGGCTGAAAAGGCTTTTGGAGCAATAAAACAGTAAAACTGCTATAATTCAAAAACGCAATAAGATAGGTTCAAACTTTAAAAGACATATTTTGCAGATGTACTGGCCCCTCTTGCACAGAAAGTATGGGTTAGATATCTCTTGTAGTTTCTTCAGAAAACACAAATCATCTGAAAATGCTTTTGAAGCAATAGACACAAAAACAGCTATAAATCCAAAACCTAATATGATAGACTCAAACTTTAAACTCTATATTGTGTAGATTTACAGGTCCTACTTGCCCAGCAAAAAGGGTTTGAATAGCTCTTGCTCTTTTTTTCAAAACTCACAAACAACTGTTCAAGGGCTGAAAAGGCTTTTGGAGCAATAAAACAGTAAAAACTGCTATAACTCAAAAACGCAATAAGATAGGTTCAAACTTTAAAAGACATGTTGTGCAGATGTACAGGGCTCTCTTGCACAGAAAGTATGGGTTAGATATCTCTTGTAGTTTCTTCAGAAAACACAAATCATCTGAAAATGCTTTTGAAGCAATAGACACAAAAACAGCTATAAATCCAAAACCTAATATGATAGACTCAAACTTTAAACTCTATATTGTGTAGATTTACAGGTCCTACTTGCCCAGCAAAAAGGGTTTGAATAGCTCTTGCTCTTTTTTTCAAAACTCACAAACAACTGTTCATGGGCTGAAAAGGCTTTTGGAGCAATAAAACAGTAAAAACTGCTATAACTCAAAAACGCAATAAGATAGGTTCAAACTTTAAAAGACATGTTGTGCAGATGTACAGGACCCTCTTGCACAGAAAGTATGGGTTAGATATCTCTTGTAGTTTCTTCAGAAAACACAAATCATCTGAAAATGCTTTTGAAGCAATAGACACAAAAACAGCTATAAATCCAAAACCTAATATGATAGACTCAAACTTTAAACTCTATATTGTGTAGATTTACAGGTCCTACTTGCCCAGCAAAAAGGGTTTGAATAGCTCTTGCTCTTTTTTTCAAAACTCACAAACAACTGTTCATGGGCTGAAAAGGCTTTTGGAGCAATAAAACAGTAAAAACTGCTATAACTCAAAAACGCAATAAGATAAGTTCAAACTTTAAAAGACATGTTGTGCAGATGTACAGGCCCCTCTTGCACAGAAAGTATGGGTTAGATATCTCTTGTAGTTTCTTCAGAAAACACAAATCATCTGAAAATGCTTTTGAAGCAATAGACACAAAAACAGCTATAAATCCAAAACCTAATATGATAGACTCAAACTTTAAACTCTATATTGTGTAGATTTACAGGTCCTACTTGCCCAGCAAAAAGGGTTTGAATAGCTCTTGCTCTTTTTTCAAAACTCACAAACAACTGTTCATGGGCTGAAAAGGCTTTTGGAGCAATAAAACAGTAAAAACTGCTATAACTCAAAAACGCAATAAGATAGGTTCAAACTTTAAAAGAGATATTGTGCAGATGTACAGGCCCCTCTTGCACAGAAAGTATGGGTTAGATATCTCTTGTAGTTTCTTCAGGAAACACAAATCATCTGAAAATGCTTTTGAAGCAATAGACACAAAAACAGCTATAAATCCAAAACCTAATATGATAGACTCAAACTTTAAACTCTATATTGTGTAGATTTATAGGTCCTACTTGCCCAGCAAAAAAGGTTTGAATAGCTCTTGCTCTTTTTTTCAAAACTCACAAACAACTGTTCATGGGCTGAAAAGGCTTTTGGAGCAATAAAACAGTAAAAACTGCTATAACTCAAAAACGCAATAAGATAGGTTCAAACTTTAAAAGACATATTGTGCAGATGTACAGGCCCCTCTTGCACAGAAAGTATGGGTTAGATATCTCTTGTAGTTTCTTCAGAAAACACAAATCATCTGAAATTGCTTTTGAAGCAATAGACACAAAAACAGCTATAAATCCAAAACCTAATATGATAGACTCAAACTTTAAACTCTATATTGTGTAGATTTACAGGTCCTACTTGCCCAGCAAAAAGGGTTTGAATAGCTCTTGCTCTTTTTTTCAAAACTCACAAACAACTGTTCATGGGCTGAAAAGGCTTTTGGAGCAATAAAACAGTAAAAACTGCTATAACTCAAAAACGCAATAAGATAAGTTCAAACTTTAAAAGACATGTTGTGCAGATGTACAGGCCCCTCTTGCACAGAAAGTATGGGTTAGATATCTCTTGTAGTTTCTTCAGAAAACACAAATCATTTGAAAATGCTTTTGAAGCAATAGACACAAAAACAGCTATAAATCCAAAACCTAATATGATAGACTCAAACTTTAAACTCTATATTGTGTAGATTTACAGGTCCTACTTGCCCTGCAAAAAGGGTTTGAATAGCTCTTGCTCTTTTTTTCAAAACTCACAAACAACTGTTCATGGGCTGAAAAGGCTTTTGGAGCAATAAAACAGTAAAAACTGCTATAACTCAAAAACGCAATAAGATAGGTTCAAACTTTAAAAGACATATTGTGCAGATGTACAGGCCCCTCTTGCACAGAAAGTATGGGTTAGATATCTCTTGTAGTTTCTTCAGAAAACACAAATCATCTGAAAATGCTTTTGAAGCAATAGACACAAAAACAGCTATAAATCCAAAACCTAATATGATTGACTCAAACTTTAAACTCTATATTGTGTAGATTTACAGGTCCTACTTGCCCAGCAAAAAGGGTTTGAATAGCTCTTGCTCTTTTTTTCAAAACTCACAAACAACTGTTCATGGGCTGAAAAGGCTTTTGGAGCAATAAAACAGTAAAAACTGCTATAACTCAAAAACGCAATAAGATAGGTTCAAACTTTAAAAGACATGTTGTGCAGATGTACAGGCCCCTCTTGCACAGAAAGTATGGGTTAGATATCTCTTGTAGTTTCTTCAGGAAACCCAAATCATCTGAAAATGCTTTTGAAGCAATAGACACAAAAACAGCTATAAATCCAAAACCTAATATGATAGACTCAAACTTTAAACTCTATATTGTGTAGATTTATAGGTCCTACTTGCCCAGCAAAAAGGGTTTGAATAGCTCTTGCTCTTTTTTTCAAAACTCACAAACAACTGTTCATGGGCTGAAAAGGCTTTTGGAGCAATAAAACAGTAAAAACTGCTATAACTCAAAAACGCAATAAGATAGGTTCAAACTTTAAAAGACATATTGTGCAGATGTACAGGCCCCTCTTGCACAGAAAGTATGGGTTAGATATCTCTTGTAGTTTCTTCAGAAAACACAAATCATCTGAAATTGCTTTTAAAGCAATAGACACAAAAACAGCTATAAATCCAAAACCTAATATGATAGACTCAAACTTTAAACTCTATATTGTGTAGATTTACAGGTCCTACTTGCCCAGCAAAAAGGGTTTGAATAGCTCTTGCTCTTTTTTTCAAAACTCACAAACAACTGTTCATGGGCTGAAAAGGCTTTTGGAGCAATAAAACAGTAAAAACTGCTATAACTCAAAAACGCAATAAGATAAGTTCAAACTTTAAAAGACATGTTGTGCAGATGTACAGGCCCCTCTTGCACAGAAAGTATGGGTTAGATATCTCTTGTAGTTTCTTCAGAAAACACAAATCATTTGAAAATGCTTTTGAAGCAATAGACACAAAAACAGCTATAAATCCAAAACCTAATATGATAGACTCAAACTTTAAACTCTATATTGTGTAGATTTACAGGTCCTACTTGCCCTGCAAAAAGGGTTTGAATAGCTCTTGCTCTTTTTTTCAAAACTCACAAACAACTGTTCATGGGCTGAAAAGGCTTTTGGAGCAATAAAACAGTAAAAACTGCTATAACTCAAAAACGCAATAAGATAGGTTCAAACTTTAAAAGACATATTGTGCAGATGTACAGGCCCCTCTTGCACAGAAAGTATGGGTTAGATATCTCTTGTAGTTTCTTCAGAAAACACAAATCATCTGAAAATGCTTTTGAAGCAATAGACACAAAAACAGCTATAAATCCAAAACCTAATATGATAGACTCAAACTTTAAACTCTATATTGTGTAGATTTACAGGTCCTACTTGCCCAGCAAAAAGGGTTTGAATAGCTCTTGCTCTTTTTTCAAAACTCACAAACAACTGTTCATGGGCTGAAAAGGCTTTTGGAGCAATAAAACAGTAAAAACTGCTATAACTCAAAAACGCAATAAGATAGGTTCAAACTTTAAAAGACATATTGTGCAGATGTACAGGCCCCTCTTGCACAGAAAGTATGGGTTAGATATCTCTTGTAGTTTCTTCAGAAAACACAAATCATCTGAAAATGCTTTTGAAGCAATAGACACAAAAACAGCTATAAATCCAAAACCTAATATGATAGACTCAAACTTTAAACTCTATATTGTGTAGATTTACAGGTCCTACTTGCCCAGCAAAAAGGGTTTGAATAGCTCTTGCTCTTTTTTTCAAAACTCACAAACAACTGTTCATGGGCTGAAAAGGCTTTTGGAGCAATAAAACAGTAAAAACTGCTATAACTCAAAAACGCAATAAGATAAGTTCAAACTTTAAAAGACATGTTGTGCAGATGTACAGCCCCCTCTTGCACAGAAAGTATGGGTTAGATATCTCTTGTAGTTTCTTCAGAAAACACAAATCATCTGAAAATGCTTTTGAAGCAATAGACACAAAAACAGCTATAAATCCAAAACCTAATATGATAGACTCAAACTTTAAACTCTATATTGTGTAGATTTACAGGTCCTACTTGCCCAGCAAAAAGGGTTTGAATAGCTCTTGCTCTTTTTTTCAAAACTCACAAACAACTGTTCATGGGCTGAAAAGGCTTTTGGAGCAATAAAACAGTAAAAACTGCTATAACTCAAAAACGCAATAAGATAGGTTCAAACTTTAAAAGACATATTGTGCAGATGTACAGGCCCCTCTTGCACAGAAAGTATGGGTTAGATATCTCTTGTAGTTTCTTCAGAAAACACAAATCATCTGAAAATGCTTTTGAAGCAATAGACACAAAAACAGCTATAAATCCAAAACCTAATATGATAGACTCAAACTTTAAACTCTATATTGTGTAGATTTACAGGTCCTACTTGCCCAGCAAAAAGGGTTTGAATAGCTCTTGCTCTTTTTTTCAAAACTCACAAACAACTGTTCAAGGGCTGAAAAGGCTTTTGGAGCAATAAAACAGTAAAAACTGCTATAACTCAAAAACGCAATAAGATAGGTTCAAACTTTAAAAGACATATTGTGCAGATGTACAGGCCCCTCTTGCACAGAAAGTATGGGTTAGATATCTCTTGTAGTTTCTTCAGAAAACACAAATCATCTGAAAATGCTTTTGAAGCAATAGACACAAAAACAGCTATAAATCCAAAACCTAATATGATAGACTCAAACTTTAAACTCTATATTGTGTAGATTTACAAGTCCTACTTGCCCAGCAAAAATGGTTTGAATAGCTCTTGCTCTTTTTTCAAAACTCACAAACAACTGTTCATGGGCTGAAAAGGCTTTTGGAGCAATAAAACAGTAAAAACTGCTATAACTCAAAAACGCAATAAGATAGGTTCAAACTTTAAAAGACATATTGTGCAGATGTACAGGCCCCTCTTGCACAGAAAGTATGGGTTAGATATCTCTTGTAGTTTCTTCAGAAAACACAAATCATCTGAAAATGCTTTTGAAGCAATAGACACAAAAACAGCTATAAATCCAAAACCTAATATGATAGACTCAAACTTTAAACTCTATATTGTGTAGATTTACAGGTCCTACTTGCCCAGCAAAAAGGGTTTGAATAGCTCTTGCTCTTTTTTTCAAAACTCACAAACAACTGTTCATGGGCTGAAAAGGCTTTTGGAGCAATAAAACAGTAAAAACTGCTATAACTCAAAAACGCAATAAGATAGGTTCAAACTTTAAAAGACATGTTGTGCAGATGTACAGGCCCCTCTTGCACAGAAAGTATGGGTTAGATATCTCTTGTAGTTTCTTCAGAAAACACAAATCATCTGAAAATGCTTTTGAAGCAATAGACACAAAAACAGCTATAAATCCAAAACCTAATATGATAGACTCAAACTTTAAACTCTATATTGTGTAGATTTACAGGTCCTACTTGCCCAGCAAAAAGGGTTTGAATAGCTCTTGCTCTTTTTTCAAAACTCACAAACAACTGTTCATGGGCTGAAAAGGCTTTTGGAGCAATAAAACAGTAAAAACTGCTATAATTCAAAAACGCAATAAGATAGGTTCAAACTTTAAAAGACATATTGTGCAGATGTACAGGCCCCTCTTGCACAGAAAGTATGGGTTAGATATCTCTTGTAGTTTCTTCAGAAAACACAAATCATCTGAAAATGCTTTTGAAGCAATAGACACAAAAACAGCTATAAATCCAAAACCTAATATGATAGACTCAAACTTTAAACTCTATATTGTGTAGATTTACAGGTCCTACTTGCCCAGCAAAAAGGGTTTGAATAGCTCTTGCTCTTTTTTTCAAAACTCACAAACAACTGTTCATGGGCTGAAAAGGCTTTTGGAGCAATAAAACAGTAAAAACTGCTATAACTCAAAAACGCAATAAGATAGGTTCAAACTTTAAAAGACATGTTGTGCAGATGTACAGGGCTCTCTTGCACAGAAAGTATGGGTTAGATATCTCTTGTAGTTTCTTCAGAAAACACAAATCATCTGAAAATGCTTTTGAAGCAATAGACACAAAAACAGCTATAAATCCAAAACCTAATATGATAGACTCAAACTTTAAACTCTATATTGTGTAGATTTACAGGTCCTACTTGCCCAGCAAAAAGGGTTTGAATAGCTCTTGCTCTTTTTTTCAAAACTCACAAACAACTGTTCATGGGCTGAAAAGGCTTTTGGAGCAATAAAACAGTAAAAACTGCTATAACTCAAAAACGCAATAAGATAGGTTCAAACTTTAAAAGACATGTTGTGCAGATGTACAGGACCCTCTTGCACAGAAAGTATGGGTTAGATATCTCTTGTAGTTTCTTCAGAAAACACAAATCATCTGAAAATGCTTTTGAAGCAATAGACACAAAAACAGCTATAAATCCAAAACCTAATATGATAGACTCAAACTTTAAACTCTATATTGTGTAGATTTACAGGTCCTACTTGCCCAGCAAAAAGGGTTTGAATAGCTCTTGCTCTTTTTTCAAAACTCACAAACAACTGTTCATGGGCTGAAAAGGCTTTTGGAGCAATAAAACAGTAAAAACTGCTATAACTCAAAAACGCAATAAGATAGGTTCAAACTTTAAAAGAGATATTGTGCAGATGTACAGGCCCCTCTTGCACAGAAAGTATGGGTTAGATATCTCTTGTAGTTTCTTCAGGAAACACAAATCATCTGAAAATGCTTTTGAAGCAATAGACACAAAAACAGCTATAAATCCAAAACCTAATATGATAGACTCAAACTTTAAACTCTATATTGTGTAGATTTATAGGTCCTACTTGCCCAGCAAAAAGGGTTTGAATAGCTCTTGCTCTTTTTTTCAAAACTCACAAACAACTGTTCATGGGCTGAAAAGGCTTTTGGAGCAATAAAACAGTAAAAACTGCTATAACTCAAAAACGCAATAAGATAGGTTCAAACTTTAAAAGACATATTGTGCAGATGTACAGGCCCCTCTTGCACAGAAAGTATGGGTTAGATATCTCTTGTAGTTTCTTCAGAAAACACAAATCATCTGAAATTGCTTTTGAAGCAATAGACACAAAAACAGCTATAAATCCAAAACCTAATATGATAGACTCAAACTTTAAACTCTATATTGTGTAGATTTACAGGTCCTACTTGCCCAGCAAAAAGGGTTTGAATAGCTCTTGCTCTTTTTTTCAAAACTCACAAACAACTGTTCATGGGCTGAAAAGGCTTTTGGAGCAATAAAACAGTAAAAACTGCTATAACTCAAAAACGCAATAAGATAAGTTCAAACTTTAAAAGACATGTTGTGCAGATGTACAGGCCCCTCTTGCACAGAAAGTATGGGTTAGATATCTCTTGTAGTTTCTTCAGAAAACACAAATCATTTGAAAATGCTTTTGAAGCAATAGACACAAAAACAGCTATAAATCCAAAACCTAATATGATAGACTCAAACTTTAAACTCTATATTGTGTAGATTTACAGGTCCTACTTGCCCAGCAAAAAGGGTTTGAATAGCTCTTGCTCTTTTTTTCAAAACTCACAAACAACTGTTCATGGGCTGAAAAGGCTTTTGGAGCAATAAAACAGTAAAAACTGCTATAACTCAAAAACGCAATAAAATAGGTTCAAACTTTAAAAGACATATTGTGCAGATGTACAGGCCCCTCTTGCACAGAAAGTATGGGTTAGATATCTCTTGTAGTTTCTTCAGAAAACACAAATCATCTGAAAATGCTTTTGAAGCAATAGACACAAAAACAGCTATAAATCCAAAACCTAATATGATTGACTCAAACTTTAAACTCTATATTGTGTAGATTTACAGGTCCTACTTGCCCAGCAAAAAGGGTTTGAATAGCTCTTGCTCTTTTTTTCAAAACTCACAAACAACTGTTCATGGGCTGAAAAGGCTTTTGGAGCAATAAAACAGTAAAAACTGCTATAACTCAAAAACGCAATAAGATAGGTTCAAACTTTAAAAGACATGTTGTGCAGATGTACAGGCCCCTCTTGCACAGAAAGTATGGGTTAGATATCTCTTGTAGTTTCTTCAGAAAACACAAATCATCTGAAAATGCTTTTGAAGCAATAGACACAAAAACAGCTATAAATCCAAAACCTAATATGATAGACTCAAACTTTAAACTCTATATTGTGTAGATTTACAGGTCCTACTTGCCCAGCAAAAAGGGTTTGAATAGCTCTTGCTATTTTTTTCAAAACTCACAAACAACTGTTCAAGGGCTGAAAAGGCTTTTGGAGCAATAAAACAGTAAAAACTGCTATAACTCAAAAACGCAATAAGATAGGTTCAAACTTTAAAAGACATGTTGTGCAGATGTACAGGCCCCTCTTGCACAGAAAGTATGGGTTAGATATCTCTTGTAGTTTCTTCAGAAAACACAAATCATCTGAAAATGCTTTTGAAGCAATAGACACAACAACAGCTATAAATCCAAAACCTAATATGATAGACTCAAACTTTAAACTCTATATTGTGTAGATTTACAGGTCCTACTTGCCCAGCAAAAAGGGTTTGAATAGCTCTTGCTCTTTTTTTCAAAACTCACAAACAACTGTTCATGGGCTGAAAAGGCTTTTGGAGCAATAAAACAGTAAAAACTGCTATAACTCAAAAACGCAATAAGATAAGTTCAAACTTTAAAAGACATGTTGTGCAGATGTACAGGCCCCTCTTGCACAGAAAGTATGGGTTAGATATCTCTTGTAGTTTCTTCAGAAAACACAAATCATTTGAAAATGCTTTTGAAGCAATAGACACAAAAACAGCTATAAATCCAAAACCTAATATGATAGACTCAAACTTTAAACTCTATATTGTGTAGATTTACAGGTCCTACTTGCCCTGCAAAAAGGGTTTGAATAGCTCTTGCTCTTTTTTTCAAAACTCACAAACAACTGTTCATGGGCTGAAAAGGCTTTTGGAGCAATAAAACAGTAAAAACTGCTATAACTCAAAAACGCAATAAGATAGGTTCAAACTTTAAAAGACATATTGTGCAGATGTACAGGCCCCTCTTGCACAGAAAGTATGGGTTAGATATCTCTTGTAGTTTCTTCAGAAAACACAAATCATCTGAAAATGCTTTTGAAGCAATAGACACAAAAACAGCTATAAATCCAAAACCTAATATGATTGACTCAAACTTTAAACTCTATATTGTGTAGATTTACAGGTCCTACTTGCCCTGCAAAAAGGGTTTGAATAGCTCTTGCTCTTTTTTTCAAAACTCACAAACAACTGTTCATGGGCTGAAAAGGCTTTTGGAGCAATAAAACAGTAAAAACTGCTATAACTCAAAAACGCAATAAGATAGGTTCAAACTTTAAAAGACATATTGTGCAGATGTACAGGCCCCTCTTGCACAGAAAGTATGGGTTAGATATCTCTTGTAGTTTCTTCAGAAAACACAAATCATCTGAAAATGCTTTTGAAGCAATAGACACAAAAACAGCTATAAATCCAAAACCTAATATGATAGACTCAAACTTTAAACTCTATATTGTGTAGATTTACAGGTCCTACTTGCCCAGCAAAAAGGGTTTGAATAGCTCTTGCTCTTTTTTCAAAACTCACAAACAACTGTTCATGGGCTGAAAAGGCTTTTGGAGCAATAAAACAGTAAAAACTGCTATAACTCAAAAACGCAATAAGATAGGTTCAAACTTTAAAAGACATATTGTGCAGATGTACAGGCCCCTCTTGCACAGAAAGTATGGGTTAGATATCTCTTGTAGTTTCTTCAGAAAACACAAATCATCTGAAAATGCTTTTGAAGCAATAGACACAAAAACAGCTATAAATCCAAAACCTAATATGATAGACTCAAACTTTAAACTCTATATTGTGTAGATTTACAGGTCCTACTTGCCCAGCAAAAAGGGTTTGAATAGCTCTTGCTCTTTTTTTCAAAACTCACAAACAACTGTTCATGGGCTGAAAAGGCTTTTGGAGCAATAAAACAGTAAAAACTGCTATAACTCAAAAACGCAATAAGATAAGTTCAAACTTTAAAAGACATGTTGTGCAGATGTACAGCCCCCTCTTGCACAGAAAGTATGGGTTAGATATCTCTTGTAGTTTCTTCAGAAAACACAAATCATCTGAAAATGCTTTTGAAGCAATAGACACAAAAACAGCTATAAATCCAAAACCTAATATGATAGACTCAAACTTTAAACTCTATATTGTGTAGATTTACAGGTCCTACTTGCCCAGCAAAAAGGGTTTGAATAGCTCTTGCTCTTTTTTTCAAAACTCACAAACAACTGTTCATGGGCTGAAAAGGCTTTTGGAGCAATAAAACAGTAAAAACTGCTATAACTCAAAAACGCAATAAGATAGGTTCAAACTTTAAAAGACATATTGTGCAGATGTACAGGCCCCTCTTGCACAGAAAGTATGGGTTAGATATCTCTTGTAGTTTCTTCAGAAAACACAAATCATCTGAAAATGCTTTTGAAGCAATAGACACAAAAACAGCTATAAATCCAAAACCTAATATGATAGACTCAAACTTTAAACTCTATATTGTGTAGATTTACAGGTCCTACTTGCCCAGCAAAAAGGGTTTGAATAGCTCTTGCTCTTTTTTTCAAAACTCACAAACAACTGTTCAAGGGCTGAAAAGGCTTTTGGAGCAATAAAACAGTAAAAACTGCTATAACTCAAAAACGCAATAAGATAGGTTCAAACTTTAAAAGACATATTGTGCAGATGTACAGGCCCCTCTTGCACAGAAAGTATGGGTTAGATATCTCTTGTAGTTTCTTCAGAAAACACAAATCATCTGAAAATGCTTTTGAAGCAATAGACACAAAAACAGCTATAAATCCAAAACCTAATATGATAGACTCAAACTTTAAACTCTATATTGTGTAGATTTACAAGTCCTACTTGCCCAGCAAAAATGGTTTGAATAGCTCTTGCTCTTTTTTCAAAACTCACAAACAACTGTTCATGGGCTGAAAAGGCTTTTGGAGCAATAAAACAGTAAAAACTGCTATAACTCAAAAACGCAATAAGATAGGTTCAAACTTTAAAAGACATATTGTGCAGATGTACAGGCCCCTCTTGCACAGAAAGTATGGGTTAGATATCTCTTGTAGTTTCTTCAGAAAACACAAATCATCTGAAAATGCTTTTGAAGCAATAGACACAAAAACAGCTATAAATCCAAAACCTAATATGATAGACTCAAACTTTAAACTCTATATTGTGTAGATTTACAGGTCCTACTTGCCCAGCAAAAAGGGTTTGAATAGCTCTTGCTCTTTTTTTCAAAACTCACAAACAACTGTTCATGGGCTGAAAAGGCTTTTGGAGCAATAAAACAGTAAAAACTGCTATAACTCAAAAACGCAATAAGATAGGTTCAAACTTTAAAAGACATGTTGTGCAGATGTACAGGCCCCTCTTGCACAGAAAGTATGGGTTAGATATCTCTTGTAGTTTCTTCAGAAAACACAAATCATCTGAAAATGCTTTTGAAGCAATAGACACAAAAACAGCTATAAATCCAAAACCTAATATGATAGACTCAAACTTTAAACTCTATATTGTGTAGATTTACAGGTCCTACTTGCCCAGCAAAAAGGGTTTGAATAGCTCTTGCTCTTTTTTCAAAACTCACAAACAACTGTTCATGGGCTGAAAAGGCTTTTGGAGCAATAAAACAGTAAAAACTGCTATAATTCAAAAACGCAATAAGATAGGTTCAAACTTTAAAAGACATATTGTGCAGATGTACAGGCCCCTCTTGCACAGAAAGTATGGGTTAGATATCTCTTGTAGTTTCTTCAGAAAACACAAATCATCTGAAAATGCTTTTGAAGCAATAGACACAAAAACAGCTATAAATCCAAAACCTAATATGATAGACTCAAACTTTAAACTCTATATTGTGTAGATTTACAGGTCCTACTTGCCCAGCAAAAAGGGTTTGAATAGCTCTTGCTCTTTTTTTCAAAACTCACAAACAACTGTTCATGGGCTGAAAAGGCTTTTGGAGCAATAAAACAGTAAAAACTGCTATAACTCAAAAACGCAATAAGATAGGTTCAAACTTTAAAAGACATGTTGTGCAGATGTACAGGGCTCTCTTGCACAGAAAGTATGGGTTAGATATCTCTTGTAGTTTCTTCAGAAAACACAAATCATCTGAAAATGCTTTTGAAGCAATAGACACAAAAACAGCTATAAATCCAAAACCTAATATGATAGACTCAAACTTTAAACTCTATATTGTGTAGATTTACAGGTCCTACTTGCCCAGCAAAAAGGGTTTGAATAGCTCTTGCTCTTTTTTTCAAAACTCACAAACAACTGTTCATGGGCTGAAAAGGCTTTTGGAGCAATAAAACAGTAAAAACTGCTATAACTCAAAAACGCAATAAGATAGGTTCAAACTTTAAAAGACATGTTGTGCAGATGTACAGGACCCTCTTGCACAGAAAGTATGGGTTAGATATCTCTTGTAGTTTCTTCAGAAAACACAAATCATCTGAAAATGCTTTTGAAGCAATAGACACAAAAACAGCTATAAATCCAAAACCTAATATGATAGACTCAAACTTTAAACTCTATATTGTGTAGATTTACAGGTCCTACTTGCCCAGCAAAAAGGGTTTGAATAGCTCTTGCTCTTTTTTCAAAACTCACAAACAACTGTTCATGGGCTGAAAAGGCTTTTGGAGCAATAAAACAGTAAAAACTGCTATAACTCAAAAACGCAATAAGATAGGTTCAAACTTTAAAAGAGATATTGTGCAGATGTACAGGCCCCTCTTGCACAGAAAGTATGGGTTAGATATCTCTTGTAGTTTCTTCAGGAAACACAAATCATCTGAAAATGCTTTTGAAGCAATAGACACAAAAACAGCTATAAATCCAAAACCTAATATGATAGACTCAAACTTTAAACTCTATATTGTGTAGATTTATAGGTCCTACTTGCCCAGCAAAAAGGGTTTGAATAGCTCTTGCTCTTTTTTTCAAAACTCACAAACAACTGTTCATGGGCTGAAAAGGCTTTTGGAGCAATAAAACAGTAAAAACTGCTATAACTCAAAAACGCAATAAGATAGGTTCAAACTTTAAAAGACATATTGTGCAGATGTACAGGCCCCTCTTGCACAGAAAGTATGGGTTAGATATCTCTTGTAGTTTCTTCAGAAAACACAAATCATCTGAAATTGCTTTTGAAGCAATAGACACAAAAACAGCTATAAATCCAAAACCTAATATGATAGACTCAAACTTTAAACTCTATATTGTGTAGATTTACAGGTCCTACTTGCCCAGCAAAAAGGGTTTGAATAGCTCTTGCTCTTTTTTTCAAAACTCACAAACAACTGTTCATGGGCTGAAAAGGCTTTTGGAGCAATAAAACAGTAAAAACTGCTATAACTCAAAAACGCAATAAGATAAGTTCAAACTTTAAAAGACATGTTGTGCAGATGTACAGGCCCCTCTTGCACAGAAAGTATGGGTTAGATATCTCTTGTAGTTTCTTCAGAAAACACAAATCATTTGAAAATGCTTTTGAAGCAATAGACACAAAAACAGCTATAAATCCAAAACCTAATATGATAGACTCAAACTTTAAACTCTATATTGTGTAGATTTACAGGTCCTACTTGCCCAGCAAAAAGGGTTTGAATAGCTCTTGCTCTTTTTTTCAAAACTCACAAACAACTGTTCATGGGCTGAAAAGGCTTTTGGAGCAATAAAACAGTAAAAACTGCTATAACTCAAAAACGCAATAAAATAGGTTCAAACTTTAAAAGACATATTGTGCAGATGTACAGGCCCCTCTTGCACAGAAAGTATGGGTTAGATATCTCTTGTAGTTTCTTCAGAAAACACAAATCATCTGAAAATGCTTTTGAAGCAATAGACACAAAAACAGCTATAAATCCAAAACCTAATATGATTGACTCAAACTTTAAACTCTATATTGTGTAGATTTACAGGTCCTACTTGCCCAGCAAAAAGGGTTTGAATAGCTCTTGCTCTTTTTTTCAAAACTCACAAACAACTGTTCATGGGCTGAAAAGGCTTTTGGAGCAATAAAACAGTAAAAACTGCTATAACTCAAAAACGCAATAAGATAGGTTCAAACTTTAAAAGACATGTTGTGCAGATGTACAGGCCCCTCTTGCACAGAAAGTATGGGTTAGATATCTCTTGTAGTTTCTTCAGAAAACACAAATCATCTGAAAATGCTTTTGAAGCAATAGACACAAAAACAGCTATAAATCCAAAACCTAATATGATAGACTCAAACTTTAAACTCTATATTGTGTAGATTTACAGGTCCTACTTGCCCAGCAAAAAGGGTTTGAATAGCTCTTGCTATTTTTTTCAAAACTCACAAACAACTGTTCAAGGGCTGAAAAGGCTTTTGGAGCAATAAAACAGTAAAAACTGCTATAACTCAAAAACGCAATAAGATAGGTTCAAACTTTAAAAGACATGTTGTGCAGATGTACAGGCCCCTCTTGCACAGAAAGTATGGGTTAGATATCTCTTGTAGTTTCTTCAGAAAACACAAATCATCTGAAAATGCTTTTGAAGCAATAGACACAACAACAGCTATAAATCCAAAACCTAATATGATAGACTCAAACTTTAAACTCTATATTGTGTAGATTTACAGGTCCTACTTGCCCAGCAAAAAGGGTTTGAATAGCTCTTGCTCTTTTTTTCAAAACTCACAAACAACTGTTCATGGGCTGAAAAGGCTTTTGGAGCAATAAAACAGTAAAAACTGCTATAACTCAAAAACGCAATAAGATAAGTTCAAACTTTAAAAGACATGTTGTGCAGATGTACAGGCCCCTCTTGCACAGAAAGTATGGGTTAGATATCTCTTGTAGTTTCTTCAGAAAACACAAATCATTTGAAAATGCTTTTGAAGCAATAGACACAAAAACAGCTATAAATCCAAAACCTAATATGATAGACTCAAACTTTAAACTCTATATTGTGTAGATTTACAGGTCCTACTTGCCCTGCAAAAAGGGTTTGAATAGCTCTTGCTCTTTTTTTCAAAACTCACAAACAACTGTTCATGGGCTGAAAAGGCTTTTGGAGCAATAAAACAGTAAAAACTGCTATAACTCAAAAACGCAATAAGATAGGTTCAAACTTTAAAAGACATATTGTGCAGATGTACAGGCCCCTCTTGCACAGAAAGTATGGGTTAGATATCTCTTGTAGTTTCTTCAGAAAACACAAATCATCTGAAAATGCTTTTGAAGCAATAGACACAAAAACAGCTATAAATCCAAAACCTAATATGATTGACTCAAACTTTAAACTCTATATTGTGTAGATTTACAGGTCCTACTTGCCCAGCAAAAAGGGTTTGAATAGCTCTTGCTCTTTTTTTCAAAACTCACAAACAACTGTTCATGGGCTGAAAAGGCTTTTGGAGCAATAAAACAGTAAAAACTGCTATAACTCAAAAACGCAATAAGATAGGTTCAAACTTTAAAAGACATGTTGTGCAGATGTACAGGCCCCTCTTGCACAGAAAGTATGGGTTCGATATCTCTTGTAGTTTCTTCAGAAAACACAAATCATCTGAAAATGCTTTTGAAGCAATAGACACAAAAACAGCTATAAATCCAAAACCTAATATGATAGACTCAAACTTTAAACTCTATATTGTGTAGATTTACAGGTCCTACTTGCCCAGCAAAAAGGGTTTGAATAGCTCTTGCTCTTTTTTCAAAACTCACAAACAACTGTTCATGGGCTGAAAAGGCTTTTGGAGCAATAAAACAGTAAAAACTGCTATAACTCAAAAACGCAATAAGATAGGTTCAAACTTTAAAAGACATATTGTGCAGATGTACAGGCCCCTCTTGCACAGAAAGTATGGGTTAGATATCTCTTGTAGTTTCTTCAGAAAACACAAATCATCTGAAAATGCTTTTGAAGCAATAGACACAAAAACAGCTATAAATCCAAAACCTAATATGATAGACTCAAACTTTAAACTCTATATTGTGTAGATTTACAGGTCCTACTTGCCCAGCAAAAAGGGTTTGAATAGCTCTTGCTCTTTTTTTCAAAACTCACAAACAACTGTTCATGGGCTGAAAAGGCTTTTGGAGCAATAAAACAGTAAAAACTGCTATAATTCAAAAACGCAATAAGATAAGTTCAAACTTTAAAAGACATGTTGTGCAGATGTACAGCCCCCTCTTGCACAGAAAGTATGGGTTAGATATCTCTTGTAGTTTCTTCAGAAAACACAAATCATCTGAAAATGCTTTTGAAGCAATAGACACAAAAACAGCTATAAATCCAAAACCTAATATGATAGACTCAAACTTTAAACTCTATATTGTGTAGATTTACAGGTCCTACTTGCCCAGCAAAAAGGGTTTGAATAGCTCTTGCTCTTTTTTTCAAAACTCACAAACAACTGTTCATGGGCTGAAAAGGCTTTTGGAGCAATAAAACAGTAAAAACTGCTATAACTCAAAAACGCAATAAGATAGGTTCAAACTTTAAAAGACATATTGTGCAGATGTACAGGCCCCTCTTGCACAGAAAGTATGGGTTAGATATCTCTTGTAGTTTCTTCAGAAAACACAAATCATCTGAAAATGCTTTTGAAGCAATAGACACAAAAACAGCTATAAATCCAAAACCTAATATGATAGACTCAAACTTTAAACTCTATATTGTGTAGATTTACAGGTCCTACTTGCCCAGCAAAAAGGGTTTGAATAGCTCTTGCTCTTTTTTTCAAAACTCACAAACAACTGTTCAAGGGCTGAAAAGGCTTTTGGAGCAATAAAACAGTAAAAACTGCTATAACTCAAAAACGCAATAAGATAGGTTCAAACTTTAAAAGACATATTGTGCAGATGTACAGGCCCCTCTTGCACAGAAAGTATGGGTTAGATATCTCTTGTAGTTTCTTCAGAAAACACAAATCATCTGAAAATGCTTTTGAAGCAATAGACACAAAAACAGCTATAAATCCAAAACCTAATATGATAGACTCAAACTTTAAACTCTATATTGTGTAGATTTACAAGTCCTACTTGCCCAGCAAAAATGGTTTGAATAGCTCTTGCTCTTTTTTCAAAACTCACAAACAACTGTTCATGGGCTGAAAAGGCTTTTGGAGCAATAAAACAGTAAAAACTGCTATAACTCAAAAACGCAATAAGATAGGTTCAAACTTTAAAAGACATATTGTGCAGATGTACAGGCCCCTCTTGCACAGAAAGTATGGGTTAGATATCTCTTGTAGTTTCTTCAGAAAACACAAATCATCTGAAAATGCTTTTGAAGCAATAGACACAAAAACAGCTATAAATCCAAAACCTAATATGATAGACTCAAACTTTAAACTCTATATTGTGTAGATTTACAGGTCCTACTTGCCCAGCAAAAAGGGTTTGAATAGCTCTTGCTCTTTTTTTCAAAACTCACAAACAACTGTTCATGGGCTGAAAAGGCTTTTGGAGCAATAAAACAGTAAAAACTGCTATAACTCAAAAACGCAATAAGATAGGTTCAAACTTTAAAAGACATGTTGTGCAGATGTACAGGCCCCTCTTGCACAGAAAGTATGGGTTAGATATCTCTTGTAGTTTCTTCAGAAAACACAAATCATCTGAAAATGCTTTTGAAGCAATAGACACAAAAACAGCTATAAATCCAAAACCTAATATGATAGACTCAAACTTTAAACTCTATATTGTGTAGATTTACAGGTCCTACTTGCCCAGCAAAAAGGGTTTGAATAGCTCTTGCTCTTTTTTCAAAACTCACAAACAACTGTTCATGGGCTGAAAAGGCTTTTGGAGCAATAAAACAGTAAAAACTGCTATAACTCAAAAACGCAATAAGATAGGTTCAAACTTTAAAAGACATGTTGTGCAGATGTACAGGCCCCTCTTGCACAGAAAGTATGGGTTAGATATCTCTTGTAGTTTCTTCAGAAAACACAAATCATCTGAAAATGCTTTTGAAGCAATAGACACAAAAACAGCTATAAATCCAAAACCTAATATGATAGACTCAAACTTTAAACTCTATATTGTGTAGATTTACAGGTCCTACTTGCCCAGCAAAAAGGGTTTGAATAGCTCTTGCTCTTTTTTCAAAACTCACAAACAACTGTTCATGGGCTGAAAAGGCTTTTGGAGCAATAAAACAGTAAAAACTGCTATAATTCAAAAACGCAATAAGATAGGTTCAAACTTTAAAAGACATATTGTGCAGATGTACAGGCCCCTCTTGCACAGAAAGTATGGGTTAGATATCTCTTGTAGTTTCTTCAGAAAACACAAATCATCTGAAAATGCTTTTGAAGCAATAGACACAAAAACAGCTATAAATCCAAAACCTAATATGATAGACTCAAACTTTAAACTCTATATTGTGTAGATTTACAGGTCCTACTTGCCCAGCAAAAAGGGTTTGAATAGCTCTTGCTCTTTTTTTCAAAACTCACAAACAACTGTTCATGGGCTGAAAAGGCTTTTGGAGCAATAAAACAGTAAAAACTGCTATAACTCAAAAACGCAATAAGATAGGTTCAAACTTTAAAAGACATGTTGTGCAGATGTACAGGGCTCTCTTGCACAGAAAGTATGGGTTAGATATCTCTTGTAGTTTCTTCAGAAAACACAAATCATCTGAAAATGCTTTTGAAGCAATAGACACAAAAACAGCTATAAATCCAAAACCTAATATGATAGACTCAAACTTTAAACTCTATATTGTGTAGATTTACAGGTCCTACTTGCCCAGCAAAAAGGGTTTGAATAGCTCTTGCTCTTTTTTTCAAAACTCACAAACAACTGTTCATGGGCTGAAAAGGCTTTTGGAGCAATAAAACAGTAAAAACTGCTATAACTCAAAAACGCAATAAGATAGGTTCAAACTTTAAAAGACATGTTGTGCAGATGTACAGGACCCTCTTGCACAGAAAGTATGGGTTAGATATCTCTTGTAGTTTCTTCAGAAAACACAAATCATCTGAAAATGCTTTTGAAGCAATAGACACAAAAACAGCTATAAATCCAAAACCTAATATGATAGACTCAAACTTTAAACTCTATATTGTGTAGATTTACAGGTCCTACTTGCCCAGCAAAAAGGGTTTGAATAGCTCTTGCTCTTTTTTTCAAAACTCACAAACAACTGTTCATGGGCTGAAAAGGCTTTTGGAGCAATAAAACAGTAAAAACTGCTATAACTCAAAAACGCAATAAGATAAGTTCAAACTTTAAAAGACATGTTGTGCAGATGTACAGGCCCCTCTTGCACAGAAAGTATGGGTTAGATATCTCTTGTAGTTTCTTCAGAAAACACAAATCATCTGAAAATGCTTTTGAAGCAATAGACACAAAAACAGCTATAAATCCAAAACCTAATATGATAGACTCAAACTTTAAACTCTATATTGTGTAGATTTACAGGTCCTACTTGCCCAGCAAAAAGGGTTTGAATAGCTCTTGCTCTTTTTTCAAAACTCACAAACAACTGTTCATGGGCTGAAAAGGCTTTTGGAGCAATAAAACAGTAAAAACTGCTATAACTCAAAAACGCAATAAGATAGGTTCAAACTTTAAAAGAGATATTGTGCAGATGTACAGGCCCCTCTTGCACAGAAAGTATGGGTTAGATATCTCTTGTAGTTTCTTCAGGAAACACAAATCATCTGAAAATGCTTTTGAAGCAATAGACACAAAAACAGCTATAAATCCAAAACCTAATATGATAGACTCAAACTTTAAACTCTATATTGTGTAGATTTATAGGTCCTACTTGCCCAGCAAAAAGGGTTTGAATAGCTCTTGCTCTTTTTTTCAAAACTCACAAACAACTGTTCATGGGCTGAAAAGGCTTTTGGAGCAATAAAACAGTAAAAACTGCTATAACTCAAAAACGCAATAAGATAGGTTCAAACTTTAAAAGAGATATTGTGCAGATGTACAGGCCCCTCTTGCACAGAAAGTATGGGTTAGATATCTCTTGTAGTTTCTTCAGAAAACACAAATCATCTGAAATTGCTTTTGAAGCAATAGACACAAAAACAGCTATAAATCCAAAACCTAATATGATAGACTCAAACTTTAAACTCTATATTGTGTAGATTTACAGGTCCTACTTGCCCAGCAAAAAGGGTTTGAATAGCTCTTGCTCTTTTTTTCAAAACTCACAAACAACTGTTCATGGGCTGAAAAGGCTTTTGGAGCAATAAAACAGTAAAAACTGCTATAACTCAAAAACGCAATAAGATAAGTTCAAACTTTAAAAGACATGTTGTGCAGATGTACAGGCCCCTCTTGCACAGAAAGTATGGGTTAGATATCTCTTGTAGTTTCTTCAGAAAACACAAATCATTTGAAAATGCTTTTGAAGCAATAGACACAAAAACAGCTATAAATCCAAAACCTAATATGATAGACTCAAACTTTAAACTCTATATTGTGTAGATTTACAGGTCCTACTTGCCCAGCAAAAAGGGTTTGAATAGCTCTTGCTCTTTTTTTCAAAACTCACAAACAACTGTTCATGGGCTGAAAAGGCTTTTGGAGCAATAAAACAGTAAAAACTGCTATAACTCAAAAACGCAATAAGATAGGTTCAAACTTTAAAAGACATATTGTGCAGATGTACAGGCCCCTCTTGCACAGAAAGTATGGGTTAGATATCTCTTGTAGTTTCTTCAGAAAACACAAATCATCTGAAAATGCTTTTGAAGCAATAGACACAAAAACAGCTATAAATCCAAAACCTAATATGATAGACTCAAACTTTAAACTCTATATTGTGTAGATTTACAGGTCCTACTTGCCCAGCAAAAAGGGTTTGAATAGCTCTTGCTCTTTTTTTCAAAACTCACAAACAACTGTTCATGGGCTGAAAAGGCTTTTGGAGCAATAAAACAGTAAAAACTGCTATAACTCAAAAACGCAATAAGATAAGTTCAAACTTTAAAAGACATGTTGTGCAGATGTACAGCCCCCTCTTGCACAGAAAGTATGGGTTAGATATCTCTTGTAGTTTCTTCAGAAAACACAAATCATCTGAAAATGCTTTTGAAGCAATAGACACAAAAACAGCTATAAATCCAAAACCTAATATGATAGACTCAAACTTTAAACTCTATATTGTGTAGATTTACAGGTCCTACTTGCCCAGCAAAAAGGGTTTGAATTGCTCTTGCTCTTTTTTTCAAAACTCACAAACAACTGTTCATGGGCTGAAAAGGCTTTTGGAGCAATAAAACAGTAAAAACTGCTATAACTCAAAAATGCAATAAGATAAGTTCAAACTTTAAAAGACATGTTGTGCAGATGTACAGGCCCCTCTTGCACAGAAAGTATGGGTTAGATATCTCTTGTAATTTCTTCAGAAAACACAAATCATTTGAAAATGCTTTTGAAGCAATAGACACAAAAACAGCTATAAATCCAAAACCTAATATGATAGACTCAAACTTTAAACTCTATATTGTGTAGATTTATAGGTCCTACTTGCCCAGCAAAAAGGGTTTGAATAGCTCTTGCTCTTTTTTTCAAAACTCACAAACAACTGTTCATGGGCTGAAAAGGCTTTTGGAGCAATAAAACAGTAAAAACTGCTATAACTCAAAAACGCAATAAGATAGGTTCAAACTTTAAAAGACATATTGTGCAGATGTACAGGCCCCTCTTGCACAGAAAGTATGGGTTAGATATCTCTTGTAGTTTCTTCAGAAAACACAAATCATCTGAAAATGCTTTTGAAGCAATAGACACAAAAACAGCTATAAATCCAAAACCTAATATGATAGACTCAAACTTTAAACTCTATATTGTGTAGATTTACAGGTCCTACTTGCCCAGCAAAAAGGGTTTGAATAGCTCTTGCTCTTTTTTTCAAAACTCACAAACAACTGTTCAAGGGCTGAAAAGGCTTTTGGAGCAATAAAACAGTAAAAACTGCTATAACTCAAAAACGCAATAAGATAGGTTCAAACTTTAAAAGACATATTGTGCAGATGTACAGGCCCCTCTTGCACAGAAAGTATGGGTTAGATATCTCTTGTAGTTTCTTCAGAAAACACAAATCATCTGAAAATGCTTTTGAAGCAATAGACACAAAAACAGCTATAAATCCAAAACCTAATATGATAGACTCAAACTTTAAACTCTATATTGTGTAGATTTACAAGTCCTACTTGCCCAGCAAAAATGGTTTGAATAGCTCTTGCTCTTTTTTCAAAACTCACAAACAACTGTTCATGGGCTGAAAAGGCTTTTGGAGCAATAAAACAGTAAAAACTGCTATAACTCAAAAACGCAATAAGATAGGTTCAAACTTTAAAAGACATATTGTGCAGATGTACAGGCCCCTCTTGCACAGAAAGTATGGGTTAGATATCTCTTGTAGTTTCTTCAGAAAACACAAATCATCTGAAAATGCTTTTGAAGCAATAGACACAAAAACAGCTATAAATCCAAAACCTAATATGATAGACTCAAACTTTAAACTCTATATTGTGTAGATTTACAGGTCCTACTTGCCCAGCAAAAAGGGTTTGAATAGCTCTTGCTCTTTTTTTCAAAACTCACAAACAACTGTTCATGGGCTGAAAAGGCTTTTGGAGCAATAAAACAGTAAAAACTGCTATAACTCAAAAACGCAATAAGATAGGTTCAAACTTTAAAAGACATGTTGTGCAGATGTACAGGCCCCTCTTGCACAGAAAGTATGGGTTAGATATCTCTTGTAGTTTCTTCAGAAAACACAAATCATCTGAAAATGCTTTTGAAGCAATAGACACAAAAACAGCTATAAATCCAAAACCTAATATGATAGACTCAAACTTTAAACTCTATATTGTGTAGATTTACAGGTCCTACTTGCCCAGCAAAAAGGGTTTGAATAGCTCTTGCTCTTTTTTCAAAACTCACAAACAACTGTTCATGGGCTGAAAAGGCTTTTGGAGCAATAAAACAGTAAAACTGCTATAATTCAAAAACGCAATAAGATAGGTTCAAACTTTAAAAGACATATTTTGCAGATGTACTGGCCCCTCTTGCACAGAAAGTATGGGTTAGATATCTCTTGTAGTTTCTTCAGAAAACACAAATCATCTGAAAATGCTTTTGAAGCAATAGACACAAAAACAGCTATAAATCCAAAACCTAATATGATAGACTCAAACTTTAAACTCTATATTGTGTAGATTTACAGGTCCTACTTGCCCAGCAAAAAGGGTTTGAATAGCTCTTGCTCTTTTTTTCAAAACTCACAAACAACTGTTCATGGGCTGAAAAGGCTTTTGGAGCAATAAAACAGTAAAAACTGCTATAACTCAAAAACGCAATAAGATAGGTTCAAACTTTAAAAGACATGTTGTGCAGATGTACAGGGCTCTCTTGCACAGAAAGTATGGGTTAGATATCTCTTGTAGTTTCTTCAGAAAACACAAATCATCTGAAAATGCTTTTGAAGCAATAGACACAAAAACAGCTATAAATCCAAAACCTAATATGATAGACTCAAACTTTAAACTCTATATTGTGTAGATTTACAGGTCCTACTTGCCCAGCAAAAAGGGTTTGAATAGCTCTTGCTCTTTTTTTCAAAACTCACAAACAACTGTTCATGGGCTGAAAAGGCTTTTGGAGCAATAAAACAGTAAAAACTGCTATAACTCAAAAACGCAATAAGATAGGTTCAAACTTTAAAAGACATGTTGTGCAGATGTACAGGACCCTCTTGCACAGAAAGTATGGGTTAGATATCTCTTGTAGTTTCTTCAGAAAACACAAATCATCTGAAAATGCTTTTGAAGCAATAGACACAAAAACAGCTATAAATCCAAAACCTAATATGATAGACTCAAACTTTAAACTCTATATTGTGTAGATTTACAGGTCCTACTTGCCCAGCAAAAAGGGTTTGAATAGCTCTTGCTCTTTTTTTCAAAACTCACAAACAACTGTTCATGGGCTGAAAAGGCTTTTGGAGCAATAAAACAGTAAAAACTGCTATAACTCAAAAACGCAATAAGATAAGTTCAAACTTTAAAAGACATGTTGTGCAGATGTACAGGCCCCTCTTGCACAGAAAGTATGGGTTAGATATCTCTTGTAGTTTCTTCAGAAAACACAAATCATCTGAAAATGCTTTTGAAGCAATAGACACAAAAACAGCTATAAATCCAAAACCTAATATGATAGACTCAAACTTTAAACTCTATATTGTGTAGATTTACAGGTCCTACTTGCCCAGCAAAAAGGGTTTGAATAGCTCTTGCTCTTTTTTCAAAACTCACAAACAACTGTTCATGGGCTGAAAAGGCTTTTGGAGCAATAAAACAGTAAAAACTGCTATAACTCAAAAACGCAATAAGATAGGTTCAAACTTTAAAAGAGATATTGTGCAGATGTACAGGCCCCTCTTGCACAGAAAGTATGGGTTAGATATCTCTTGTAGTTTCTTCAGGAAACACAAATCATCTGAAAATGCTTTTGAAGCAATAGACACAAAAACAGCTATAAATCCAAAACCTAATATGATAGACTCAAACTTTAAACTCTATATTGTGTAGATTTATAGGTCCTACTTGCCCAGCAAAAAGGGTTTGAATAGCTCTTGCTCTTTTTTTCAAAACTCACAAACAACTGTTCATGGGCTGAAAAGGCTTTTGGAGCAATAAAACAGTAAAAACTGCTATAACTCAAAAACGCAATAAGATAGGTTCAAACTTTAAAAGACATATTGTGCAGATGTACAGGCCCCTCTTGCACAGAAAGTATGGGTTAGATATCTCTTGTAGTTTCTTCAGAAAACACAAATCATCTGAAATTGCTTTTGAAGCAATAGACACAAAAACAGCTATAAATCCAAAACCTAATATGATAGACTCAAACTTTAAACTCTATATTGTGTAGATTTACAGGTCCTACTTGCCCAGCAAAAAGGGTTTGAATAGCTCTTGCTCTTTTTTTCAAAACTCACAAACAACTGTTCATGGGCTGAAAAGGCTTTTGGAGCAATAAAACAGTAAAAACTGCTATAACTCAAAAACGCAATAAGATAAGTTCAAACTTTAAAAGACATGTTGTGCAGATGTACAGGCCCCTCTTGCACAGAAAGTATGGGTTAGATATCTCTTGTAGTTTCTTCAGAAAACACAAATCATTTGAAAATGCTTTTGAAGCAATAGACACAAAAACAGCTATAAATCCAAAACCTAATATGATAGACTCAAACTTTAAACTCTATATTGTGTAGATTTACAGGTCCTACTTGCCCTGCAAAAAGGGTTTGAATAGCTCTTGCTCTTTTTTTCAAAACTCACAAACAACTGTTCATGGGCTGAAAAGGCTTTTGGAGCAATAAAACAGTAAAAACTGCTATAACTCAAAAACGCAATAAGATAGGTTCAAACTTTAAAAGACATATTGTGCAGATGTACAGGCCCCTCTTGCACAGAAAGTATGGGTTAGATATCTCTTGTAGTTTCTTCAGAAAACACAAATCATCTGAAAATGCTTTTGAAGCAATAGACACAAAAACAGCTATAAATCCAAAACCTAATATGATTGACTCAAACTTTAAACTCTATATTGTGTAGATTTACAGGTCCTACTTGCCCAGCAAAAAGGGTTTGAATAGCTCTTGCTCTTTTTTTCAAAACTCACAAACAACTGTTCATGGGCTGAAAAGGCTTTTGGAGCAATAAAACAGTAAAAACTGCTATAACTCAAAAACGCAATAAGATAGGTTCAAACTTTAAAAGACATGTTGTGCAGATGTACAGGCCCCTCTTGCACAGAAAGTATGGGTTAGATATCTCTTGTAGTTTCTTCAGGAAACCCAAATCATCTGAAAATGCTTTTGAAGCAATAGACACAAAAACAGCTATAAATCCAAAACCTAATATGATAGACTCAAACTTTAAACTCTATATTGTGTAGATTTATAGGTCCTACTTGCCCAGCAAAAAGGGTTTGAATAGCTCTTGCTCTTTTTTTCAAAACTCACAAACAACTGTTCATGGGCTGAAAAGGCTTTTGGAGCAATAAAACAGTAAAAACTGCTATAACTCAAAAACGCAATAAGATAGGTTCAAACTTTAAAAGACATATTGTGCAGATGTACAGGCCCCTCTTGCACAGAAAGTATGGGTTAGATATCTCTTGTAGTTTCTTCAGAAAACACAAATCATCTGAAATTGCTTTTAAAGCAATAGACACAAAAACAGCTATAAATCCAAAACCTAATATGATAGACTCAAACTTTAAACTCTATATTGTGTAGATTTACAGGTCCTACTTGCCCAGCAAAAAGGGTTTGAATAGCTCTTGCTCTTTTTTTCAAAACTCACAAACAACTGTTCATGGGCTGAAAAGGCTTTTGGAGCAATAAAACAGTAAAAACTGCTATAACTCAAAAACGCAATAAGATAAGTTCAAACTTTAAAAGACATGTTGTGCAGATGTACAGGCCCCTCTTGCACAGAAAGTATGGGTTAGATATCTCTTGTAGTTTCTTCAGAAAACACAAATCATTTGAAAATGCTTTTGAAGCAATAGACACAAAAACAGCTATAAATCCAAAACCTAATATGATAGACTCAAACTTTAAACTCTATATTGTGTAGATTTACAGGTCCTACTTGCCCTGCAAAAAGGGTTTGAATAGCTCTTGCTCTTTTTTTCAAAACTCACAAACAACTGTTCATGGGCTGAAAAGGCTTTTGGAGCAATAAAACAGTAAAAACTGCTATAACTCAAAAACGCAATAAGATAGGTTCAAACTTTAAAAGACATATTGTGCAGATGTACAGGCCCCTCTTGCACAGAAAGTATGGGTTAGATATCTCTTGTAGTTTCTTCAGAAAACACAAATCATCTGAAAATGCTTTTGAAGCAATAGACACAAAAACAGCTATAAATCCAAAACCTAATATGATTGACTCAAACTTTAAACTCTATATTGTGTAGATTTACAGGTCCTACTTGCCCAGCAAAAAGGGTTTGAATAGCTCTTGCTCTTTTTTTCAAAACTCACAAACAACTGTTCATGGGCTGAAAAGGCTTTTGGAGCAATAAAACAGTAAAAACTGCTATAACTCAAAAACGCAATAAGATAGGTTCAAACTTTAAAAGACATGTTGTGCAGATGTACAGGCCCCTCTTGCACAGAAAGTATGGGTTAGATATCTCTTGTAGTTTCTTCAGAAAACACAAATCATCTGAAAATGCTTTTGAAGCAATAGACACAAAAACAGCTATAAATCCAAAACCTAATATGATAGACTCAAACTTTAAACTCTATATTGTGTAGATTTACAGGTCCTACTTGCCCAGCAAAAAGGGTTTGAATAGCTCTTGCTCTTTTTTCAAAACTCACAAACAACTGTTCATGGGCTGAAAAGGCTTTTGGAGCAATAAAACAGTAAAAACTGCTATAACTCAAAAACGCAATAAGATAGGTTCAAACTTTAAAAGACATATTGTGCAGATGTACAGGCCCCTCTTGCACAGAAAGTATGGGTTAGATATCTCTTGTAGTTTCTTCAGAAAACACAAATCATCTGAAAATGCTTTTGAAGCAATAGACACAAAAACAGCTATAAATCCAAAACCTAATATGATAGACTCAAACTTTAAACTCTATATTGTGTAGATTTACAGGTCCTACTTGCCCAGCAAAAAGGGTTTGAATAGCTCTTGCTCTTTTTTTCAAAACTCACAAACAACTGTTCATGGGCTGAAAAGGCTTTTGGAGCAATAAAACAGTAAAAACTGCTATAACTCAAAAACGCAATAAGATAAGTTCAAACTTTAAAAGACATGTTGTGCAGATGTACAGCCCCCTCTTGCACAGAAAGTATGGGTTAGATATCTCTTGTAGTTTCTTCAGAAAACACAAATCATCTGAAAATGCTTTTGAAGCAATAGACACAAAAACAGCTATAAATCCAAAACCTAATATGATAGACTCAAACTTTAAACTCTATATTGTGTAGATTTACAGGTCCTACTTGCCCAGCAAAAAGGGTTTGAATAGCTCTTGCTCTTTTTTTCAAAACTCACAAACAACTGTTCATGGGCTGAAAAGGCTTTTGGAGCAATAAAACAGTAAAAACTGCTATAACTCAAAAACGCAATAAGATAGGTTCAAACTTTAAAAGACATATTGTGCAGATGTACAGGCCCCTCTTGCACAGAAAGTATGGGTTAGATATCTCTTGTAGTTTCTTCAGAAAACACAAATCATCTGAAAATGCTTTTGAAGCAATAGACACAAAAACAGCTATAAATCCAAAACCTAATATGATAGACTCAAACTTTAAACTCTATATTGTGTAGATTTACAGGTCCTACTTGCCCAGCAAAAAGGGTTTGAATAGCTCTTGCTCTTTTTTTCAAAACTCACAAACAACTGTTCAAGGGCTGAAAAGGCTTTTGGAGCAATAAAACAGTAAAAACTGCTATAACTCAAAAACGCAATAAGATAGGTTCAAACTTTAAAAGACATATTGTGCAGATGTACAGGCCCCTCTTGCACAGAAAGTATGGGTTAGATATCTCTTGTAGTTTCTTCAGAAAACACAAATCATCTGAAAATGCTTTTGAAGCAATAGACACAAAAACAGCTATAAATCCAAAACCTAATATGATAGACTCAAACTTTAAACTCTATATTGTGTAGATTTACAAGTCCTACTTGCCCAGCAAAAATGGTTTGAATAGCTCTTGCTCTTTTTTCAAAACTCACAAACAACTGTTCATGGGCTGAAAAGGCTTTTGGAGCAATAAAACAGTAAAAACTGCTATAACTCAAAAACGCAATAAGATAGGTTCAAACTTTAAAAGACATATTGTGCAGATGTACAGGCCCCTCTTGCACAGAAAGTATGGGTTAGATATCTCTTGTAGTTTCTTCAGAAAACACAAATCATCTGAAAATGCTTTTGAAGCAATAGACACAAAAACAGCTATAAATCCAAAACCTAATATGATAGACTCAAACTTTAAACTCTATATTGTGTAGATTTACAGGTCCTACTTGCCCAGCAAAAAGGGTTTGAATAGCTCTTGCTCTTTTTTTCAAAACTCACAAACAACTGTTCATGGGCTGAAAAGGCTTTTGGAGCAATAAAACAGTAAAAACTGCTATAACTCAAAAACGCAATAAGATAGGTTCAAACTTTAAAAGACATGTTATGCAGATGTACAGGCCCCTCTTGCACAGAAAGTATGGGTTAGATATCTCTTGTAGTTTCTTCAGAAAACACAAATCATCTGAAAATGCTTTTGAAGCAATAGACACAAAAACAGCTATAAATCCAAAACCTAATATGATAGACTCAAACTTTAAACTCTATATTGTGTAGATTTACAGGTCCTACTTGCCCAGCAAAAAGGGTTTGAATAGCTCTTGCTCTTTTTTCAAAACTCACAAACAACTGTTCATGGGCTGAAAAGGCTTTTGGAGCAATAAAACAGTAAAAACTGCTATAATTCAAAAACGCAATAAGATAGGTTCAAACTTTAAAAGACATATTGTGCAGATGTACAGGCCCCTCTTGCACAGAAAGTATGGGTTAGATATCTCTTGTAGTTTCTTCAGAAAACACAAATCATCTGAAAATGCTTTTGAAGCAATAGACACAAAAACAGCTATAAATCCAAAACCTAATATGATAGACTCAAACTTTAAACTCTATATTGTGTAGATTTACAGGTCCTACTTGCCCAGCAAAAAGGGTTTGAATAGCTCTTGCTCTTTTTTTCAAAACTCACAAACAACTGTTCATGGGCTGAAAAGGCTTTTGGAGCAATAAAACAGTAAAAACTGCTATAACTCAAAAACGCAATAAGATAGGTTCAAACTTTAAAAGACATGTTGTGCAGATGTACAGGGCTCTCTTGCACAGAAAGTATGGGTTAGATATCTCTTGTAGTTTCTTCAGAAAACACAAATCATCTGAAAATGCTTTTGAAGCAATAGACACAAAAACAGCTATAAATCCAAAACCTAATATGATAGACTCAAACTTTAAACTCTATATTGTGTAGATTTACAGGTCCTACTTGCCCAGCAAAAAGGGTTTGAATAGCTCTTGCTCTTTTTTTCAAAACTCACAAACAACTGTTCATGGGCTGAAAAGGCTTTTGGAGCAATAAAACAGTAAAAACTGCTATAACTCAAAAACGCAATAAGATAGGTTCAAACTTTAAAAGACATGTTGTGCAGATGTACAGGACCCTCTTGCACAGAAAGTATGGGTTAGATATCTCTTGTAGTTTCTTCAGAAAACACAAATCATCTGAAAATGCTTTTGAAGCAATAGACACAAAAACAGCTATAAATCCAAAACCTAATATGATAGACTCAAACTTTAAACTCTATATTGTGTAGATTTACAGGTCCTACTTGCCCAGCAAAAAGGGTTTGAATAGCTCTTGCTCTTTTTTCAAAACTCACAAACAACTGTTCATGGGCTGAAAAGGCTTTTGGAGCAATAAAACAGTAAAAACTGCTATAACTCAAAAACGCAATAAGATAGGTTCAAACTTTAAAAGAGATATTGTGCAGATGTACAGGCCCCTCTTGCACAGAAAGTATGGGTTAGATATCTCTTGTAGTTTCTTCAGGAAACACAAATCATCTGAAAATGCTTTTGAAGCAATAGACACAAAAACAGCTATAAATCCAAAACCTAATATGATAGACTCAAACTTTAAACTCTATATTGTGTAGATTTATAGGTCCTACTTGCCCAGCAAAAAGGGTTTGAATAGCTCTTGCTCTTTTTTTCAAAACTCACAAACAACTGTTCATGGGCTGAAAAGGCTTTTGGAGCAATAAAACAGTAAAAACTGCTATAACTCAAAAACGCAATAAGATAGGTTCAAACTTTAAAAGACATATTGTGCAGATGTACAGGCCCCTCTTGCACAGAAAGTATGGGTTAGATATCTCTTGTAGTTTCTTCAGAAAACACAAATCATCTGAAATTGCTTTTGAAGCAATAGACACAAAAACAGCTATAAATCCAAAACCTAATATGATAGACTCAAACTTTAAACTCTATATTGTGTAGATTTACAGGTCCTACTTGCCCAGCAAAAAGGGTTTGAATAGCTCTTGCTCTTTTTTTCAAAACTCACAAACAACTGTTCATGGGCTGAAAAGGCTTTTGGAGCAATAAAACAGTAAAAACTGCTATAACTCAAAAACGCAATAAGATAAGTTCAAACTTTAAAAGACATGTTGTGCAGATGTACAGGCCCCTCTTGCACAGAAAGTATGGGTTAGATATCTCTTGTAGTTTCTTCAGAAAACACAAATCATTTGAAAATGCTTTTGAAGCAATAGACACAAAAACAGCTATAAATCCAAAACCTAATATGATAGACTCAAACTTTAAACTCTATATTGTGTAGATTTACAGGTCCTACTTGCCCAGCAAAAAGGGTTTGAATAGCTCTTGCTCTTTTTTTCAAAACTCACAAACAACTGTTCATGGGCTGAAAAGGCTTTTGGAGCAATAAAACAGTAAAAACTGCTATAACTCAAAAACGCAATAAGATAGGTTCAAACTTTAAAAGACATGTTGTGCAGATGTACAGGCCCCTCTTGCACAGAAAGTATGGGTTAGATATCTCTTGTAGTTTCTTCAGAAAACACAAATCATCTGAAAATGCTTTTGAAGCAATAGACACAAAAACAGCTATAAATCCAAAACCTAATATGATAGACTCAAACTTTAAACTCTATATTGTGTAGATTTACAGGTCCTACTTGCCCAGCAAAAAGGGTTTGAATAGCTCTTGCTCTTTTTTCAAAACTCACAAACAACTGTTCATGGGCTGAAAAGGCTTTTGGAGCAATAAAACAGTAAAAACTGCTATAACTCAAAAACGCAATAAGATAGGTTCAAACTTTAAAAGACATATTGTGCAGATGTACAGGCCCCTCTTGCACAGAAAGTATGGGTTAGATATCTCTTGTAGTTTCTTCAGAAAACACAAATCATCTGAAAATGCTTTTGAAGCAATAGACACAAAAACAGCTATAAATCCAAAACCTAATATGATAGACTCAAACTTTAAACTCTATATTGTGTAGATTTACAGGTCCTACTTGCCCAGCAAAAAGGGTTTGAATAGCTCTTGCTCTTTTTTTCAAAACTCACAAACAACTGTTCATGGGCTGAAAAGGCTTTTGGAGCAATAAAACAGTAAAAACTGCTATAACTCAAAAACGCAATAAGATAAGTTCAAACTTTAAAAGACATGTTGTGCAGATGTACAGCCCCCTCTTGCACAGAAAGTATGGGTTAGATATCTCTTGTAGTTTCTTCAGAAAACACAAATCATCTGAAAATGCTTTTGAAGCAATAGACACAAAAACAGCTATAAATCCAAAACCTAATATGATAGACTCAAACTTTAAACTCTATATTGTGTAGATTTACAGGTCCTACTTGCCCAGCAAAAAGGGTTTGAATAGCTCTTGCTCTTTTTTTCAAAACTCACAAACAACTGTTCATGGGCTGAAAAGGCTTTTGGAGCAATAAAACAGTAAAAACTGCTATAACTCAAAAACGCAATAAGATAGGTTCAAACTTTAAAAGACATATTGTGCAGATGTACAGGCCCCTCTTGCACAGAAAGTATGGGTTAGATATCTCTTGTAGTTTCTTCAGAAAACACAAATCATCTGAAAATGCTTTTGAAGCAATAGACACAAAAACAGCTATAAATCCAAAACCTAATATGATAGACTCAAACTTTAAACTCTATATTGTGTAGATTTACAGGTCCTACTTGCCCAGCAAAAAGGGTTTGAATAGCTCTTGCTCTTTTTTTCAAAACTCACAAACAACTGTTCAAGGGCTGAAAAGGCTTTTGGAGCAATAAAACAGTAAAAACTGCTATAACTCAAAAACGCAATAAGATAGGTTCAAACTTTAAAAGACATGTTGTGCAGATGTACAGGGCTCTCTTGCACAGAAAGTATGGGTTAGATATCTCTTGTAGTTTCTTCAGAAAACACAAATCATCTGAAAATGCTTTTGAAGCAATAGACACAAAAACAGCTATAAATCCAAAACCTAATATGATAGACTCAAACTTTAAACTCTATATTGTGTAGATTTACAGGTCCTACTTGCCCAGCAAAAAGGGTTTGAATAGCTCTTGCTCTTTTTTTCAAAACTCACAAACAACTGTTCATGGGCTGAAAAGGCTTTTGGAGCAATAAAACAGTAAAAACTGCTATAACTCAAAAACGCAATAAGATAGGTTCAAACTTTAAAAGACATGTTGTGCAGATGTACAGGACCCTCTTGCACAGAAAGTATGGGTTAGATATCTCTTGTAGTTTCTTCAGAAAACACAAATCATCTGAAAATGCTTTTGAAGCAATAGACACAAAAACAGCTATAAATCCAAAACCTAATATGATAGACTCAAACTTTAAACTCTATATTGTGTAGATTTACAGGTCCTACTTGCCCAGCAAAAAGGGTTTGAATAGCTCTTGCTCTTTTTTCAAAACTCACAAACAACTGTTCATGGGCTGAAAAGGCTTTTGGAGCAATAAAACAGTAAAAACTGCTATAACTCAAAAACGCAATAAGATAGGTTCAAACTTTAAAAGAGATATTGTGCAGATGTACAGGCCCCTCTTGCACAGAAAGTATGGGTTAGATATCTCTTGTAGTTTCTTCAGGAAACACAAATCATCTGAAAATGCTTTTGAAGCAATAGACACAAAAACAGCTATAAATCCAAAACCTAATATGATAGACTCAAACTTTAAACTCTATATTGTGTAGATTTATAGGTCCTACTTGCCCAGCAAAAAGGGTTTGAATAGCTCTTGCTCTTTTTTTCAAAACTCACAAACAACTGTTCATGGGCTGAAAAGGCTTTTGGAGCAATAAAACAGTAAAAACTGCTATAACTCAAAAACGCAATAAGATAGGTTCAAACTTTAAAAGACATATTGTGCAGATGTACAGGCCCCTCTTGCACAGAAAGTATGGGTTAGATATCTCTTGTAGTTTCTTCAGAAAACACAAATCATCTGAAATTGCTTTTGAAGCAATAGACACAAAAACAGCTATAAATCCAAAACCTAATATGATAGACTCAAACTTTAAACTCTATATTGTGTAGATTTACAGGTCCTACTTGCCCAGCAAAAAGGGTTTGAATAGCTCTTGCTCTTTTTTTCAAAACTCACAAACAACTGTTCATGGGCTGAAAAGGCTTTTGGAGCAATAAAACAGTAAAAACTGCTATAACTCAAAAACGCAATAAGATAAGTTCAAACTTTAAAAGACATGTTGTGCAGATGTACAGGCCCCTCTTGCACAGAAAGTATGGGTTAGATATCTCTTGTAGTTTCTTCAGAAAACACAAATCATTTGAAAATGCTTTTGAAGCAATAGACACAAAAACAGCTATAAATCCAAAACCTAATATGATAGACTCAAACTTTAAACTCTATATTGTGTAGATTTACAGGTCCTACTTGCCCAGCAAAAAGGGTTTGAATAGCTCTTGCTCTTTTTTTCAAAACTCACAAACAACTGTTCATGGGCTGAAAAGGCTTTTGGAGCAATAAAACAGTAAAAACTGCTATAACTCAAAAACGCAATAAGATAGGTTCAAACTTTAAAAGACATGTTGTGCAGATGTACAGGCCCCTCTTGCACAGAAAGTATGGGTTAGATATCTCTTGTAGTTTCTTCAGAAAACACAAATCATCTGAAAATGCTTTTGAAGCAATAGACACAAAAACAGCTATAAATCCAAAACCTAATATGATAGACTCAAACTTTAAACTCTATATTGTGTAGATTTACAGGTCCTACTTGCCCAGCAAAAAGGGTTTGAATAGCTCTTGCTCTTTTTTCAAAACTCACAAACAACTGTTCATGGGCTGAAAAGGCTTTTGGAGCAATAAAACAGTAAAAACTGCTATAACTCAAAAACGCAATAAGATAGGTTCAAACTTTAAAAGACATATTGTGCAGATGTACAGGCCCCTCTTGCACAGAAAGTATGGGTTAGATATCTCTTGTAGTTTCTTCAGAAAACACAAATCATCTGAAAATGCTTTTGAAGCAATAGACACAAAAACAGCTATAAATCCAAAACCTAATATGATAGACTCAAACTTTAAACTCTATATTGTGTAGATTTACAGGTCCTACTTGCCCAGCAAAAAGGGTTTGAATAGCTCTTGCTCTTTTTTTCAAAACTCACAAACAACTGTTCATGGGCTGAAAAGGCTTTTGGAGCAATAAAACAGTAAAAACTGCTATAACTCAAAAACGCAATAAGATAAGTTCAAACTTTAAAAGACATGTTGTGCAGATGTACAGCCCCCTCTTGCACAGAAAGTATGGGTTAGATATCTCTTGTAGTTTCTTCAGAAAACACAAATCATCTGAAAATGCTTTTGAAGCAATAGACACAAAAACAGCTATAAATCCAAAACCTAATATGATAGACTCAAACTTTAAACTCTATATTGTGTAGATTTACAGGTCCTACTTGCCCAGCAAAAAGGGTTTGAATAGCTCTTGCTCTTTTTTTCAAAACTCACAAACAACTGTTCATGGGCTGAAAAGGCTTTTGGAGCAATAAAACAGTAAAAACTGCTATAACTCAAAAACGCAATAAGATAGGTTCAAACTTTAAAAGACATATTGTGCAGATGTACAGGCCCCTCTTGCACAGAAAGTATGGGTTAGATATCTCTTGTAGTTTCTTCAGAAAACACAAATCATCTGAAAATGCTTTTGAAGCAATAGACACAAAAACAGCTATAAATCCAAAACCTAATATGATAGACTCAAACTTTAAACTCTATATTGTGTAGATTTACAGGTCCTACTTGCCCAGCAAAAAGGGTTTGAATAGCTCTTGCTCTTTTTTTCAAAACTCACAAACAACTGTTCAAGGGCTGAAAAGGCTTTTGGAGCAATAAAACAGTAAAAACTGCTATAACTCAAAAACGCAATAAGATAGGTTCAAACTTTAAAAGACATATTGTGCAGATGTACAGGCCCCTCTTGCACAGAAAGTATGGGTTAGATATCTCTTGTAGTTTCTTCAGAAAACACAAATCATCTGAAAATGCTTTTGAAGCAATAGACACAAAAACAGCTATAAATCCAAAACCTAATATGATAGACTCAAACTTTAAACTCTATATTGTGTAGATTTACAAGTCCTACTTGCCCAGCAAAAATGGTTTGAATAGCTCTTGCTCTTTTTTCAAAACTCACAAACAACTGTTCATGGGCTGAAAAGGCTTTTGGAGCAATAAAACAGTAAAAACTGCTATAACTCAAAAACGCAATAAGATAGGTTCAAACTTTAAAAGACATATTGTGCAGATGTACAGGCCCCTCTTGCACAGAAAGTATGGGTTAGATATCTCTTGTAGTTTCTTCAGAAAACACAAATCATCTGAAAATGCTTTTGAAGCAATAGACACAAAAACAGCTATAAATCCAAAACCTAATATGATAGACTCAAACTTTAAACTCTATATTGTGTAGATTTACAGGTCCTACTTGCCCAGCAAAAAGGGTTTGAATAGCTCTTGCTCTTTTTTCAAAACTCACAAACAACTGTTCATGGGCTGAAAAGGCTTTTGGAGCAATAAAACAGTAAAAACTGCTATAATTCAAAAACGCAATAAGATAGGTTCAAACTTTAAAAGACATATTGTGCAGATGTACAGGCCCCTCTTGCACAGAAAGTATGGGTTAGATATCTCTTGTAGTTTCTTCAGAAAACACAAATCATCTGAAAATGCTTTTGAAGCAATAGACACAAAAACAGCTATAAATCCAAAACCTAATATGATAGACTCAAACTTTAAACTCTATATTGTGTAGATTTACAGGTCCTACTTGCCCAGCAAAAAGGGTTTGAATAGCTCTTGCTCTTTTTTTCAAAACTCACAAACAACTGTTCATGGGCTGAAAAGGCTTTTGGAGCAATAAAACAGTAAAAACTGCTATAACTCAAAAACGCAATAAGATAGGTTCAAACTTTAAAAGACATGTTGTGCAGATGTACAGGGCTCTCTTGCACAGAAAGTATGGGTTAGATATCTCTTGTAGTTTCTTCAGAAAACACAAATCATCTGAAAATGCTTTTGAAGCAATAGACACAAAAACAGCTATAAATCCAAAACCTAATATGATAGACTCAAACTTTAAACTCTATATTGTGTAGATTTACAGGTCCTACTTGCCCAGCAAAAAGGGTTTGAATAGCTCTTGCTCTTTTTTTCAAAACTCACAAACAACTGTTCATGGGCTGAAAAGGCTTTTGGAGCAATAAAACAGTAAAAACTGCTATAACTCAAAAACGCAATAAGATAGGTTCAAACTTTAAAAGACATGTTGTGCAGATGTACAGGACCCTCTTGCACAGAAAGTATGGGTTAGATATCTCTTGTAGTTTCTTCAGAAAACACAAATCATCTGAAAATGCTTTTGAAGCAATAGACACAAAAACAGCTATAAATCCAAAACCTAATATGATAGACTCAAACTTTAAACTCTATATTGTGTAGATTTACAGGTCCTACTTGCCCAGCAAAAAGGGTTTGAATAGCTCTTGCTCTTTTTTCAAAACTCACAAACAACTGTTCATGGGCTGAAAAGGCTTTTGGAGCAATAAAACAGTAAAAACTGCTATAACTCAAAAACGCAATAAGATAGGTTCAAACTTTAAAAGAGATATTGTGCAGATGTACAGGCCCCTCTTGCACAGAAAGTATGGGTTAGATATCTCTTGTAGTTTCTTCAGGAAACACAAATCATCTGAAAATGCTTTTGAAGCAATAGACACAAAAACAGCTATAAATCCAAAACCTAATATGATAGACTCAAACTTTAAACTCTATATTGTGTAGATTTATAGGTCCTACTTGCCCAGCAAAAAGGGTTTGAATAGCTCTTGCTCTTTTTTTCAAAACTCACAAACAACTGTTCATGGGCTGAAAAGGCTTTTGGAGCAATAAAACAGTAAAAACTGCTATAACTCAAAAACGCAATAAGATAGGTTCAAACTTTAAAAGACATATTGTGCAGATGTACAGGCCCCTCTTGCACAGAAAGTATGGGTTAGATATCTCTTGTAGTTTCTTCAGAAAACACAAATCATCTGAAATTGCTTTTGAAGCAATAGACACAAAAACAGCTATAAATCCAAAACCTAATATGATAGACTCAAACTTTAAACTCTATATTGTGTAGATTTACAGGTCCTACTTGCCCAGCAAAAAGGGTTTGAATAGCTCTTGCTCTTTTTTTCAAAACTCACAAACAACTGTTCATGGGCTGAAAAGGCTTTTGGAGCAATAAAACAGTAAAAACTGCTATAACTCAAAAACGCAATAAGATAAGTTCAAACTTTAAAAGACATGTTGTGCAGATGTACAGGCCCCTCTTGCACAGAAAGTATGGGTTAGATATCTCTTGTAGTTTCTTCAGAAAACACAAATCATTTGAAAATGCTTTTGAAGCAATAGACACAAAAACAGCTATAAATCCAAAACCTAATATGATAGACTCAAACTTTAAACTCTATATTGTGTAGATTTACAGGTCCTACTTGCCCAGCAAAAAGGGTTTGAATAGCTCTTGCTCTTTTTTTCAAAACTCACAAACAACTGTTCATGGGCTGAAAAGGCTTTTGGAGCAATAAAACAGTAAAAACTGCTATAACTCAAAAACGCAATAAGATAGGTTCAAACTTTAAAAGACATATTGTGCAGATGTACAGGCCCCTCTTGCACAGAAAGTATGGGTTAGATATCTCTTGTAGTTTCTTCAGAAAACACAAATCATCTGAAAATGCTTTTGAAGCAATAGACACAAAAACAGCTATAAATCCAAAACCTAATATGATTGACTCAAACTTTAAACTCTATATTGTGTAGATTTACAGGTCCTACTTGCCCAGCAAAAAGGGTTTGAATAGCTCTTGCTCTTTTTTTCAAAACTCACAAACAACTGTTCATGGGCTGAAAAGGCTTTTGGAGCAATAAAACAGTAAAAACTGCTATAACTCAAAAACGCAATAAGATAGGTTCAAACTTTAAAAGACATGTTGTGCAGATGTACAGGCCCCTCTTGCACAGAAAGTATGGGTTAGATATCTCTTGTAGTTTCTTCAGAAAACACAAATCATCTGAAAATGCTTTTGAAGCAATAGACACAAAAACAGCTATAAATCCAAAACCTAATATGATAGACTCAAACTTTAAACTCTATATTGTGTAGATTTACAGGTCCTACTTGCCCAGCAAAAAGGGTTTGAATAGCTCTTGCTCTTTTTTTCAAAACTCACAAACAACTGTTCAAGGGCTGAAAAGGCTTTTGGAGCAATAAAACAGTAAAAACTGCTATAACTCAAAAACGCAATAAGATAGGTTCAAACTTTAAAAGACATGTTGTGCAGATGTACAGGCCCCTCTTGCACAGAAAGTATGGGTTAGATATCTCTTGTAGTTTCTTCAGAAAACACAAATCATCTGAAAATGCTTTTGAAGCAATAGACACAACAACAGCTATAAATCCAAAACCTAATATGATAGACTCAAACTTTAAACTCTATATTGTGTAGATTTACAGGTCCTACTTGCCCAGCAAAAAGGGTTTGAATAGCTCTTGCTCTTTTTTTCAAAACTCACAAACAACTGTTCATGGGCTGAAAAGGCTTTTGGAGCAATAAAACAGTAAAAACTGCTATAACTCAAAAACGCAATAAGATAAGTTCAAACTTTAAAAGACATGTTGTGCAGATGTACAGGCCCCTCTTGCACAGAAAGTATGGGTTAGATATCTCTTGTAGTTTCTTCAGAAAACACAAATCATTTGAAAATGCTTTTGAAGCAATAGACACAAAAACAGCTATAAATCCAAAACCTAATATGATAGACTCAAACTTTAAACTCTATATTGTGTAGATTTACAGGTCCTACTTGCCCTGCAAAAAGGGTTTGAATAGCTCTTGCTCTTTTTTTCAAAACTCACAAACAACTGTTCATGGGCTGAAAAGGCTTTTGGAGCAATAAAACAGTAAAAACTGCTATAACTCAAAAACGCAATAAGATAGGTTCAAACTTTAAAAGACATATTGTGCAGATGTACAGGCCCCTCTTGCACAGAAAGTATGGGTTAGATATCTCTTGTAGTTTCTTCAGAAAACACAAATCATCTGAAAATGCTTTTGAAGCAATAGACACAAAAACAGCTATAAATCCAAAACCTAATATGATTGACTCAAACTTTAAACTCTATATTGTGTAGATTTACAGGTCCTACTTGCCCAGCAAAAAGGGTTTGAATAGCTCTTGCTCTTTTTTTCAAAACTCACAAACAACTGTTCATGGGCTGAAAAGGCTTTTGGAGCAATAAAACAGTGAAAACTGCTATAACTCAAAAACGCAATAAGATAGGTTCAAACTTTAAAAGACATGTTGTGCAGATGTACAGGCCCCTCTTGCACAGAAAGTATGGGTTAGATATCTCTTGTAGTTTCTTCAGAAAACACAAATCATCTGAAAATGCTTTTGAAGCAATAGACACAAAAACAGCTATAAATCCAAAACCTAATATGATAGACTCAAACTTTAAACTCTATATTGTGTAGATTTACAGGTCCTACTTGCCCAGCAAAAAGGGTTTGAATAGCTCTTGCTCTTTTTTCAAAACTCACAAACAACTGTTCATGGGCTGAAAAGGCTTTTGGAGCAATAAAACAGTAAAAACTGCTATAACTCAAAAACGCAATAAGATAGGTTCAAACTTTAAAAGACATATTGTGCAGATGTACAGGCCCCTCTTGCACAGAAAGTATGGGTTAGATATCTCTTGTAGTTTCTTCAGAAAACACAAATCATCTGAAAATGCTTTTGAAGCAATAGACACAAAAACAGCTATAAATCCAAAACCTAATATGATAGACTCAAACTTTAAACTCTATATTGTGTAGATTTACAGGTCCTACTTGCCCAGCAAAAAGGGTTTGAATAGCTCTTGCTCTTTTTTTCAAAACTCACAAACAACTGTTCATGGGCTGAAAAGGCTTTTGGAGCAATAAAACAGTAAAAACTGCTATAATTCAAAAACGCAATAAGATAAGTTCAAACTTTAAAAGACATGTTGTGCAGATGTACAGCCCCCTCTTGCACAGAAAGTATGGGTTAGATATCTCTTGTAGTTTCTTCAGAAAACACAAATCATCTGAAAATGCTTTTGAAGCAATAGACACAAAAACAGCTATAAATCCAAAACCTAATATGATAGACTCAAACTTTAAACTCTATATTGTGTAGATTTACAGGTCCTACTTGCCCAGCAAAAAGGGTTTGAATAGCTCTTGCTCTTTTTTTCAAAACTCACAAACAACTGTTCATGGGCTGAAAAGGCTTTTGGAGCAATAAAACAGTAAAAACTGCTATAACTCAAAAACGCAATAAGATAGGTTCAAACTTTAAAAGACATATTGTGCAGATGTACAGGCCCCTCTTGCACAGAAAGTATGGGTTAGATATCTCTTGTAGTTTCTTCAGAAAACACAAATCATCTGAAAATGCTTTTGAAGCAATAGACACAAAAACAGCTATAAATCCAAAACCTAATATGATAGACTCAAACTTTAAACTCTATATTGTGTAGATTTACAGGTCCTACTTGCCCAGCAAAA
>NW_027315805.1:150000-193069 GCF_026437365.1 Eucyclogobius newberryi | reverse complement strand
CTCTGACCTGTGGATGAAGTGATTAACCTCTGACCTGTGGATAAAGTGTTTGACCTCTGACCTGTGGCTGAAGTGTTTGACCTCTGACCTGTGGCTGAAGTGTTTGACCTGACCTGTGGATGAAGTGTTTGACCTCTGACCTGTGGCTGAAGTGTTTGACCTCTGACCTGTGGATGAAGTGCTTGACCTCTGACCTGTGGCTGAAGTGTTTGACCTCTGACCTGTGGCTGAAGTGTTTGACCTCTGACCTGTGGCTGAAATGATTGACCTCTGACCTGTGGATGAAGTGCTTGACCTCTGACCTGTGGATGAAGTGCTTGACCTCTGACCTGTGGATGAAGTGTTTGACCTCTGACCTGTGGATGAAGTGATTAACCTCTGACCTGTGGATAAAGTGTTTGACCTCTGACCTGTGGCTGAAGTGTTTGACCTCTGACCTGTGGATGAAGTGTTTGTTCTCGTTCAGGATGTGGCAGACTTCACTGAACCAGCAGCTCAGGGTCAGAACCAGGTCAGACTCTGAGAAACTTGAAGCCTGAGAGACGAGCTGAGACCAGCGCACCTGAAACAGAGGTCAGAGGTCAGAGAAGGGTCAGGGGTCAGAGAGAGGCATTAAAACAAGTATCTAAACCCGGACTAAAGATATTACACAGTAACTGTTACAGAGTCATAAAGTTTAAATATCAAATCAAATCAATTTATAGTGTTACTGTGACAGGCCAAGTGGCTGTAGTATTAGTAAAAGTAGTAAAAGTAGTAGTATTAGTAAAAGTAATAGTATTAGTAAAAGTGGTAGTATTAGTAAAAGTAGTAGTATTAGTAAAAGTAGTAGTATTAGTAAAAGTAGTAAACGTAGTAGTATTAGTAAAAGTAGTAGTATTAGTAAAAGTGGTAGTATTAGTAAAAGTAGTAGTATTAGTAAAAGTAGTAAAAGTAGTAGTATTAGTAAAAGTATTAGTAAAAGTAGTAAAAGTAATAGTATTAGTAAAAGTAGTAGTAGTAGTATTAGTAAAAGTAGTAGTATTAGTAAAAGTAGTAAAAGTAGTAGTATTAGTAAAAGTAGTAGTATTAGTAAAAGTAGTAAAAGTAGTAGTATTAGTAAAAGTAGTAGTATTAGTAAAAGTAGTAGTATTAGTAAAAGTAGTAGTATTAGTAAAAGTAGTAAAAGTAGTAGTATTAGTAAAAGTAGTAGTATTAGTAAAAGTAGTAGTATTAGTAAAAGTAGTAAAAGTAGTAGTATTAGTAAAAGTAATAGTATTAGTAAAAGTAGTAGTATTAGTAAAAGTAGTAGTATTAGTAAAAGTAGTAAAAGTAGTAGTATTAGTAAAAGTAATAGTATTAGTAAAAGTAGTAAAAGTAATAGTATTAGTAAAAGTAGTAAAAGTAGTAGTATTAGTAAAAGTAGTAGTATTAGTAAAAGTAGTAAAAGTAATAGTATTAGTAAAAGTAGTAAAAGTAGTAGTATTAGTAAAAGTAGTAGTATTAGTAAAAGTAGTAGTATTAGTAAAAGTAGTAGTATTAGTAAAAGTAGTAGTATTAGTAAAAGTAGTAAAAGTAGTAGTATTAGTAAAAGTAGTAAAAGTAGTAGTATTAGTAAAAGTAGTAGTATTAGTAAAAGTAGTAGTATTAGTAAAAGTAGTAGTATTAGTAAAAGTAGTGTTAATAGAGTAATGGCAGTACTATTACCTGGAGGAAGTCTCGCAGCACTGGCGCCACACACTGGTCGAGTGGCTGAACTGCAGACGCACAGCCCTGGGGAATGTGCACGATCTCTGAGCGCGTGAGCCGCAGAGGCTGCAGGAAGGCCTCCGTCATGTGACCACTGTGCTCGTCCAATAGAAGCACAGAGGGGGCGGAGCTTAAGCCCAGGTGAGGAGACCACACCTGAAGAACATCAGACTCTCGTTAGAGTTTAGAACAGTCCAGCTCCAAACCTTTACACGAGGAGGGGCCCTTTACACGAGGAGGGCCCTTTTCACGAGGAGGGGCCCTTTACACGAGGAGGGGCCCTTTACACGAGGAGGGGCCCTTTACACGAGGAGGGGCCCTTTTCACGAGACATCTCCCGCTCCAGGGTTTCAACACACCTGTTTGTGTTTCAAGGGTCCAGACAATGACCTCCCGTACCAGGGGCCCTCCCGTACCAGGGGCCCTCCGTACCAGGGGCCCTCCCGTACCAGGGGCCCTCCCGTACCAGGGGCCCTCCCGTATCAGGGGCCCCCCGCTCTCTTTACCTCGTGGCTCCACATCTGGGCTCTCTGTCTCAGACTGAAGCCTCCGTCTGTCGCTCGCAGCAGAACGTTGTCAGGGAAACCGTGGGGCAGAGGAGGCAGATCTTTGTGGTAGAACAGCAGGGGGCGCAACAGAGAACCGTCTGATGCAGCGCACAGAACCACCTCCACCAGGGGGCGCTCCTCTGGGAGGCCCCACCCCTCAGGCCGTCAGGAGAGAGAGAGGACAGAGCCTGGGAGTCCAAGAAGATCGGGAACTCATCCAGACAGCAGAACCGAGCAGGAGGAACCTTCAGAGAGGAAACCTGAGGAGAACCAGAACCAGAGTCAGAACTGTTCTAAACCTGAGGAGAACCAGAACCAGAGTCAGAACTGTTCTAAACCTGAGGAGCGAATCAGAGGTCAGAGGTCGTACCTTGTCCCAGGTGCGGGTCACCACAGAGGAGCCGATGTCCCTCAGTTTCTTGCTCCTGGTTTCCAGTCCGAGGTCGTGTCGTAACAGGAAGTCCACAGCCCAGTTCAGCCTGAGCCGCAGGACACGGTGTTTAGAACGTTCCAGACAAACATGACTTTAGACCAATAGAACAGGGTTCTACCTGGTTTGGGGCGGGGTTTCAGCTCCGAGGATCCTTTGGCTCAGATCCAAAATGGCGTCTGGTTTGACTGCTCTGTTCTGCTCGCGCTCAGTGAGAACCCAGCGAGCTCCGCCCCCTGTGTCCCACCTCCACCTGCGATTGGCCAATCCCTTCTTCTGCTCACGCACCCATCGGCCAATCAGAGCATGCGTCAAACCGAAGCGCCGCGAGGCAGAAGCGACGCCGAAGAGCAGCGAGTCGAGCAAACTGAGAGACGAGAGACGGAGAGGGACGCCACCTGAGGAAGAGAGGGCGGGGTTCAGGGCGGGGCTCAGGGGCGGGGTTCGGGGCAGGGCTCAGGGGCGGAGTTCGGGGCGGGGCTCGGGGGCGGGTTCAGGGGCGGGGTTCAGGGCGGGGGTTGAGGGCGGGGGTTGAGGGCGGGGGTTGAGGGCGGGGGTTGAGGGCGGGGTTCAGGCCTAAAGGCCGGGTGCTTCAAACAGATTGTGTGGTGGGTGGGGTTACCTTAGGGCGAGGGGCGGGGCCTCTCGTGGTGATCGTCATGGCGACAGGTGAAGACAAGTGGGCGGGTTTGTTCAGGACTTTGATGGACAGGTGGGAGGAGCTCTGCATGAGCTCGATGGGGACAAACCCTCCTCTGACTTCACCCCCTTCCTCTGTAACACAGACATGTCAGATGCCCTCGTGTGTGTGTGTGTGTGTGTGTGTGTGTGTGGTGTGTGTGTGTGTGTGTGTGTGTGTGTGTGTGTGTGTGTGTGTGTGTGTGTGTGTCAGATGCCCTCGTGTGTGTGTGGTGTGTCAGATGCCCTCGTGTGTGTGTGTGTGTCAGATGCCCTCGTGTGTGTGTGTGTCAGATGCCCTCGTGTGTGTGTGTGTGTGTGTGTGTCAGATGCCCTCCCTCTCACCTGTGTGTGTGTGTGTGTGTGTCTCAGATGCCCTCCCTCTCACCTGTGTGTGTGTGTGTGTGTGTCTCAGATGCCCTCCCTCTCACCTGTGTGTGTGTGTGTGTGTGTGTGTGTGTCTCAGATGCCCTCGTGTGTGTGTGTGTGTGTGTGTGTGTGTGTGTGTCAGATGCCCTCCCTCTCACCTGAACACCTCTGCAGCTCGTCGTCTCCTTCCGTCAGCAGACAGGTGTGTTTGGGCGAGCTCGACAGGTGCAGGGCCATGACGTCTCCAGAGTCTGAGGAGAATCCACAGGTGAGGCACTCGAGAGCGCCGCCCCGGCTGAAACACACGGTTCTGCTCAGGTAAACGCTTTCACGCATCAGAGGCCGATTGGTCGAGGCGTTTACCTGGGACAAGAGGTGAAGACGCAGGGAACAGAGGCACTTCCTGTTTGAGGAGTGATTACTGTGGGAAGAACAGGAATGAGCTCGTGCTTTTACACAGGCACATTTGATGGAACAATGATAAACGATGTACTTGATCATGTGGTTGGCGTAAGCTCTGGAGCAGCACGTCTGAAATCTGCACGACAACATCTGACTGTGGACGGAAAGTGAGTCTGAAGTCCTGGAACTGAGACAAGCACTCGACACAGTGACCGGAGTCAGAGCTGAAACAGAAACACACAAGGAGACTACAACTACAGCGATGCGACTGTCATGACTGTCTGCAGCTTCAGGTGAGGAGGAGTTTTAAAAGAAGCAGAAACTATCCTTTAAACACAAAAGTGACCTGTCCAGATGAGCCAGCAGCGCCCCCAAACTGTCCACTGCTTTCCTCTTACACGCTTTCATCCGAACTCTGGACAGAGTCTGAAACACAGAACATGTTTGTTATGTTTGTTTGTCCCAGAAAACAACCGTTTAAACTCATGATACAGTGAAATTAAACTGGGACTTACTGAAGCAGGAGCAGGAGCAGGAGCAGGGAGCAGGAGCAGGAGCAGGAGCAGGAGCAGGAGCAGGAGCAGGAGCAGGACAGGGCCTTTTCTGCATCTCAGAGTCAGAAGAAACGACCTGGAACGTCCTCACGGTCACCTGCAAACAACAAACACACCTGATCTCACCTGCAAACAACAAACACACCTGATCTCACCTGCAAACAACAAACACACCTGATCTCACCTGCAAACAACAAACACACCTGATCTCACCTGCAAACAACAAACACAAGAGCTCGTTGCAGTGGTCAGAGTAAAGAGCTCGTTGCAGTGGTCAGGGTAAAGAGCTCGTTGCAGTGGTCAGAGTAAAGAGCTCGTTGCAGTGGTCAGGGTAAAGAGCTCGTTGCAGTGGTCAGGGTAAAGAGCTCGTTGCAGTGGTCAGAGTAAAGAGCTCGTTGCAGTGGTCAGGGTAAAGAGCTCGTTGCAGTGGTCAGGGTAAAGAGCTCGTTGCAGTGGTCAGAGTAAAGAGCTCGTTGCAGTGGTCAGGGTAAGAGCTCGTTGCAGTGGTCAGAGTAAAGAGCTCGTTGCAGTGGTCAGAGTAAAGAGCTCGTTGCAGTGGTCAGAGTAAAGAGCTCGTTGCAGTGGTCAGGGTAAAGAGCTCGTTGCAGTGGTCAGGGTAAAGAGCTCGTTGCAGTGGTCAGAGTAAAGAGCTCGTTGCAGTGGTCAGGGTAAAGAGCTCGTTGCAGTGGTCAGGGTAAAGAGCTCGTTGCAGTGGTCAGAGTAAAGAGCTCGTTGCAGTGGTCAGGGTAAAGAGCTCGTTGCAGTGGTCAGGGTAAAGAGCTCGTTGCAGTGGTCAGAGTAAAGAGCTCGTTGCAGTGGTCAGGGTAAAGAGCTCGTTGCAGTGGTCAGGGTAAAGAGCTCGTTGCAGTGGTCAGAGTAAAGAGCTCGTTGCAGTGGTCAGGGTAAAGAGCTCGTTGCAGTGGTCAGAGTAAAGAGCTCGTTGCAGTGGTCAGAGTAAAGAGCTCGTTGCAGTGGTCAGAGTAAAGAGCTCGTTGCAGTGGTCAGGGTAAAGAGCTCGTTGCAGTGGTCAGGGTAAAGAGCTCGTTGCAGTGGTCAGGGTAAAGAGCTCGTTGCAGTGGTCAGAGTAAAGAGCTCGTTGCAGTGGTCAGGGTAAAGAGCTCGTTGCAGTGGTCAGGGTAAAGAGCTCGTTGCAGTGGTCAGAGTAAAGAGCTCGTTGCAGTGGTCAGGGTAAAGAGCTCGTTGCAGTGGTCAGAGTAAAGAGCTCGTTGCAGTGGTCAGGGTAAAGAGCTCGTTGCAGTGGTCAGGGTAAAGAGCTCGTTGCAGTGGTCAGAGTAAAGAGCTCGTTGCAGTGGTCAGGGTAAAGAGCTCGTTGCAGTGGTCAGGGTAAAGAGCTCGTTGCAGTGGTCAGAGTAAAGAGCTCGTTGCAGTGGTCAGGGTAAGAGCTCGTTGCAGTGGTCAGGGTAAAGAGCTCGTTGCAGTGGTCAGGGTAAAGAGCTCGTTGCAGTGGTCAGGGTAAAGAGCTCGTTGCAGTGGTCAGGGTAAAGAGCTCGTTGCAGTGGTCAGAGTAAAGAGCTCGTTGCAGTGGTCAGAGTAAAGAGCTCGTTGCAGTGGTCAGAGTAAAGAGCTCGTTGCAGTGGTCAGAGTAAAGAGCTCGTTGCAGTGGTCAGGGTAAAGAGCTCGTTGCAGTGGTCAGGGTAAAGAGCTCGGTGCAGTGGTCAGAGTAAAGAGCTCGTTGCAGTGGTCAGAGTAAAGAGCTCGTTGCAGTGGTCAGAGTAAAGAGCTCGTTGCAGTGGTCAGGGTAAAGAGCTCGTTGCAGTGGTCAGGGTAAAGAGCTCGTTGCAGTGGTCAGAGTAAAGAGCTCGTTGCAGTGGTCAGGGTAAAGAGCTCGTTGCAGTGATCAGAGTAAAGAGCTCGTTGCAGTGGTCAGGGTAAAGAGCTCGTTGCAGTGGTCAGAGTAAAGAGCTCGTTGCAGTGGTCAGGGTAAAGAGCTCGTTGCAGTGGTCAGGGTAAAGAGCTCGTTGCAGTGGTCAGAGTAAAGAGCTCGTTGCAGTGGTCAGGGTAAAGAGCTCGTTGCAGTGATCAGAGTAAAGAGCTCGTTGCAGTGGTCAGGGTAAAGAGCTCGTTGCAGTGATCAGAGTAAAGAGCTCGTTGCAGTGGTCAGGGTAAAGAGCTCGTTGCAGTGGTCAGAGTAAAGAGCTCGTTGCAGTGGTCAGGGTAAAGAGCTCGTTGCAGTGGTCAGGGTAAAGAGCTCGTTGCAGTGGTCAGAGTAAAGAGCTCGTTGCAGTGGTCAGGGTAAAGAGCTCGTTGCAGTGGTCAGGGTAAAGAGCTCGTTGCAGTGGTCAGAGTAAAGAGCTCGTTGCAGTGTCAGGGTAAAGAGCTCGTTGCAGTGGTCAGGGTAAAGAGCTCGTTGCAGTGGTCAGAGTAAAGAGCTCGTTGCAGTGGTCAGGGTAAAGAGCTCGTTGCAGTGGTCAGAGTAAAGAGCTCGTTGCAGTGGTCAGGTAAAGAGCTCGTTGCAGTGGTCAGGGTAAAGAGCTCGTTGCAGTGGTCAGAGTAAAGAGCTCGTTGCAGTGGTCAGAGTAAAGAGCTCGTTGCAGTGGTCAGGGTAAAGAGCTCGTTGCAGGGTCAGGGTAAAGAGCTCGTTGCAGTGGTCAGAGTAAAGAGCTCGTTGCAGTGGTCAGAGTAAAGAGCTCGTTGCAGTGGTCAGAGTAAAGAGCTCGTTGCAGTGGTCAGAGTAAAGAGCTCGTTGCAGTGGTCAGGGTAAAGAGCTCGTTGCAGTGGTTGCAGTGGTCAGGGTAAAGAGCTCGTTGCAGTGGTCAGAGTAAAGAGCTCGTTGCAGTGGTCAGGGTAAAGAGCTCGTTGCAGTGGTCAGAGTAAAGAGCTCGTTGCAGTGGTCAGGGTAAAGAGCTCGTTGCAGTGGTCAGGGTAAAGAGCTCGTTGCAGTGGTCAGAGTAAAGAGCTCGTTGCAGTGGTCAGGGTAAAGAGCTCGTTGCAGTGGTCAGAGTAAAGAGCTCGTTGCAGTGGTCAGAGTAAAGAGCTCGTTGCAGTGGTCAGGGTAAAGAGCTCGTTGCAGTGGTCAGAGTAAAGAGCTCGTTGCAGTGGTCAGAGTAAAGAGCTCGTTGCAGTGGTCAGAGTAAAGAGCTCGTTGCAGTGGTCAGGGTAAAGAGCTCGTTGCAGTGGTCAGAGTAAAGAGCTCGTTGCAGTGGTCAGGGTAAAGAGCTCGTTGCAGTGGTCAGAGTAAAGAGCTCGTTGCAGTGGTCAGGGTAAAGAGCTCGTTGCAGTGGTCAGAGTAAAGAGCTCGTTGCAGTGGTCAGAGTAAAGAGCTCGTTGCAGTGGTCAGGGTAAAGAGCTCGTTGCAGTGGTCAGAGTAAAGAGCTCGTTGCAGTGGTCAGAGTAAAGAGCTTGTTACAGTGGTCAGAGTAAAGAGCTCGTTGCAGTGGTCAGGGTAAAGAGCTCGTTGCAGTGGTCAGGGTAAAGAGCTCGTTGCAGTGGTCAGAGTAAAGAGCTCGTTGCAGTGGTCAGAGTAAAGAGCTCGTTGCAGTGGTCGGAGTAAAGAGCTCGTTGCAGTGGTCGGAGTAAAGAGCTCGTTGCAGTGGTCAGAGTAAAGAGCTCGTTGCAGTGGTCAGAGTAAAGAGCTCGTTGCAGTGGTCAGAGTAAAGAGCTCGTTGCAGTGGTCGGAGTAAAGAGCTCGTTGCAGTGGTCAGGGTAAAGAGCTCGTTGCAGTGGTCAGAGTAAAGAGCTCGTTGCAGTGGTCAGAGTAAAGAGCTCGTTGCAGTGGTCAGAGTAAAGAGCTCGTTGCAGTGGTCAGAGTAAAGAGCTCGTTGCAGTGGTCGGAGTAAAGAGCTCGTTGCAGTGGTCAGGGTAAAGAGCTCGTTGCAGTGGTCGGAGTAAAGAGCTCGTTGCAGTGGTCGGAGTAAAGAGCTCGTTGCAGTGGTCAGAGTAAAGAGCTCGTTGCAGTGGTCAGAGTAAAGAGCTCGTTGCAGTGGTCGGAGTAAAGAGCTCGTTGCAGTGGTCGGAGTAAAGAGCTCGTTGCAGTGGTCGGAGTAAAGAGCTCGTTGCAGTGGTCAGGGTAAAGAGCTCGTTGCAGTGGTCAGAGTAAAGAGCTCGTTGCAGTGGTCGGAGTAAAGAGCTCGTTGCAGTGGTCGGAGTAAAGAGCTCGTTGCAGTGGTCAGAGTAAAGAGCTCGTTGCAGTGGTCACTGGTTTGTCCTGGACGGGAGGGCATCAGGCGTAATCTCACCGTGGTCCCTGGTCTCAGTCCGCTGAGCTGGGCCGGCCTCAGGTGAGTGTCGTGCAGGAAGTGCTGATGATCCTGTCGATCTTTGAGCGTCAGAAAATGGAGTCTGCATTTGTTACAGCTGAACATCTGCTTCCTCTGAAACACACACACTTTTACCACCAAAGAACCGTTTGGACTCGACCTGTGGTCCGGTCCGGTCCAGACCTGGTGCCGGGCCACGTGCTGTTGGTACGGTCGCTCGGCCTTCAACACTCGGAGGCAGAAGTGACACAGGAAGTGTTTGGTGTTGGCGTGAACTTCCTCAAAATGTCTCCAAGTCCGAGCGAAGAACGAGGAGCGAAAACCACACAACTGAAAGAGAGAAGAACACGTCTGAGGCCCCTCGGTCTAAACGCCCGGTGAGGCCCCTCGGTCTAAACGCCCGGTGAGGCCCCTCGGTCTAAACGCCCGGTGAGGCCCCTCGGTCTAAACGCCCGGTGAGGCCCCTCGGTCTAAACGCCCGGTGAGGCCCCTCGGTCTAAACGCCCGGTGAGGCCCCTCGGTCTAAACGCCCGGTGAGGCCCCTCGGTCTAAACGCCCGGTGAGGCCCCTCGGTCTAAACGCCCGGTGAGGCCCCTCGGTCTAAACGCCCGGTGAGGCCCCTCGGTCTAAACGCCCGGTGAGGCCCCTCGGTCTAAACGCCCGGTGAGGCCCCTCGGTCTAAACGCCCGGTGAGGCCCCTCGGTCTAAACGCCCGGTGAGGCCCCTCGGTCTAAACGCCCGGTGAGGCCCCTCGGTCTAAACGCCCGGTGAGGCCCCTCGGTCTAAACGCCCGGTGAGGCCCCTCGGTCTAAACGCCCGGTGAGGCCCCTCGGTCTAAACGCCCGGTGAGGCCCCTCGGTCTAAACGCCCGGTGAGGCCCCTCGGTCTAAACGCCCGGTGAGGCCCCTCGGTCTAAACGCCCGGTGAGGCCCCTCGGTCTAAACGCCCGGTGAGGCCCCTCGGTCTAAACGCCCGGTGAGGCCCCTCGGTCTAAACGCCCGGTGAGGCCCCTCGGTCTAAACGCCCGGTGAGGCCCCTCGGTCCCAGATGTTTTAGTGGTAGAAGTAGAAGTAGTAGTATTGGGGTACCTGGCAGGCGTAGGGCATCTCTCCAGGCTTGTGGGTGCTCTTCATGTGCACCAGGAGCGCGATTTCAGTTTCAAATTCACATTCACAGATCTGACAAACCACTACAAAACAAATGACACTTTTTAAGCCGGTATAAAATGTGTGGAGATGATCCTAGAACCTTCTGAGCTCAGACTGAAGAATCAGACCTGCTTTAGTTTGTTTCATCATTCAGAAGTTTAAATGCTGTGTCTAAATGTCTCATTTCTCACTATACATTTTAACCCTGGAAAGACAATTTTAATTCTAAAGTTCAGTTGCTAATTTGGCAGAATACATTGAGTAATTAACACATATTGTCAAATGTCTGAATTGGGAGTGAGGAAACGTGCCAGGATCAGGTCAGCTCCAGATAAAGGTCAAACACGCTTTTCACCACTAGAAATGTGGCATTATTGAATGTCTTTCCAAACAAACCATATGAGGAGAACAAACCTGTGGAGCTGGAGCTTTGATGCACCACCTCCAGGTGGCGCTGCAGTCTGACCAGAGGGACGATCTGACGGAAACAGTAACAACACGAAGACCCGTCCGTCATGTGACTGATCATGTGCTGCATCAACCTGCAACACATCAGGGTTTAGCAGCATTAGCAGTGTCGAAGTTTAGTCTGTACAGACTGCGAGAGGTGAAGATCGTTCTCAAGTTCTTTATTTGATGAAAACATGGAAAAACAGGCAAAACAGTAGCATGTTGTTCGTCTGCAGCTGAGATTCGACCCATCACAAGAATTAGCTGTGTTTTATAAAGCTGTTGCTTGGGTCTGATAAACATGTCCTGACTTTGATGTGACGTCCGCTTTAAGATTGTTCAGACTTGTCCACAGATAATCAGAAAATACACAGAAAGTTCATCGTGACCCATGATAAATAGGACACAGACATGACAATAATTTGATCAATATCCACAGCAGCAGCAGCATTAGCATTAGCAGTGGCATTAGCAGCAGCATTAGCATTAGCAGCAGCATTAGCATTAGCAGTACCTGACGTTGCCGCGCAGCTTCTGGTTGCAGTGAACACATGGATACATGAGGATGGATCTGTTCTGAGCTCCCACGTGACCTTCTGAACTGCCGTAGTAAAAATCCTCCAGACCAATGACGAGTCGCCCCAAAGCGCCGCCTACAGACACACCAGCGCTACTGCACCCGTCTGTGGGGGAGGAGCCTAAAGAGGGGTGGGGCCATGAGCCTGTAGAGGGGGAGGGACCTGCAGAAGGGCGGGGCCCTGACAGGAAGTGACCTGGCGCTCTCAGAGGCTTCTGTAAAGATGAGATGCTTTTACTCTGAAAGAGACAGAAAACAAAGGAGTGTTTATTTCCCCTTAGGGCGGGGCCACAGCTTAGGGCGGGGCCAAATCTTAAACCAGTCTCTAGTTCTCACAGGGGCCACAGCTTAGGGCGGGGCCACAGTTCAAACCGGTCTCCAGTTCTCCCAGGGGCCACAGCTTACACACGACGGCACATCGTCGGTGGACTAGCATGTAGCTATAGCCGCTAAAGGCTAAATTAGCACCACATGCTAACAAGCACTGGCTTTGGCTCAAAACGGCGGCCATGTTTGATGACAGGGGCTTCGGCCAAACAAACATGGAGGCGCTTCATTCAGAGCTTAACACAGAGGCTTCATTAGAGCTTCACACGGAGGCTTCATTAGAGCTTCACACAGAGGCTTCATTAGAGCTTCACACGGAGGCTTCATTAGAGCTTCACACAGAGGCTTCATTAGAGCTTCACACAGAGGCTTCATTAGAGCTTCACACAGAGGCTTCATTAGAGCTTCACACAGAGGCTTCATTAGAGCTTCACACGGAGGCTTCATTAGAGCTTCACACAGAGGCTTCATTAGAGCTTCACACAGAGGCTTCATTAGAGCTTCACACAGAGGCTTCATCAGAGCTTCACACGGAGGCTTCATTAGAGCTTCATTAGAGCTTCATTAGAGCTTCACACGGAGGCTTCATTAGAGCTTCACACGGAGGCTTCACACAGAGGCTTCATTAGAGCTTCACACGGAGGCTTCATTAGAGCTTCACACAGAGGCTTCATTAGAGCTTCACACAGAGGCTTCATTAGAGCTTCACACGGAGGCTTCATTAGAGCTTCATTAGAGCTTCACACAGAGGCTTCATTAGAGCTTCACACAGAGGCTTCATTAGAGCTTCACACAGAGGCTTCATCAGAGCTTCACACAGAGGCTTCAGAGCTTCACACAGAGGCTTCATTAGAGCTTCATTAGAGCTTCACACAGAGGCTTCATTAGAGCTTCATTAGAGCTTCACACAGAGGCTTCATTAGAGCTTCATTAGAGCTTCACACAGAGGCTCCATTAGAGCTTCACACAGGCTTCATCAGAGCTTCATTAGAGCTTCACACAGAGCTTCATTAGAGCTTCACACAGAGCTTCATTAGAGCTTCATTAGAGCTTCACACAGAGGCTTCATTAGAGCTTCATCAGAGCTTCATTAGAGCTTCACACAGAGGCTTCATCAGAGCTTCATTAGAGCTTCATCAGAGCTTCACACAGAGGCTTCATCAGAGCTTCATTAGAGCTTCACACAGAGCTTCATTAGAGCTTCATTAGAGCTTCACACAGAGGCTTCATTAGAGCTTCATCAGAGCTTCATTAGAGCTTCACACAGAGGCTTCAGAGCTTCATTAGAGCTTCATCAGAGCTTCACACAGAGGCTTCATCAGAGCTTCATTAGAGCTTCATCAGAGCTTCACACAGAGGCTTCATCAGAGCTTCACACAAAGGCTTCATTAGAGCTTCATCAGAGCTTCACACAGAGGCTTCATCAGAGCTTCACACAAAGGCTTCATTAGAGCTTCACACAAAGGCTTCATTAGAGCTTCACACAGAGGCTTCATTAGAGCTTCATCAGAGCTTCACACAGAGGCTTCATCAGAGCTTCACACAGAGGCTTCATTAGAGCTTCACACAGAGGCTTCATTAGAGCTTCATCAGAGCTTCACACAGAGGCTTCATTAGAGCTTCATCAGAGCTTCACACAAAGGCTTCATTAGAAGACAGACTCACGGCTGCTGCAGAGTGGAACCCCTGAGGTTTGGACACTTTCTGTCTGTGTTTCAGAACGTTCAGTTTCTTCAGTTTAGTTTTGAGTCTTTCGTCTTTTCTCTTCCAGTCGAGAGTTTGAAGAGCTGAGCCGACCTGAGCGCTGCACATCTGTGAACGAGGAGAGGGGTTAAAGCAGGTCTAAAGCAGGTCTAAAGCAGGTCTAAAGCAGGTCTAAAGCAGGTCTAAAGCAGGTCTAAAGCAGGTCTAAAGCAGGTCTAAAGCAGGGCTAAAGCAGGGCTAAAGCAGGGCTAAAGCAGGGCTAAAGCAGGGCTAAAGCAGGGCTAAAGCAGGTCTAAAGCAGGACTAAAGCAGGGCTAAAGCAGGTCTAAAGCAGGACTAAAGCAGGGCTAAAGCAGGTCTAAAGCAGGTCTAAAGCAGGACTAAAGAAGGGCTAAAGCAGGGCTAAAGCAGGACTAAAGCAGGTCTAAAGCAGGTCTAAAGCAGGTCTAAAGCAGGGCTAAAGCAGGGCTAAAGCAGGTCTAAAGCAGGTCTAAAGCAGGACTAAAGCAGGACTAAAGCAGGACTAAAGCAGGTCTAAAGCAGGTCTAAAGCAGGTCTAAAGCAGGTCTAAAGCAGGACTAAAGCAGGTCTAAAGCAGGTCTAAAGCAGGTCTAAAGCAGGGCTAAAGCAGGACTAAAGCAGGGCTAAAGCAGGGCTAAAGCAGGGCTAAAGCAGGACTAAAGCAGGACTAAAGCAGGTCTAAAGCAGGACTAAAGCAGGTCTAAAGCAGGTCTAAAGCAGGTCTAAAGCAGGACTAAAGCAGGTCTAAAGCAGGACTAAAGCAGGTCTAAAGCAGGTCTAAAGCAGGTCTAAAGCAGGACTAAAGCAGGTCTAAAGCAGGTCTAAAGCAGGTCTAAAGCAGGGCTAAAGCAGGACTAAAGCAGGGCTAAAGCAGGGCTAAAGCAGGGCTAAAGCAGGGCTAAAGCAGGACTAAAGCAGGACTAAAGCAGGTCTAAAGCAGGACTAAAGCAGGTCTAAAGCAGGTCTAAAGCAGGTCTAAAGCAGGACTAAAGCAGGTCTAAAGCAGGTCTAAAGCAGGACTAAAGCAGGACTAAAGCAGGTCTAAAGCAGGTCTAAAGCAGGACTAAAGCAGGTCTAAAGCAGGTCTAAAGCAGGACTAAAGCAGGACTAAAGCAGGACTAAAGCAGGACTAAAGCAGGTCTAAAGCAGGTCTAAAGCAGGTCTAAAGCAGGACTAAAGCAGGACTAAAGCAGTTCTAAAGCAGGTCTAAAGCAGGTCTAAAGCAGGACTAAAGCAGGTCTAAAGCAGGTCTAAAGCAGGACTAAAGCAGGACTAAAGCAGGTCTAAAGCAGGACTAAAGCAGGACTAAAGCAGGTCTAAAGCAGGACTAAAGCAGGACTAAAGCAGGTCTAAAGCAGGTCTAAAGCAGGTCTAAAGCAGAGCTAAAGCAGGGCTAAAGCAGGGCTAAAGCAGGTCTAAAGCAGGGCTAAAGCAGGTCTAAAGCAGGGCTAAAGCAGGTCTAAAGCAGGACTAAAGCAGGACTAAAGCAGGTCTAAAGCAGGTCTAAAGCAGGTCTAAAGCAGGACTAAAGCAGGACTAAAGCAGGTCTAAAGCAGGTCTAAAGCAGGTCTAAAGCAGTTCTAAAGCAGGTCTAAAGCAGGTCTAAAGCAGGTCTAAAGCAGGACTAAAGCAGGTCTAAAGCAGGTCTAAAGCAGGACTAAAGCAGGTCTAAAGCAGGACTAAAGCAGGTCTAAAGCAGGACTAAAGCAGGACTAAAGCAGGTCTAAAGCAGGACTAAAGCAGGTCTAAAGCAGGTCTAAAGCAGGTCTAAAGCAGAGCTAAAGCAGGTCTAAAGCAGGGCTAAAGCAGGTCTAAAGCAGGTCTAAAGCAGGTCTAAAGCAGGTCTAAAGCAGGTCTAAAGCAGGACTAAAGCAGGACTAAAGCAGGGCTAAAGCAGAGCTAAAGCAGGGCTAAAGCAGAGCTAAAGCAGGGCTAAAGCAGGTCTAAAGCAGGTCTAAAGCAGGTCTAAAGCAGGTCTAAAGCAGGTCTAAAGCAGGTCTAAAGCAGAGCTAAAGCAGGTCTAAAGCAGGGCTAAAGCAGAGCTAAAGCAGGGCTAAAGCAGGGCTAAAGCAGGTCTAAAGCAGGTCTAAAGCAGGTCTAAAGCAGGTCTAAAGCAGAGCTAAAGCAGGTCTAAAGCAGGGCTAAAGCAGAGCTAAAGCAGAGCTAAAGCAGGGCTAAAGCAGGGCTAAAGCAGAGCTAAAGCAGAGCTAAAGCAGGGCTAAAGCAGGGCTAAAGCAGAGCTAAACCAGGACAAATGTGTTGGGTGCAGATGCAGGCCTTACGCAGATGAACCCTCGCAGCTCGGGCACAGGTCTGAACGGGCTCTCACAGCGGGCGCAGTCGGGAGGCGGAGCTGGGATGGGCTCTTCTGAAACAAGGCGTCAGACTCTGCTGCATTTGGAGTTCATATCTGCGTTTGACCTTCGTTTTCGTACCTTTCTGGAGCAGAGTGGCCACTTTGGGCTTCTGTGGGTGGGGCTTCTGTGGGTGTGGCTTCGGTGGTGTCAAACGTGGGCGGGGCTTGGTAGGTTCCGTGGGTGGGCGTGGCACACATGACGTTACAGTGTTTGTCGGCGTTACCGCCTCGGGGGAACCTGCACCACAAAGAGTAAAGATGCTTTTTCCTGCTCAGATCAAGTAGCCGTAGAAACCAGACTGATTAGTTTGAATCTAAACTGTAAGAGTCTGTCCATAAATGTGATCTCACCTGTGACGGGGGCGGAGCTGCAGGCTGGGGGCGGGGCTTTTCTCTTGCTGGAGGGCGGAGCCTGTTTCAGGTGTAGAGACGTCAGACTGGACCTGGAACCACGAGGATGAGAAGAAACGGAGAGCTCCAGACCTTCAGCTGACGAAGACAAAGAGGACAAGAGGACATGAGAGGACCAGAGAGGACTGTCCAACAGCAGGACAAGAGACAATATGTCTCAAGTTGACATGATCAGTTAGTTTCACCAGTTGTAGTACATACTTCCTGACAGCAGGGGGATGAGTCGCCCATTCAGTCTGAAGCCCAGAGGAGGCACTGCCTCCTGCAGAGACAGAGAGACAGAGAGACAGAGAGACAGAGAGACAGAGAGACAGAGAGACAGAGGGACAGAGAGACAGAGAGACAGAGAGACAGAGAGACAGAGGGACAGACCAGACGTTAAACATTTGTAATTTGCACATCTTTGTGGTTTAAATGAGTTTGTTTCACTCCCTCAAAGTGACCTTCAGGAGACACTGACCTTCAGAGGTGTGGTGGTCAGAGGAGGACTGAGGGCACGCACAGCTTCACGAGGCAGAGGGACCCCAACCAGGTCTGGATCTGGTCCCGGTCCCAGTCCCGTGCCTGGTCCCGCTGTTCTTTTTGGATTTAGGATTGTTTGGAAAAGCGGGCTCTGGGTGAGACTCTGGGCCGACGCCGTTAAGTGAATGTGACTGGGAGCGGCGGACGGGACCAGGACTGACCCTGGACCTCGAGTCTGCAGCGGGATCCGGACCTGGGTCTGACCAGTACTTTGGGCCAGAGCCTTTAGCAGGGCCATGGCCGGGACTCGGACCACAATGGACTGGGCCGGACTCTGGCCTGGACCTGCCGGTTTGGTCCGGTTTGGGCCATTGGTCTGGACCAGGTTTGCATCCTCAGAACCAGTGACAGGACCAGTGACAGGACCAGTGTCAAGACCAGCGACAGGACCAGCGACAGGACCAGCGACAGGACCAGTGACAGGACCAGTGTCAGGACCATTGACAGGACCAGAGTCAGGACCAGAGTCAGGACCAGCGTCAGGACCAGCGACAGGACCAGCGACAGGACCAGCGACAGGACCAGTGACAGGACCAGTGACAGGTCCAGAGTCAGGACCAGTGACAGGACCAGTGACAGGACCAGCGACAGGACCAGCGACAGGACCAGAGTCAGGACCAGTGTCAGGACCAGTGTCAGGACCAGTGACAGGACCAGTGACAGGACCAGTGACAGGACCAGAGTCAGGACCAGAGTCAGGACCAGTGTCAGGACCAGTGTCAGGACCAGTGACAGGACCAGCGACAGGACCAGCGACAGGACCAGTGACAGGACCAGTGACAGGACCAGTGACAGGACCAGTGACAGGTCCAGAGTCAGGACCAGAGTCAGGACCAGTGACAGGACCAGTGTCAGGACCAGTGACAGGACCAGCGACAGGACCAGCGACAGGACCAGCGACAGGACCAGCGACAGGACCAGTGACAGGACCAGTGACAGGACCAGAGTCAGGACCAGTGTCAGGACCAGCGACAGGACCAGCGACAGGACCAGTGACAGGACCAGAGTCAGGACCAGCGACAGGACCAGTGACAGGACCAGTGACAGGACCAGTGACAGGACCAGCGACAGGACCAGTGTCAGGACCAGTCTGGACCTGACTCTGGGTCAGGTCAGTCGGGTCATCTTGGGTCTGGGGGGTGTGGTCAGTCGGGTCATCTTGGGTCTGGGGGGTGTGGTCAGTCGGGTCATCTTGGGTCTGGGGGGTGTGGTCAGTCGGGTCATCTTGGGTCTGGGGGGTGTGGTCAGTCGGGTCATCTTGGGTCTGGGGGGTGTGGTCAGTCGGGTCATCTTGGGTCTGGGGGGTGTGGTCAGTCGGGTCATCTTGGGTCTGGGGGGTGTGGTCAGTCGGGTCATCTTGGGTCTGGGGGGTGTGGTCAGTCGGGTCATCTTGGGTCTGGGGGGTGTGGTCAGTCGGGTCATCTTGGGTCTGGGGGGTGTGGTCAGTCGGGTCATCTTGGGTCTGGGGGGTGTGGTCAGTCGGGTCATCTTGGGTCTGGGGGGTGTGGTCAGTCGGGTCATCTTGGGTCTGGGGGGTGTGGTCAGTCGGGTCATCTTGGGTCTGGGGGGTGTGGTCAGTCGGGTCATCTTGGGTCTGGGGGGTGTGGTCAGTCGGGTCATCTTGGGTCTGGGGGGTGTGGTCAGTCGGGTCATCTTGGGTCTGGGGGGTGTGGTCAGTCGGGTCATCTTGGGTCTGGGGGGTGTGGTCAGTCGGGTCATCTTGGGTCTGGGGGGTGTGGTTCAGGTCCAGATGTGGGTTTGAGGCTTCAGTTGGATCAGAACCAGGACTTAAGACTGAAATGTTGACCGGACCCGTTTCTACAAAACAACATCAAAAACAGGCCAAATTAAACCATTCAATCAAATATCAGTTATAAAAAATGTTTCATCTTTTAGGAAAATAAGTTTCAAATGTGACGGAACAATCTGGAGTTTGAAAATCATCACAAATCTGAAGCCGACTGATTGGTCGACTAAAAGAGGGCGTGTCTCCATGTTTCACGACTTCATGTGTAAAACCATTTCCACCACATAAATCCATTTCATCTAAAGTCAATAATTATTAGTCTGATACAAATGTGAAAATTGAGCGACTAAAGGCCGACGCCCTTAATATTTACCCATAATCCCTGTGACTGAGCGCTGGATTCCTTTGAAGGCGTCAGAGTTTGTGTTCTGCTTCGGAGCCACGGCGCCCCCTGGAGGCATGTCCTGCTCCATCTGCACACGCACAACAACCAATCAGAATCCAAGAAACACTCTCAGACAAGCAATCATCGCACGAGAGAAAAGCACCGAATCAGAAGTGAGCTGGACAGAGCTGGACAGTGGGCTGGACAGGGCTGGACAGTGGGCTGGACAGTGAGCTGGACAGGGCTGGACAGTGGGCTGGACAGTGGGCTGGACAGAGCTGGACAGTGGGCTGGACAGTGGGCTGGACAGTGGGCTCACTTCTGCCTTTGGGCCCAGAGCTCGAGGAAATACAATATAATAAACATAAATATCTTTTTGATCATAAACACTGCTTATGGACATTAGATGCATGTGAGCTCCAGCCAGCAATTCAAATATTACTAGTTGTTGCCGACTTTTCAGACCCGCTTCAAAAACATATCCGTCTGACAGGGGGCGGGGCTCACGGGGGCGGGGCTCACGGGGGCGGGGCTCACGGGGAACTGATTATTCAGCAGAGGCTGCAGGTCCAACCACGACATTCAAATGTAGTGGCCACAGTCGAATCCAAACAGGACAGTCCCAGAACACGTCAGTGGTTTGCCTCCTGGTGGCGCTGTTTCTCCAACAGTTGCATTTCCCTGTGGAGAATTAGACCTTTGACCTTTGACCTGGAGTTATGAAGAAACATGACACATTATTGTTTAATGTCTTGGTGGTTATAATAACTCTATTTGTAAGAAACTATAAAAGTCTGTTTCTCTTTCAACTCAAAGCTTTTCATGTGATTCTCTTTTACATCTGGTGAAAAACCATCAGACCTTTTGTCCTCCAGAACCTTAAGTCTCAGTTCTATTTGTACAAAACCTTTGGTCATAAAACTTTACCACTTTAAGTTTGTAACATCTGTGTTTAGTTTGTTCTGATCAGCTCCTTCCATGTCGTAAGAACAGATTTGACCCAAGGATTCTTCACTTCCTCCTCATGACTCAAGCGTCTGTCATCTGCAGTAAGAACTGTACAGGAACCTCAGGCACCACATGACTCTCAGTATAAGACCTGTACAGGAACCTCAGGCACCACATGACTCTCAGTATAAGACCTGTACAGGAACCTCAGGCACCACATGACTCTCAGTATAAGACCTGTACAGGAACCTCAGGCACCACATGACTCTCAGTATAAGACCTGTACAGGAACCTCAGGCACCACATGACTCTCAGTATAAGACCTGTACAGGAACCTCAGGCACCACATGACCCTCAGTATAAGACCTGTACAGGAACCTCAGGCACCACATGACTCTCAGTATAAGACCTGTACAGGAACCTCAGGCACCACATGACTCTCAGTATAAGACCTGTACAGGAACCTCAGGCACCACATGACTCTCAGTATAAGACCTGTACAGGAACCTCAGGCACCACATGACTCTCAGTATAAGACCTGTACAGGAACCTCAGGCACCACATGACTCTCAGTATAAGACCTGTACAGGAACCTCAGGCACCACATGACTCTCAGTATAAGACCTGTACAGGAACCCCCGGCACCACATGACTCTCAGTATAAGACCTGTACAGGAACCTCAGGCACCACATGACTCTCAGTATAAGACCTGTACAGGAACCTCAGGCACCACATGACTCTCAGTATAAGACCTGTACAGGAACCTCAGGCACCACATGACTCTCAGTACGAGTGGTTTGCATTGGATCCACAACTTCAGTATAGAAAGTGAGAGCGTCGTTTAAATTGGTTTCTTGTGAGTATATATACTTTTTTTTTGTCAATGTCTTTGACCATTTAATTGGACTCAATATGTCAAACATTAAAAGATGCTATTCATAACTTTTCAGATGCCGTCCCCTTGTTCTGGTCGAACACAACACACAAACATAGGAACCACGACAACCAAACATAATAGAACAAACAAAATGCAGACTTAAGAGCTCATGCCCAAAAAAGTGCAAAGAGCCCACAGACTGATCCACAGAGAGATCAGAGGGAAAACAATATGAGGTAAAAAAGGCCCTCCGGTACGGTTCAACTTTTCACCTGAGCATTTACAAACACACTGGGCCACACTGGCCCACACTGGGCCACACTGGCCCACACTGGGCCACACACTCGCATGTCTCCAGTCCAGGTCCTTTCATTGAAATAAAGAAAATAAATGTCCCACAGCTTCTTCTGCTGAAGTGAATTTGGCTCTTTTTCCGTTCACGTTGATCCTCAGCGTTTCTAAAGCAGAGCGTGTACCACTTTCTTCTCAGGCCAGGTTTCACTCGATCGAAATCTTTGTGTTTATTGACCACTTGCTCTGAGAAGTCGTTGAAGAAAGAGACTTGGGGTTTGGTTGATCCGGGTCAGAGAGTGGTCTGGACGCCGCCATGTGTCATGGCTGTGAAGTTATGGATACTTATGGCAGTATAATAGGTCTTTGACGCTGGTTCGGGGAAGGCTTGGGGTCAAGCTTTATTTTCACAGCTTTTCAGGGATCCAGGTCTCCATATACTTGACCACATCTTTCCAGTCAGTGACCTCTGGAAGACCGACAAGCTGCAGATTTCCTCTGGAACTACGATTCTCCAGGTTGTCCACTTGTTCAGTCAGAACATCTGCCACTTTAGCTTGTAGGGCAGAGGTTGTGGCTCAGCTATCCAGTTTGTTAGTCTTGGGTTTTAAATCACCAGGGCCACATCTATGTAGCTCCTGGTCTCCTCCAGAGTGGCCCCCGGCCTGGAGATAGTGCAAGTGGATGTGGGGATTGGCTAGCTTGGTTTAGCATGGCTAGCACGGTTCATTCTTTATCAGTTTCTTAGACATGTTCCTGAATAAGTATATGCAGAAATATCTAATATACATATATATATATATATCCAACACATTTGACCGCAGCGACTAAGCTAACCGGCTTATCCCTCCTGCAACACATTTTTAAACTAATAAGGTGTAAATATGTGACTGAAGGCTTCTAAACTCTGGTGCTGGAGTGGTTAAAGGTGGAATGGACGATTTTTTCCAGCAAATTTTTGATCATATTTCCTGGTGTCGTGGATAAATCATTTGTCCTGCCACGTATCAATCATAAAACGCACCTGTCGCTCACCTGCAGCTGCGTCAGGCTCGTCCCCACGTTTCCGTGTGTCTAAGCGCATGGATCTATCATAATATAGTTCCCTCAGTGTACGGGGCAAAATGAAGACGGAGAAAGACAGTTGGAGCTGACGCAGAAGTGACAGAAATCTACGGGAGACGAGAGATGCGATGCGCTAATAAACAAACGCACGTGTGTGTTGTATCGGTCCACACGGGGGAGTGGCATGAGCACGGGGGAGTGGCATGAGCACGGGGGAGTGGCATGAGCACGGGGGAGTGGCATGAGCACGGGGGAGTGGCATGAGCACGGGGGAGTGGCATGAGCACGGGGGAGTGGCATGAGCACGGGGGAGTGGCATGTGCACGGGGGAGTGGCATGAGCACGGGGGAGTGGCATGAGCACGGGGGAGTGGCATGAGCACGGGGGAGTGGCATGAGCACGGGGGAGTGGCATGAGCACGGGGGAGTGGCATGAGCACGGGGGAGTGGCATGTGCACGGGGGAGTGGCATGTGCACGGGGGAGTGGCATGTGCACGGGGGAGTGGCATGAGCACGGGGGAGTGGCATGAGCACGGGGGAGTGGCATGAGCACGGGGGAGTGGCATGAGCACGGGGGAGTGGCATGTGCACGGGGGAGTGGCATGAGCACGGGGGAGTGGCATGTGCACTTCCGCCTGCGTTCTCAAATCGCCGAAAAATCGTCCATACCGCCTTTAAGGCAGCAGCACTTAGCCGGCCACAGTGTCGCCAGTTCAAATCCCGGCTCTGACAAATGACTGCATGTCAATCAGAAATACTTTATTCTTTCAAAACAGTTGGATTTAATAATGCCAATTTCTTGTTATAAAAGTAATTTAGAGTCCGTTTAGTCCAGATAATTATGTTCAATATTTTAATAGTCAACGCAATAATCACCACTATTTCAAATAATTGTTGCAGCCCTAAACTTACATTTTTTAAGAAAAATTCTCCTTGACAAGTATTATTTTTGTATAATTTACACATATTTTCTAAATTATTTGCCACAAATTAAAATCACATCTTAAACTTGTCATTCACGGGGTTTGAAGCTCACAGAACTTGAATTTTTTTTACACTAAATATGTCGTGAAAATAAATTTTTATGTTGAATTAATAACCAAAACTTTACTGAACTCTTTTTTGTTATGGACCTTATGCAAATGTTTAAAACTGAACAGTTAAAATCAATTACAAAAAGGAATGTTAGCATGCTAAGCTAAGAGCATTGGATTTGGACCAAAACCAAAAACTTTATAAACATTTACATGAAACAGAATAAATAACTTCACTGAATAAAAAAGGTAAATGTTACATTCACTTTTCGTTTCAATAACCGCAGCGTAAGTTCCAATTAAATGTGAATACTTTGCTGTTTTGTTCTATTTCCAGCTGTTAGCCCCTCAGTTAGCCTCGAGCTGCACACACACACATAGCCACTGCTAACAAAAAGCTAACTCAACAAACTCATGAATAACTCTTCAAAGCTCCGCGCAGTAAGAGTGCTCACCTCGTGCGGCGCTCTGGTGCCGTTTAATGCTTTTATTCTCTGTAAACGTGACTTTTGGCCGCGGTTGTGGCTGTTTTCTGCTGAAACATGCTGCACTCAGTCAGGTTAGCTTTAGCTTTAGCTCCGCGCGTATCCCTCCGCCGCACTTCACTGTGTCTTCAGCGGTGGGCGGAAGGATACACGCGCTCCAGCTGCGATATCATTTTTAATTTAAACTAAAAAAGCAGTGTGTTTACGAACATAACACTATACACACTTGTTACCACTATTATGCTACTAAACTGTACAATAACTTTGTAAAGAATTATGTATTTTAAGTTTTGCATCGGTTGAATGCTAACCGGGGCTAATGCTAACGTGCTGCTACATATAGATCCACAATGCCTGCGCTGTGCACGTGACACAAACGCCGAAGCTCCACATTCTAAAAGCCCCAATTTATTATATTTCAAATTAATTTACAACAATATATATAATCTATTCCTCCCTCATCAAAACAAAGACTCTTGACAGTAAGAAAATAAAATTCAACGACAGTGAGACTTTTGATCCATTTGCGCTTGTACCTCCATGTTTTGATTGATGTGTGTTTGTTTGTTTGTTTGTTTGTTTATGTGATTATTTATACTATAATATATGAACAGAACCTGGCGGATTAATAAATTAGAAAAATAAAATAATGAATTATTCTGCACAATGTGGAGAGGCAGTTGTGCTTAAAGTGAGAACACGTGGTTAATAAATGGAAAATATCTATATTTAACGCGGTACTGTCCTCACTGTGTAACATTCCAGGCAAAGCAATGGCCTATAGTGGCCGACTCCCCCAGAAAAGGTACAGAGTGTACCTTTAAGAGCCCGATTCAAACAGCAACAATAAAACATGCTGCGTGGACATTTATAACTGGGTATAACTTAATTAAGACATGGAAATAGTATCTATTCATTTTGTTTTCCAAATTGACATTTAAATTATGTCAACACAAAATGATATGTTTTGTTCTTCTGAAATGTTATACATGGATTGTTTTTGCACAGTTTGTGAAATAAAACTTTTGAGTTCTTGTGTTGTTATTATTATTAATTTAAATGAATTGTAAAGCCAATATGAATAATACAACGGAAAGTAGAGAAAACTAAAAAGGAGAATGCAAATTTTATTAAATAGGAATATTCATGTTGACAGTGATTAATCTAAATACTTTTTTAATTTAATTCATATATTTTTGTATTTTACTTTGGACAAAGACGTGCGTCATGACGTCACGTAACCGGAAGGAAGTGCGGCTGTGTTTGTGTTTTGGAGACGCAGCTTCGGAGTCCGCAAGACCTGGACACAATTACAACCTTTAAATCATATTTTACATTTGTTTTTGTCTTTGGAGCAACGTCGGAGCGAAAAGATGAACGTGACGCTCGCGGTGAAGCAGTTTGTGTCCAAGATGATCGAGACCAGCGGGTCCGGGATGAAGGTCCTGCTCATGGACCGAGAGACGGTGAGAGACAGAGAGAGACGGAGAGAGACAGAGAGAGAAAGACCGAGAGACGGAGAGAGACAGAGAGAGACAGAGAGAGACAGGCCGAGAGACAGGCCGAGAGACGGTGAGAGACCGAGAGAGACAGGCCGAGAGACGGTGAGAGACAGAGAGAGACGGAGAGAGACGCAGAGAGACAGAGAGAGACAGGCCGAGAGACGGAGAGAGACAGAGAGAGACGGAGAGAGACAGAGAGAGACAGGCCGAGAGACAGGCCGAGAGACAGGCCGAGAGACGGTGAGAGACCGAGAGAGACAGACCGAGAGACAGAGAGAGAAAGACCGAGAGACGGAGAGAGACAGAGAGAGACGGAGAGAGACAGAGAGAGACAGGCCGAGAGACAGGCCGAGAGACGGAGAGAGACAGAGAGAGACGGAGAGAGACAGAGAGAGACAGGCCGAGAGACGGTGAGAGACAGAGAGAGACGGAGAGAGACAGAGAGAGACAGGCCGAGAGACGGTGAGAGACAGAGAGAGACGGAGAGAGACGCAGAGAGACAGAGAGAGACAGGCCGAGAGACGGAGAGAGACAGAGAGAGACGGAGAGAGACAGAGAGAGACAGGCCGAGAGACAGGCCGAGAGACAGGCCGAGAGACAGGCCGAGAGACGGTGAGAGACCGAGAGAGACAGGCCGAGAGACGGTGAGAGACCGAGAGAGACAGACCGAGAGACAGAGAGAGAAAGACCGAGAGACGGAGAGAGACAGAGAGAGACGGAGAGAGACAGAGAGAGACAGGCCGAGAGACAGGCCGAGAGACGGTGAGAGACTGAGAGAGACAGGCCGAGAGACGGTGAGAGACCGAGAGAGACAGACCGAGAGACAGAGAGAGAAAGACCGAGAGACGGAGAGAGACAGAGAGAGACAGAGAGAGACGGAGAGAGACAGGCCGAGACAGAGAGAGACAGAGAGAGACGGAGAGAGACGGAGAGAGACGGAGAGAGACGGTGAGAGACCGAGAGAGACGGAGAGAGACGGAGAGAGACGGTGAGAGACAGACCGAGAGACGGTGAGAGACAGAGAGAGACAGACCGAGAGACGGAGAGAGACAGAGAGAGACAGAGAGAGACGGTGAGAGACAGACCGAGAGACGGTGAGAGACCGAGAGAGACGGAGAGAGACGGTGAGAGACAGACCGAGAGACTGTGAGAGACCGAGAGAGACAGACCGAGAGACAGAGAGAGAAAGACCGAGAGACGGAGAGAGACAGAGAGAGACAGAGAGAGACGGAGAGAGACAGAGAGAGACGGAGAGAGACAGAGAGAGACAGGCCGAGAGACGGTGAGAGACAGCAAGACCGAGAGACGGAGAGAGACGGTGAGAGACAGACCGAGAGACGGTGAGAGACCGAGAGAGACGGAGAGAGACGGAGAGAGACGGTGAGAGACAGACCGAGAGACGGTGAGAGACCGAGAGAGAAAGACCGAGAGACGGAGAGAGACAGAGAGAGACGGAGAGAGACGCAGAGAGACGCAGAGAGACAGAGAGAGACAGGCCGAGAGACGGAGAGAGACAGAGAGAGACGGAGAGAGACAGAGAGAGACAGGCCGAGAGACAGGCCGAGAGACAGGCCGAGAGACGGTGAGAGACCGAGAGAGACAGGCCGAGAGACGGTGAGAGACCGAGAGAGACAGACCGAGAGACAGAGAGAGAAAGACCGAGAGACGGAGAGAGACAGAGAGAGACGGAGAGAGACAGAGAGAGACAGGCCGAGAGACAGGCCGAGAGACGGTGAGAGACCGAGAGAGACAGACCGAGAGACAGAGAGAGAAAGACCGAGAGACGGAGAGAGACAGAGAGAGACAGAGAGAGACGGAGAGAGACGGAGAGAGACGGAGAGAGACGGAGAGAGACGGTGAGAGACCGAGAGAGACGGAGAGAGACGGAGAGAGACGGTGAGAGACAGACCGAGAGACGGTGAGAGACCGAGAGAGACGGAGAGAGACGGTGAGAGACAGACCGAGAGACTGTGAGAGACCGAGAGAGACAGACCGAGAGACAGAGAGAGAAAGACCGAGAGACGGAGAGAGACAGAGAGAGACAGAGAGAGACGGAGAGAGACAGAGAGAGACGGAGAGAGACAGAGAGAGACAGGCCGAGAGACGGTGAGAGACAGCAAGACCGAGAGACGGAGAGAGACGGTGAGAGACAGACCGAGAGACGGTGAGAGACCGAGAGAGACAGACCGAGAGACGGTGAGAGACGGAGAGAGACGGAGAGAGACGGTGAGAGACAGCAAGACCGAGAGACGGAGAGAGACGGTGAGAGACAGACCGAGAGACGGTGAGAGACCGAGAGAGACAGACCGAGAGACAGAGAGAGAAAGACCGAGAGACGGAGAGAGACAGAGAGAGACAGAGAGAGACAGGCCGAGAGACGGAGAGAGACAGAAAGACCGAGAGACGGAGAGAGACAGAGAGAGACGGAGAGAGACAGAGAGAGACGGAGAGAGACGGTGAGAGACAGACCGAGAGACGGTGAGAGACAGAGAGAGACGGAGAGAGACAGAGAGAGACAGAGAGAGACAGAGAGAGACAGAGAGAGACGGAGAGAGACAGAGAGAGACAGGCCGAGAGACCGAGAGAGACAGACCGAGAGACAGAGAGAGACAGGCCGAGACAGAGAGAGACAGGCCGAGACAGAGAGAGACGGAGAGAGACGGAGAGAGACAGAGAGAGACGGAGAGAGACGGAGAGAGACGATGAGAGAAAGACCGAGACACGGAGAGAGACAGAGAGAGACAGAGAGAGACAGAGAGAGACGGAGAGAGACGGAGAGAGACAGAGAGAGACAGGCCGAGAGACGGTGAGAGACCGAGAGAGACAGACCGAGAGACAGAGAGAGACAGGCCGAGAGACGGTGAGAGACCGAGAGAGACAGACCGAGAGACAGAGAGAGAAAGACCGAGAGACGGAGAGAGACAGAGAGAGACGGAGAGAGACGGAGAGAGACCAAGAGAGACAGACCGAGAGACGGTGAGAGACCGAGAGAGACAGACCGAGAGACAGAGAGAGACAGGCCGAGAGACGGAGAGAGACCGAGAGAGACAGAGAGAGACAGAGAGAGAAAGACCGAGAGACGGAGAGAGACAGAGAGAGACAGAGAGAGACAGGCCGAGAGACGGTGAGAGACCGAGAGAGACAGACCGAGAGACAGAGAGAGAAAGACCGAGAGACGGAGAGAGAAAGACCGAGAGACGGAGAGAGAAAGACCGAGAGACGGAGAGAGACAGAGAGAGACAGAGAGAGACAGAGAGAGACAGAGAGAGACAGAGAGAGACAGAGAGAGACAGGCCGAGAGACGGTGAGAGACCGAGAGAGACAGACCGAGAGACAGAGAGAGAAAGACCGAGAGACGGAGAGAGACAGAGAGAGACTGAGAGAGACAGAGAGAGACAGGCCGAGAGACAGAGAGAGACCGAGAGAGACAGACCGAGAGACAGAGAGAGAAAGACCGAGAGACGGAGAGAGACAGAGAGAGACGGAGAGACAGAGAGAGACGGAGAGAGACGGAGAGAGACGGAGAGAGACGGAGAGAGACGGAGAGAGACAGAGAGAGACGGAGAGAGACGGTGAGAGACGGTGAGAGACGGTGAGAGACAGAGAGAGACAGAGAGAGACAGACCGAGAGACAGAGAGAGAGAGACAGAGAGAGACGGAGAGAGACAGGCCGAGAGACAGGCCGAGAGACAGGCCGAGAGACGGTGAGAGACCGAGAGAGACAGGCCGAGAGACGGTGAGAGACCGAGAGAGACAGACCGAGAGACAGAGAGAGAAAGACCGAGAGACGGAGAGAGACAGAGAGAGACAGAGAGAGACGGAGAGAGACAGGCCGAGACAGAGAGAGACGGAGAGAGACGGAGAGAGACGGTGAGAGACGGAGAGAGACGGAGAGAGACGGAGAGAGACGGTGAGAGACAGACCGAGAGACGGTGAGAGACCGAGAGAGACAGACCGAGAGACAGAGAGAGACAGACCGAGAGACGGAGAGAGACAGAGAGAGACAGAGAGAGACAGAGAGAGACGGTGAGAGACAGACCGAGAGACGGTGAGAGACCGAGAGAGACGGAGAGAGACGGTGAGAGACAGACCGAGAGACTGTGAGAGACCGAGAGAGACAGACCGAGAGACAGAGAGAGAAAGACCGAGAGACGGAGAGAGACAGAGAGAGACAGAGAGAGACAGAGAGAGACAGGCCGAGAGACGGTGAGAGACAGCAAGACCGAGAGACGGAGAGAGACGGAGAGAGACGGAGAGAGACGGAGAGAGACGGAGAGAGACGGAGAGAGAGACAGAGAGAGACAGAGAGAGACAGAGAGAGACAGAGAGAGAAAGACCGAGAGACGGAGAGAGACGGAGAGAGACGGAGAGAGACGGAGAGAGACGGAGAGAGACAGAGAGAGACAGAGAGAGACAGAGAGAGACAGAGAGAGAGACGGAGAGAGAAAGACCGAGAGACGGAGAGAGACGGAGAGAGACGGAGAGAGACGGAGAGAGACGGAGAGAGACAGAGAGAGACAGAGAGAGACAGAGAGAGACAGAGAGAGACAGTGAGAGACAGTGAGAGACAGTGAGAGACTGAGAGAGACAGAGAGAGACAGGCCGAGAGACAGAGAGAGACAGGCCGAGAGACAGAGAGAGAAAGACCGAGAGACGGAGAGAGACGGAGAGAGACGGAGAGAGACGGAGAGAGACAGAGAGAGACAGAGAGAGACAGAGAGAGACAGACCGAGAGACGGAGAGAGAAAGACCGAGAGACGGAGAGAGAAAGACCGAGAGACGGAGAGAGACGGAGAGAGACGGAGAGAGACTGAGAGAGACTGAGAGAGACTGAGAGAGACGGAGAGAGACGGAGAGAGACGGAGAGAGACGGAGAGAGAGACGGAGAGAGACGGAGAGAGACGGAGAGAGACAGAGAGAGACGGAGAGAGACAGAGAGAGACAGGCCGAGAGACGGTGAGAGACAGCAAGACCGAGAGACGGAGAGAGACGGAGAGAGACAGACCGAGAGACGGTGAGAGACAGACCGAGAGACGGTGAGAGACCGAGAGAGACGGAGAGAGACGGAGAGAGACAGGCCGAGAGACAGAGAGAGAAAGACCGAGAGACGGAGAGAGACGGAGAGAGACGGAGAGAGACGGAGAGAGACGGAGAGAGACTGAGAGAGACGGAGAGAGACGGAGAGAGACGGAGAGAGACGGAGAGAGAGACAGAGAGAGACAGAGAGAGACGGAGAGAGACGGAGAGAGACAGAGAGAGACAGAGAGAGACGGAGAGAGACAGAGAGAGACAGGCCGAGAGACGGTGAGAGACAGCAAGACCGAGAGACGGAGAGAGACGGAGAGAGACAGACCGAGAGACGGTGAGAGACAGACCGAGAGACGGTGAGAGACCGAGAGAGACGGAGAGAGACGGAGAGAGACGGTGAGAGACGGAGAGAGACGGAGAGAGACGGTGAGAGACAGACCGAGAGACGGTGAGAGACGGTGAGAGACAGACCGAGAGACGGTGAGAGACCGAGAGAGACAGACCGAGAGACGGAGAGAGACAGAGAGAGACGGAGAGAGACGGTGAGAGACAGACCGAGAGACGGTGAGAGACCGAGAGAGACAGACCGAGAGACAGGGTGAGAGACAGACCGAGAGACGGTGAGAGACCGAGAGAGACAGACCGAGAGACAGAGAGAGAAAGACCGAGAGACGGAGAGAGACAGAGAGAGACAGAGAGAGACAGGCCGAGAGACGGTGAGAGACCGAGAGAGACAGACCGAGAGACAGAGAGAGAAAGACCGAGAGACGGAGAGAGACAGAAAGACCGAGAGACGGAGAGAGACAGAGAGAGACGGAGAGAGACAGAGAGAGACGGAGAGAGACGGTGAGAGACAGACCGAGAGACGGTGAGAGACAGAGAGAGACGGAGAGAGACAGAGAGAGACAGAGAGAGACAGAGAGAGACAGAGAGAGACGGAGAGAGACAGAGAGAGACAGGCCGAGAGACGGTGAGAGACCGAGAGAGACAGACCGAGAGACAGAGAGAGACAGGCCGAGACAGAGAGAGACGGAGAGAGACGGAGAGAGACGGAGAGAGACGATGAGAGAAAGACCGAGACACGGAGAGAGACAGAGAGAGACAGAGAGAGACAGAGAGAGACGGAGAGAGACAGAGAGAGACAGGCCGAGAGACGGTGAGAGACCGAGAGAGACAGACCGAGAGACAGAGAGAGAAAGGCCGAGAGACGGTGAGAGACCGAGAGAGACAGACCGAGAGACAGAGAGAGAAAGACCGAGAGACGGAGAGAGACAGAGAGAGACAGACCGAGAGACGGTGAGAGACCGAGAGAGACAGACCGAGAGACAGAGAGAGACAGACCGAGAGACGGAGAGAGAAAGACCGAGAGACGGAGAGAGAAAGACCGAGAGACGGAGAGAGACAGAGAGAGACAGAGAGAGACAGAGAGAGACGGAGAGAGACAGACCGAGAGACAGAGAGAGACAGGCCGAGACAGAGAGAGACGGAGAGAGACGGAGAGAGACAGAGAGAGACAGAGAGAGACAGAGAGAGACAGAGAGAGACAGGCCGAGAGACGGTGAGAGACCGAGAGAGACGGACCGAGAGACAGAGAGAGACAGGCCGAGAGACGGTGAGAGACCGAGAGAGACAGACCGAGAGACAGAGAGAGAAAGACCGAGAGACGGAGAGAGACAGAGAGAGACAGAGAGAGAAAGACCGAGAGACAGAGAGAGACAGAGAGAGACGGAGAGAGACGGAGAGAGACAGAGAGAGACAGAGAGAGACGGAGAGAGACGGAGAGAGACGGAGAGAGACGGAGAGAGAGACGGAGAGAGAGACGGAGAGAGAGACGGAGAGAGAGACAGAGAGAGACTGAGAGAGACTGAGAGAGACAGAGAGAGACAGAGAGAGACAGGCCGAGAGACAGAGAGAGAAAGACCGAGAGACGGAGAGAGACGGAGAGAGACGGAGAGAGACAGAGAGAGACAGAGAGAGACAGAGAGAGACAGAGAGAGACAGGCCGAGAGACGGTGAGAGACCGAGAGAGACAGACCGAGAGACGGAGAGAGAAAGACCGAGAGACGGAGAGAGAAAGACCGAGAGACGGAGAGAGACAGAGAGAGACAGGCCGAGAGACAGAGAGAGAAAGACCGAGAGACGGAGAGAGACAGAGAGAGACGGAGAGAGACGGAGAGAGACGGAGAGAGACGGAGAGAGAGACAGAGAGAGACAGAGAGAGACGGAGAGAGACGGAGAGAGACGGAGAGAGACGGAGAGAGACAGGCCGAGAGACGGTGAGAGACAGCAAGACCGAGAGACGGAGAGAGACGGAGAGAGACAGAGAGAGACGGAGAGAGACGGTGAGAGACAGACCGAGAGACGGTGAGAGACGGAGAGAGACGGAGAGAGACGGTGAGAGACAGACCGAGAGACGGTGAGAGACCGAGAGAGACAGACCGAGAGACGGAGAGAGACAGAGAGAGACGGAGAGAGACGGTGAGAGACAGACCGAGAGACGGTGAGAGACCGAGAGAGACAGACCGAGAGACAGAGAGAGAAAGACCGAGAGACGGAGAGAGACAGAGAGAGACAGAGAGAGACAGGCCGAGAGACGGTGAGAGACCGAGAGAGACAGACCGAGAGACAGAGAGAGAAAGACCGAGAGACGGAGAGAGACAGAAAGACCGAGAGACGGAGAGAGACAGAGAGAGACGGAGAGAGACAGAGAGAGACGGAGAGAGACGGTGAGAGACAGACCGAGAGACGGTGAGAGACAGAGAGAGACGGAGAGAGACAGAGAGAGACAGAGAGAGACGGAGAGAGACAGAGAGAGACAGGCCGAGAGACGGTGAGAGACCGAGAGAGACAGACCGAGAGACAGAGAGAGACAGGCCGAGACAGAGAGAGACAGGCCGAGACAGAGAGAGACGGAGAGAGACGGAGAGAGACGGAGAGAGACGGAGAGAGACGATGAGAGAAAGACCGAGACACGGAGAGAGACAGAGAGAGACAGAGAGAGACAGAGAGAGACGGAGAGAGACAGAGAGAGACAGGCCGAGAGACGGTGAGAGACCGAGAGAGACAGACCGAGAGACAGAGAGAGACAGGCCGAGAGACGGTGAGAGACCGAGAGAGACAGACCGAGAGACAGAGAGAGAAAGACCGAGAGACGGAGAGAGACAGAGAGAGACAGACCGAGAGACGGTGAGAGACCGAGAGAGACAGACCGAGAGACAGAGAGAGACAGACCGAGAGACGGAGAGAGAAAGACCGAGAGACGGAGAGAGACAGAGAGAGACAGAGAGAGACAGGCCGAGAGACGGTGAGAGACCGAGAGAGACAGACCGAGAGACAGAGAGAGAAAGACCGAGAGACGGAGAGAGAAAGACCGAGAGCTGGAGAGAGACAGAGAGAGAGACGGAGAGAGACAGAGAGAGACAGAGAGAGACAGAGAGAGACCGAGAGAGACCGAGAGAGACCGAGAGAGACAGACCGAGAGACAGAGAGAGACAGGCCGAGACAGAGAGAGACAGAGAGAGACAGAGAGAGACAGAGAGAGACAGAGAGAGACAGAGAGAGACAGGCCGAGAGACGGTGAGAGACCGAGAGAGACAGACCGAGAGACAGAGAGAGACAGGCCGAGAGACTGTGAGAGACCGAGAGAGACAGACCGAGAGACAGAGAGAGAAAGACCGAGAGACGGAGAGAGACAGAGAGAGACTGAGAGAGACAGTGAGAGACAGGCCGAGAGACAGAGAGAGAAAGACCGAGAGACGGAGAGAGACAGAGAGAGACGGAGAGAGACGGAGAGAGACGGAGAGAGACGGAGAGAGACAGAGAGAGACAGAGAGAGACTGAGAGAGACTGAGAGAGACAGGCCGAGAGACAGAGAGAGAAAGACCGAGAGACGGAGAGAGACGGAGAGAGACGGAGAGAGACGGAGAGAGACAGAGAGAGACAGAGAGAGACAGAGAGAGACAGAGAGAGAGACAGAGAGAGAAAGACCGAGAGACGGAGAGAGAAAGACCGAGAGACGGAGAGAGACAGAGAGAGACCGAGAGAGAAAGACCGAGAGACGGAGAGAGACAGAGAGAGACGGAGAGAGACGGAGAGAGACAGAGAGAGACAGAGAGAGACGGAGAGAGACGGAGAGAGACGGAGAGAGACGGAGAGAGACAGAGAGAGACAGGCCGAGAGACAGAGAGAGAAAGACCGAGAGACGGAGAGAGACGGAGAGAGACGGAGAGAGACGGAGAGAGACGGAGAGAGACGGAGAGAGACGGAGAGAGACAGAGAGAGACAGAGAGAGACAGAGAGAGACAGGCCGAGAGACAGAGAGAGAAAGACCGAGAGACGGAGAGAGAAAGACCGAGAGACGGAGAGAGACAGAGAGAGACGGAGAGAGACAGAGAGAGACGGAGAGAGACAGAGAGAGACAGAGAGAGACAGAGAGAGACGGAGAGAGACGGAGAGAGACGGAGAGAGACGGAGAGAGAGACGGAGAGAGAGACTGAGAGAGACAGAGAGAGACAGAGAGAGACAGAGAGAGACAGGCCGAGAGACGGAGAGAGACGGAGAGAGACGGAGAGAGACTGAGAGAGACAGAGAGAGACAGAGAGAGACAGAGAGAGACAGAGAGAGACTGAGAGAGACTGAGAGAGACGGAGAGAGACGGAGAGAGACGGAGAGAGAGACAGAGAGAGACAGAGAGAGACAGAGAGAGACTGAGAGAGACAGAGAGAGACAGGCCGAGAGACAGAGAGAGAAAGACCGAGAGACGGAGAGAGACAGAGAGAGACGGAGAGAGACAGAGAGAGACAGGCCGAGAGACAGGCCGAGAGACGGAGAGAGAGACAGAGAGAGACAGAGAGAGACAGAGAGAGACTGAGAGAGACAGAGAGAGACAGGCCGAGAGACAGAGAGAGAAAGACCGAGAGACGGAGAGAGACAGAGAGAGACGGAGAGAGACAGAGAGAGACAGGCCGAGAGACAGGCCGAGAGACGGAGAGAGACAGAGAGAGACGGAGAGAGACAGAGAGAGACAGGCCGAGAGACGGTGAGAGACAGAGAGAGACGCAGAGAGACAGAGAGAGACAGGCCGAGAGACGGTGAGAGACAGAGAGAGACGGAGAGAGACGCAGAGAGACAGAGAGAGACAGGCCGAGAGACGGAGAGAGACAGAGAGAGACGGAGAGAGACAGAGAGAGACAGGCCGAGAGACAGGCCGAGAGACAGGCCGAGAGACAGGCCGAGAGACGGTGAGAGACCGAGAGAGACAGGCCGAGAGACGGTGAGAGACCGAGAGAGACAGACCGAGAGACAGAGAGAGAAAGACCGAGAGACGGAGAGAGACAGAGAGAGACGGAGAGAGACAGAGAGAGACAGGCCGAGAGACAGGCCGAGAGACGGTGAGAGACTGAGAGAGACAGGCCGAGAGACGGTGAGAGACCGAGAGAGACAGACCGAGAGACAGAGAGAGAAAGACCGAGAGACGGAGAGAGACAGAGAGAGACAGAGAGAGACGGAGAGAGACAGGCCGAGACAGAGAGAGACAGAGAGAGACGGAGAGAGACGGAGAGAGACGGAGAGAGACGGTGAGAGACCGAGAGAGACGGAGAGAGACGGTGAGAGACAGACCGAGAGACGGTGAGAGACAGAGAGAGACAGACCGAGAGACGGAGAGAGACAGAGAGAGACAGAGAGAGACGGTGAGAGACAGACCGAGAGACGGTGAGAGACCGAGAGAGACGGAGAGAGACGGTGAGAGACAGACCGAGAGACTGTGAGAGACCGAGAGAGACAGACCGAGAGACAGAGAGAGAAAGACCGAGAGACGGAGAGAGACAGAGAGAGACAGAGAGAGACGGAGAGAGACAGAGAGAGACAGAGAGAGACGGAGAGAGACAGAGAGAGACAGGCCGAGAGACGGTGAGAGACAGCAAGACCGAGAGACGGAGAGAGACGGTGAGAGACAGACCGAGAGACGGTGAGAGACCGAGAGAGACGGAGAGAGACGGAGAGAGACGGTGAGAGACAGACCGAGAGACGGTGAGAGACCGAGAGAGAAAGACCGAGAGACGGAGAGAGACAGAGAGAGACGGAGAGAGACGCAGAGAGACGCAGAGAGACAGAGAGAGACAGGCCGAGAGACGGAGAGAGACAGAGAGAGACGGAGAGAGACAGAGAGAGACAGGCCGAGAGACAGGCCGAGAGACAGGCCGAGAGACGGTGAGAGACCGAGAGAGACAGGCCGAGAGACGGTGAGAGACCGAGAGAGACAGACCGAGAGACAGAGAGAGAAAGACCGAGAGACGGAGAGAGACAGAGAGAGACGGAGAGAGACAGAGAGAGACAGGCCGAGAGACAGGCCGAGAGACGGTGAGAGACCGAGAGAGACAGGCCGAGAGACGGTGAGAGACCGAGAGAGACAGACCGAGAGACAGAGAGAGAAAGACCGAGAGACGGAGAGAGACAGAGAGAGACAGAGAGAGACGGAGAGAGACGGAGAGAGACGGAGAGAGACGGTGAGAGACCGAGAGAGACGGAGAGAGACGGAGAGAGACGGTGAGAGACAGACCGAGAGACGGTGAGAGACCGAGAGAGACGGAGAGAGACGGTGAGAGACAGACCGAGAGACTGTGAGAGACCGAGAGAGACAGACCGAGAGACAGAGAGAGAAAGACCGAGAGACGGAGAGAGACAGAGAGAGACAGAGAGAGACGGAGAGAGACAGAGAGAGACGGAGAGAGACAGAGAGAGACAGGCCGAGAGACGGTGAGAGACAGCAAGACCGAGAGACGGAGAGAGACGGTGAGAGACAGACCGAGAGACGGTGAGAGACCGAGAGAGACAGACCGAGAGACGGTGAGAGACCGAGAGAGACGGAGAGAGACGGAGAGAGACGGTGAGAGACAGCAAGACCGAGAGACGGAGAGAGACGGTGAGAGACAGACCGAGAGACGGTGAGAGACCGAGAGAGACAGACCGAGAGACAGAGAGAGAAAGACCGAGAGACGGAGAGAGACAGAGAGAGACAGAGAGAGACAGGCCGAGAGACGGTGAGAGACCGAGAGAGACAGACCGAGAGACAGAGAGAGAAAGACCGAGAGACGGAGAGAGACAGAAAGACCGAGAGACGGAGAGAGACAGAGAGAGACGGAGAGAGACAGAGAGAGACGGAGAGAGACGGTGAGAGACAGACCGAGAGACGGTGAGAGACAGAGAGAGACGGAGAGAGACAGAGAGAGACAGAGAGAGACAGAGAGAGACGGAGAGAGACGGAGAGAGACAGAGAGAGACAGGCCGAGAGACCGAGAGAGACAGACCGAGAGACAGAGAGAGACAGGCCGAGACAGAGAGAGACAGGCCGAGACAGAGAGAGACGGAGAGAGACGGAGAGAGACAGAGAGAGACGGAGAGAGACGGAGAGAGACGATGAGAGAAAGACCGAGACACGGAGAGAGACAGAGAGAGACAGAGAGAGACGGAGAGAGACGGAGAGAGACAGAGAGAGACAGGCCGAGAGACGGTGAGAGACCGAGAGAGACAGACCGAGAGACAGAGAGAGACAGGCCGAGAGACGGTGAGAGACCGAGAGAGACAGACCGAGAGACAGAGAGAGAAAGACCGAGAGACGGAGAGAGACAGAGAGAGACGGAGAGAGACGGAGAGAGACCAAGAGAGACAGACCGAGAGACGGTGAGAGACCGAGAGAGACAGACCGAGAGACAGAGAGAGACAGGCCGAGAGACGGAGAGAGACCGAGAGAGACAGAGAGAGACAGAGAGAGAAAGACCGAGAGACGGAGAGAGACAGAGAGAGACGGAGAGAGACGGAGAGAGACCAAGAGAGACAGACCGAGAGACGGTGAGAGACCGAGAGAGACAGACCGAGAGACAGAGAGAGACAGGCCGAGAGACGGAGAGAGACCGAGAGAGACAGAGAGAGACAGAGAGAGAAAGACCGAGAGACGGAGAGAGACAGAGAGAGACAGAGAGAGACAGGCCGAGAGACGGTGAGAGACCGAGAGAGACAGACCGAGAGACAGAGAGAGAAAGACCGAGAGACGGAGAGAGAAAGACCGAGAGACGGAGAGAGAAAGACCGAGAGACGGAGAGAGACAGAGAGAGACAGAGAGAGACAGAGAGAGACAGAGAGAGACAGAGAGAGACAGGCCGAGAGACGGTGAGAGACCGAGAGAGACAGACCGAGAGACAGAGAGAGAAAGACCGAGAGACGGAGAGAGACAGAGAGAGACTGAGAGAGACAGAGAGAGACAGGCCGAGAGACAGAGAGAGAAAGACCGAGAGACGGAGAGAGACAGAGAGAGACGGAGAGACAGAGAGAGACGGAGAGAGACGGAGAGAGACGGAGAGAGACGGAGAGAGACGGAGAGAGACGGAGAGAGACAGAGAGAGACAGAGAGAGACGGTGAGAGACGGTGAGAGACAGAGAGAGACAGAGAGAGACAGAGAGAGACAGACCGAGAGACAGAGAGAGAGAGACAGAGAGAGACGGAGAGAGACAGGCCGAGAGACAGGCTGAGAGACAGGCCGAGAGACGGTGAGAGACCGAGAGAGACAGGCCGAGAGACGGTGAGAGACCGAGAGAGACAGACCGAGAGACGGTGAGAGACCGAGAGAGACAGACCGAGAGACAGAGAGAGAAAGACCGAGAGACGGAGAGAAACAGAGAGAGACGGAGAGAGACAGAGAGAGACAGGCCGAGAGACAGGCCGAGAGACAGTGAGAGACCGAGAGAGACAGGCCGAGAGACGGTGAGAGACCGAGAGAGACAGACCGAGAGACAGAGAGAGAAAGACCGAGAGACGGAGAGAGACAGAGAGAGACAGAGAGAGACGGAGAGAGACCGAGAGAGACCGAGAGAGACAGACCGAGAGACAGAGAGAGACAGGCCGAGACAGAGAGAGACAGAGAGAGACAGAGAGAGACAGAGAGAGACGGAGAGAGACGGAGAGAGACGATGAGAGAAAGACCGAGACACGGAGAGAGACAGAGAGAGACAGAGAGAGACGGAGAGAGACGGAGAGAGACAGAGAGAGACAGGCCGAGAGACGGTGAGAGACCGAGAGAGACAGACCGAGAGACAGAGAGAGACAGGCCGAGAGACGGTGAGAGACCGAGAGAGACAGACCGAGAGACAGAGAGAGAAAGACCGAGAGACGGAGAGAGACAGAGAGAGACGGAGAGAGACGGAGAGAGACCAAGAGAGACAGACCGAGAGACGGTGAGAGACCGAGAGAGACAGACCGAGAGACAGAGAGAGACAGGCCGAGAGACGGAGAGAGACCGAGAGAGACAGAGAGAGACAGAGAGAGAAAGACCGAGAGACGGAGAGAGACAGAGAGAGACGGAGAGAGACGGAGAGAGACCAAGAGAGACAGACCGAGAGACGGTGAGAGACCGAGAGAGACAGACCGAGAGACAGAGAGAGACAGGCCGAGAGACGGAGAGAGACCGAGAGAGACAGAGAGAGACAGAGAGAGAAAGACCGAGAGACGGAGAGAGACAGAGAGAGACAGAGAGAGACAGGCCGAGAGACGGTGAGAGACCGAGAGAGACAGACCGAGAGACAGAGAGAGAAAGACCGAGAGACGGAGAGAGAAAGACCGAGAGACGGAGAGAGAAAGACCGAGAGACGGAGAGAGACAGAGAGAGACAGAGAGAGACAGAGAGAGACAGAGAGAGACAGAGAGAGACAGGCCGAGAGACGGTGAGAGACCGAGAGAGACAGACCGAGAGACAGAGAGAGAAAGACCGAGAGACGGAGAGAGACAGAGAGAGACTGAGAGAGACAGAGAGAGACAGGCCGAGAGACAGAGAGAGAAAGACCGAGAGACGGAGAGAGACAGAGAGAGACGGAGAGACAGAGAGAGACGGAGAGAGACGGAGAGAGACGGAGAGAGACGGAGAGAGACGGAGAGAGACGGAGAGAGACAGAGAGAGACGGTGAGAGACGGTGAGAGACAGAGAGAGACAGAGAGAGACAGAGAGAGACAGACCGAGAGACAGAGAGAGAGAGACAGAGAGAGACGGAGAGAGACAGGCCGAGAGACAGGCCGAGAGACAGGCCGAGAGACGGTGAGAGACCGAGAGAGACAGGCCGAGAGACGGTGAGAGACCGAGAGAGACAGACCGAGAGACGGTGAGAGACCGAGAGAGACAGACCGAGAGACAGAGAGAGAAAGACCGAGAGACGGAGAGAAACAGAGAGAGACGGAGAGAGACAGAGAGAGACAGGCCGAGAGACAGGCCGAGAGACAGTGAGAGACCGAGAGAGACAGGCCGAGAGACGGTGAGAGACCGAGAGAGACAGACCGAGAGACAGAGAGAGAAAGACCGAGAGACGGAGAGAGACAGAGAGAGACAGAGAGAGACGGAGAGAGACAGGCCGAGACAGAGAGAGACGGAGAGAGACGGAGAGAGACGGAGAGAGACGGTGAGAGACGGAGAGAGACGGAGAGAGACGGTGAGAGACAGACCGAGAGACGGTGAGAGACCGAGAGAGACAGACCGAGAGACAGAGAGAGACAGACCGAGAGACGGAGAGAGACAGAGAGAGACAGAGAGAGACAGAGAGAGACGGTGAGAGACAGACCGAGAGACGGTGAGAGACCGAGAGAGACGGAGAGAGACGGTGAGAGACAGACCGAGAGACTGTGAGAGACCGAGAGAGACAGACCGAGAGACAGAGAGAGAAAGACCGAGAGACGGAGAGAGACAGAGAGAGACAGAGAGAGACGGAGAGAGACAGAGAGAGACAGAGAGAGACAGGCCGAGAGACGGTGAGAGACAGCAAGACCGAGAGACGGAGAGAGACAGAGAGAGACGGAGAGAGACAGAGAGAGACAGAGAGAGACAGAGAGAGACGGTGAGAGACAGACCGAGAGACGGTGAGAGACCGAGAGAGACGGAGAGAGACGGTGAGAGACAGACCGAGAGACTGTGAGAGACCGAGAGAGACAGACCGAGAGACAGAGAGAGAAAGACCGAGAGACGGAGAGAGACAGAGAGAGACAGAGAGAGACGGAGAGAGACAGAGAGAGACAGAGAGAGACAGGCCGAGAGACGGTGAGAGACAGCAAGACCGAGAGACGGAGAGAGACAGAGAGAGACGGAGAGAGACGGAGAGAGACGGAGAGAGACGGAGAGAGACGGAGAGAGAGACAGAGAGAGACAGAGAGAGACAGAGAGAGAAAGACCGAGAGACGGAGAGAGACGGAGAGAGACGGAGAGAGACGGAGAGAGACAGAGAGAGACAGAGAGAGACAGGCCGAGAGACAGACCGAGAGACGGAGAGAGAAAGACCGAGAGACGGAGAGAGACGGAGAGAGACGGAGAGAGACGGAGAGAGACGGAGAGAGACGGAGAGAGACAGAGAGAGACAGAGAGAGACAGAGAGAGACAGTGAGAGACAGTGAGAGACTGAGAGAGACAGAGAGAGACAGGCCGAGAGACAGAGAGAGAAAGACCGAGAGACGGAGAGAGACGGAGAGAGACGGAGAGAGACGGAGAGAGACAGAGAGAGACAGAGAGAGACAGAGAGAGACAGACCGAGAGACGGAGAGAGAAAGACCGAGAGACGGAGAGAGAAAGACCGAGAGACGGAGAGAGACGGAGAGAGACGGAGAGAGACTGAGAGAGACTGAGAGAGACAGAGAGAGACGGAGAGAGACGGAGAGAGACGGAGAGAGACGGAGAGAGAGACAGAGAGAGACGGAGAGAGACGGAGAGAGACGGAGAGAGACAGAGAGAGACAGAGAGAGACAGAGAGAGACAGAGAGAGACGGAGAGAGACGGAGAGAGACAGAGAGAGACAGGCCGAGAGACGGTGAGAGACAGCAAGACCGAGAGACGGAGAGAGACGGAGAGAGACAGACCGAGAGACGGTGAGAGACAGACCGAGAGACGGTGAGAGACCGAGAGAGACGGAGAGAGACGGAGAGAGACAGGCCGAGAGACAGAGAGAGAAAGACCGAGAGACGGAGAGAGACGGAGAGAGACGGAGAGAGACGGAGAGAGACGGAGAGAGACGGAGAGAGACTGAGAGAGACGGAGAGAGACGGAGAGAGAGACAGAGAGAGACGGAGAGAGACGGAGAGAGACAGAGAGAGACAGAGAGAGACGGAGAGAGACAGAGAGAGACAGGCCGAGAGACGGTGAGAGACAGCAAGACCGAGAGACGGAGAGAGACGGAGAGAGACAGACCGAGAGACGGTGAGAGACAGACCGAGAGACGGTGAGAGACCGAGAGAGACGGAGAGAGACGGAGAGAGACGGTGAGAGACGGAGAGAGACGGAGAGAGACGGTGAGAGACAGACCGAGAGACGGTGAGAGACGGTGAGAGACAGACCGAGAGACGGTGAGAGACCGAGAGAGACAGACCGAGAGACGGAGAGAGACAGAGAGAGACGGAGAGAGACGGTGAGAGACAGACCGAGAGACGGTGAGAGACCGAGAGAGACAGACCGAGAGACAGGGTGAGAGACAGACCGAGAGACGGTGAGAGACCGAGAGAGACAGACCGAGAGACAGAGAGAGAAAGACCGAGAGACGGAGAGAGACAGAGAGAGACAGAGAGAGACAGGCCGAGAGACGGTGAGAGACCGAGAGAGACAGACCGAGAGACAGAGAGAGAAAGACCGAGAGACGGAGAGAGACAGAAAGACCGAGAGACGGAGAGAGACAGAGAGAGACGGAGAGAGACGGAGAGAGACAGAGAGAGACGGAGAGAGACGGTGAGAGACAGACCGAGAGACGGTGAGAGACAGAGAGAGACGGAGAGAGACAGAGAGAGACAGAGAGAGACAGAGAGAGACAGAGAGAGACGGAGAGAGACAGAGAGAGACAGAGAGAGACAGGCCGAGAGACGGTGAGAGACCGAGAGAGACAGACCGAGAGACAGAGAGAGACAGGCCGAGACAGAGAGAGACGGAGAGAGACGGAGAGAGACGGAGAGAGACGATGAGAGAAAGACCGAGACACGGAGAGAGACAGAGAGAGACAGAGAGAGACGGAGAGAGACAGAGAGAGACAGGCCGAGAGACGGTGAGAGACCGAGAGAGACAGACCGAGAGACAGAGAGAGACAGGCCGAGAGACGGTGAGAGACCGAGAGAGACAGACCGAGAGACAGAGAGAGAAAGACCGAGAGACGGAGAGAGACAGAGAGAGACAGACCGAGAGACGGTGAGAGACCGAGAGAGACAGACCGAGAGACAGAGAGAGACAGACCGAGAGACGGAGAGAGAAAGACCGAGAGA
>NW_027315805.1:137500-147500 GCF_026437365.1 Eucyclogobius newberryi | reverse complement strand
GAGAGACGGAGAGAGACGGAGAGAGACAGACCGAGAGACGGTGAGAGACAGACCGAGAGACGGTGAGAGACCGAGAGAGACGGAGAGAGACGGAGAGAGACGGTGAGAGACGGAGAGAGACGGAGAGAGACGGTGAGAGACAGACCGAGAGACGGTGAGAGACGGTGAGAGACAGACCGAGAGACGGTGAGAGACCGAGAGAGACAGACCGAGAGACGGAGAGAGACAGAGAGAGACGGAGAGAGACGGTGAGAGACAGACCGAGAGACGGTGAGAGACCGAGAGAGACAGACCGAGAGACAGGGTGAGAGACAGACCGAGAGACGGTGAGAGACCGAGAGAGACAGACCGAGAGACGGTGAGAGACCGAGAGAGACAGACCGAGAGACAGAGAGAGAAAGACCGAGAGACGGAGAGAGACAGAAAGACCGAGAGACGGAGAGAGACAGAGAGAGACGGAGAGAGACAGAGAGAGACGGAGAGAGACGGTGAGAGACAGACCGAGAGACGGTGAGAGACAGAGAGAGACGGAGAGAGACAGAGAGAGACAGAGAGAGACAGAGAGAGACAGAGAGAGACGGAGAGAGACAGAGAGAGACAGGCCGAGAGACGGTGAGAGACCGAGAGAGACAGACCGAGAGACAGAGAGAGACAGGCCGAGACAGAGAGAGACGGAGAGAGACGGAGAGAGACGGAGAGAGACGATGAGAGAAAGACCGAGACACGGAGAGAGACAGAGAGAGACAGAGAGAGACAGAGAGAGACGGAGAGAGACAGAGAGAGACAGGCCGAGAGACGGTGAGAGACCGAGAGAGACAGACCGAGAGACAGAGAGAGAAAGGCCGAGAGACGGTGAGAGACCGAGAGAGACAGACCGAGAGACAGAGAGAGAAAGACCGAGAGACGGAGAGAGACAGAGAGAGACAGACCGAGAGACGGTGAGAGACCGAGAGAGACAGACCGAGAGACAGAGAGAGACAGACCGAGAGACGGAGAGAGAAAGACCGAGAGACGGAGAGAGAAAGACCGAGAGACGGAGAGAGACAGAGAGAGACAGAGAGAGACAGAGAGAGACGGAGAGAGACAGACCGAGAGACAGAGAGAGACAGGCCGAGACAGAGAGAGACGGAGAGAGACGGAGAGAGACAGAGAGAGACAGAGAGAGACAGAGAGAGACAGAGAGAGACAGGCCGAGAGACGGTGAGAGACCGAGAGAGACGGACCGAGAGACAGAGAGAGACAGGCCGAGAGACGGTGAGAGACCGAGAGAGACAGACCGAGAGACAGAGAGAGAAAGACCGAGAGACGGAGAGAGACAGAGAGAGACAGAGAGAGAAAGACCGAGAGACAGAGAGAGACAGAGAGAGACGGAGAGAGACGGAGAGAGACAGAGAGAGACAGAGAGAGACGGAGAGAGACGGAGAGAGACGGAGAGAGACGGAGAGAGACGGAGAGAGAGACGGAGAGAGAGACGGAGAGAGAGACGGAGAGAGAGACAGAGAGAGACTGAGAGAGACTGAGAGAGACAGAGAGAGACAGAGAGAGACAGGCCGAGAGACAGAGAGAGAAAGACCGAGAGACGGAGAGAGACGGAGAGAGACGGAGAGAGACAGAGAGAGACAGAGAGAGACAGAGAGAGACAGAGAGAGACAGAGAGAGACAGAGAGAGACAGGCCGAGAGACGGTGAGAGACCGAGAGAGACAGACCGAGAGACGGAGAGAGAAAGACCGAGAGACGGAGAGAGAAAGACCGAGAGACGGAGAGAGACAGAGAGAGACAGGCCGAGAGACAGAGAGAGAAAGACCGAGAGACGGAGAGAGACAGAGAGAGACGGAGAGAGACGGAGAGAGACGGAGAGAGACGGAGAGAGAGACAGAGAGAGACAGAGAGAGACGGAGAGAGACGGAGAGAGACGGAGAGAGACGGAGAGAGACAGGCCGAGAGACGGTGAGAGACAGCAAGACCGAGAGACGGAGAGAGACGGAGAGAGACAGAGAGAGACGGAGAGAGACGGTGAGAGACAGACCGAGAGACGGTGAGAGACGGAGAGAGACGGAGAGAGACGGTGAGAGACAGACCGAGAGACGGTGAGAGACCGAGAGAGACAGACCGAGAGACGGAGAGAGACAGAGAGAGACGGAGAGAGACGGTGAGAGACAGACCGAGAGACGGTGAGAGACCGAGAGAGACAGACCGAGAGACAGAGAGAGAAAGACCGAGAGACGGAGAGAGACAGAGAGAGACAGAGAGAGACAGGCCGAGAGACGGTGAGAGACCGAGAGAGACAGACCGAGAGACAGAGAGAGAAAGACCGAGAGACGGAGAGAGACAGAAAGACCGAGAGACGGAGAGAGACAGAGAGAGACGGAGAGAGACAGAGAGAGACGGAGAGAGACGGTGAGAGACAGACCGAGAGACGGTGAGAGACAGAGAGAGACGGAGAGAGACAGAGAGAGACAGAGAGAGACGGAGAGAGACAGAGAGAGACAGGCCGAGAGACGGTGAGAGACCGAGAGAGACAGACCGAGAGACAGAGAGAGACAGGCCGAGACAGAGAGAGACAGGCCGAGACAGAGAGAGACGGAGAGAGACGGAGAGAGACGGAGAGAGACGGAGAGAGACGATGAGAGAAAGACCGAGACACGGAGAGAGACAGAGAGAGACAGAGAGAGACAGAGAGAGACGGAGAGAGACAGAGAGAGACAGGCCGAGAGACGGTGAGAGACCGAGAGAGACAGACCGAGAGACAGAGAGAGACAGGCCGAGAGACGGTGAGAGACCGAGAGAGACAGACCGAGAGACAGAGAGAGAAAGACCGAGAGACGGAGAGAGACAGAGAGAGACAGACCGAGAGACGGTGAGAGACCGAGAGAGACAGACCGAGAGACAGAGAGAGACAGACCGAGAGACGGAGAGAGAAAGACCGAGAGACGGAGAGAGACAGAGAGAGACAGAGAGAGACAGGCCGAGAGACGGTGAGAGACCGAGAGAGACAGACCGAGAGACAGAGAGAGAAAGACCGAGAGACGGAGAGAGAAAGACCGAGAGCTGGAGAGAGACAGAGAGAGAGACGGAGAGAGACAGAGAGAGACAGAGAGAGACAGAGAGAGACCGAGAGAGACCGAGAGAGACCGAGAGAGACAGACCGAGAGACAGAGAGAGACAGGCCGAGACAGAGAGAGACAGAGAGAGACAGAGAGAGACAGAGAGAGACAGAGAGAGACAGAGAGAGACAGGCCGAGAGACGGTGAGAGACCGAGAGAGACAGACCGAGAGACAGAGAGAGACAGGCCGAGAGACTGTGAGAGACCGAGAGAGACAGACCGAGAGACAGAGAGAGAAAGACCGAGAGACGGAGAGAGACAGAGAGAGACTGAGAGAGACAGTGAGAGACAGGCCGAGAGACAGAGAGAGAAAGACCGAGAGACGGAGAGAGACAGAGAGAGACGGAGAGAGACGGAGAGAGACGGAGAGAGACGGAGAGAGACAGAGAGAGACAGAGAGAGACTGAGAGAGACTGAGAGAGACAGGCCGAGAGACAGAGAGAGAAAGACCGAGAGACGGAGAGAGACGGAGAGAGACGGAGAGAGACGGAGAGAGACAGAGAGAGACAGAGAGAGACAGAGAGAGACAGAGAGAGAGACAGAGAGAGAAAGACCGAGAGACGGAGAGAGAAAGACCGAGAGACGGAGAGAGACAGAGAGAGACCGAGAGAGAAAGACCGAGAGACGGAGAGAGACAGAGAGAGACGGAGAGAGACGGAGAGAGACGGAGAGAGACAGAGAGAGACAGAGAGAGACGGAGAGAGACGGAGAGAGACGGAGAGAGACGGAGAGAGACAGAGAGAGACAGGCCGAGAGACAGAGAGAGAAAGACCGAGAGACGGAGAGAGACGGAGAGAGACGGAGAGAGACGGAGAGAGACGGAGAGAGACGGAGAGAGACAGAGAGAGACAGAGAGAGACAGAGAGAGACAGGCCGAGAGACAGAGAGAGAAAGACCGAGAGACGGAGAGAGAAAGACCGAGAGACGGAGAGAGACAGAGAGAGACGGAGAGAGACAGAGAGAGACAGAGAGAGACAGAGAGAGACGGAGAGAGACGGAGAGAGACGGAGAGAGACGGAGAGAGAGACGGAGAGAGAGACTGAGAGAGACAGAGAGAGACAGAGAGAGACAGAGAGAGACAGGCCGAGAGACGGAGAGAGACGGAGAGAGACGGAGAGAGACTGAGAGAGACAGAGAGAGACAGAGAGAGACAGAGAGAGACAGAGAGAGACTGAGAGAGACTGAGAGAGACGGAGAGAGACGGAGAGAGACGGAGAGAGAGACAGAGAGAGACAGAGAGAGACAGAGAGAGACTGAGAGAGACAGAGAGAGACAGGCCGAGAGACAGAGAGAGAAAGACCGAGAGACGGAGAGAGACAGAGAGAGACGGAGAGAGACAGAGAGAGACAGGCCGAGAGACAGGCCGAGAGACGGAGAGAGACAGAGAGAGACGGAGAGAGACAGAGAGAGACAGGCCGAGAGACGGTGAGAGACAGAGAGAGACGCAGAGAGACAGAGAGAGACAGGCCGAGAGACGGTGAGAGACAGAGAGAGACGGAGAGAGACGCAGAGAGACAGAGAGAGACAGGCCGAGAGACGGAGAGAGACAGAGAGAGACGGAGAGAGACAGAGAGAGACAGGCCGAGAGACAGGCCGAGAGACAGGCCGAGAGACAGGCCGAGAGACGGTGAGAGACCGAGAGAGACAGGCCGAGAGACGGTGAGAGACCGAGAGAGACAGACCGAGAGACAGAGAGAGAAAGACCGAGAGACGGAGAGAGACAGAGAGAGACGGAGAGAGACAGAGAGAGACAGGCCGAGAGACAGGCCGAGAGACGGTGAGAGACTGAGAGAGACAGGCCGAGAGACGGTGAGAGACCGAGAGAGACAGACCGAGAGACAGAGAGAGAAAGACCGAGAGACGGAGAGAGACAGAGAGAGACAGAGAGAGACGGAGAGAGACAGGCCGAGACAGAGAGAGACAGAGAGAGACGGAGAGAGACGGAGAGAGACGGAGAGAGACGGTGAGAGACCGAGAGAGACGGAGAGAGACGGTGAGAGACAGACCGAGAGACGGTGAGAGACAGAGAGAGACAGACCGAGAGACGGAGAGAGACAGAGAGAGACAGAGAGAGACGGTGAGAGACAGACCGAGAGACGGTGAGAGACCGAGAGAGACGGAGAGAGACGGTGAGAGACAGACCGAGAGACTGTGAGAGACCGAGAGAGACAGACCGAGAGACAGAGAGAGAAAGACCGAGAGACGGAGAGAGACAGAGAGAGACAGAGAGAGACGGAGAGAGACAGAGAGAGACAGAGAGAGACGGAGAGAGACAGAGAGAGACAGGCCGAGAGACGGTGAGAGACAGCAAGACCGAGAGACGGAGAGAGACGGTGAGAGACAGACCGAGAGACGGTGAGAGACCGAGAGAGACGGAGAGAGACGGAGAGAGACGGTGAGAGACAGACCGAGAGACGGTGAGAGACCGAGAGAGAAAGACCGAGAGACGGAGAGAGACAGAGAGAGACGGAGAGAGACGCAGAGAGACGCAGAGAGACAGAGAGAGACAGGCCGAGAGACGGAGAGAGACAGAGAGAGACGGAGAGAGACAGAGAGAGACAGGCCGAGAGACAGGCCGAGAGACAGGCCGAGAGACGGTGAGAGACCGAGAGAGACAGGCCGAGAGACGGTGAGAGACCGAGAGAGACAGACCGAGAGACAGAGAGAGAAAGACCGAGAGACGGAGAGAGACAGAGAGAGACGGAGAGAGACAGAGAGAGACAGGCCGAGAGACAGGCCGAGAGACGGTGAGAGACCGAGAGAGACAGGCCGAGAGACGGTGAGAGACCGAGAGAGACAGACCGAGAGACAGAGAGAGAAAGACCGAGAGACGGAGAGAGACAGAGAGAGACAGAGAGAGACGGAGAGAGACGGAGAGAGACGGAGAGAGACGGTGAGAGACCGAGAGAGACGGAGAGAGACGGAGAGAGACGGTGAGAGACAGACCGAGAGACGGTGAGAGACCGAGAGAGACGGAGAGAGACGGTGAGAGACAGACCGAGAGACTGTGAGAGACCGAGAGAGACAGACCGAGAGACAGAGAGAGAAAGACCGAGAGACGGAGAGAGACAGAGAGAGACAGAGAGAGACGGAGAGAGACGGAGAGAGACGGAGAGAGACAGAGAGAGACAGGCCGAGAGACGGTGAGAGACAGCAAGACCGAGAGACGGAGAGAGACGGTGAGAGACAGACCGAGAGACGGTGAGAGACCGAGAGAGACAGACCGAGAGACGGTGAGAGACCGAGAGAGACGGAGAGAGACGGAGAGAGACGGTGAGAGACAGCAAGACCGAGAGACGGAGAGAGACGGTGAGAGACAGACCGAGAGACGGTGAGAGACCGAGAGAGACAGACCGAGAGACAGAGAGAGAAAGACCGAGAGACGGAGAGAGACAGAGAGAGACAGAGAGAGACAGGCCGAGAGACGGTGAGAGACCGAGAGAGACAGACCGAGAGACAGAGAGAGAAAGACCGAGAGACGGAGAGAGACAGAAAGACCGAGAGACGGAGAGAGACAGAGAGAGACGGAGAGAGACAGAGAGAGACGGAGAGAGACGGTGAGAGACAGACCGAGAGACGGTGAGAGACAGAGAGAGACGGAGAGAGACAGAGAGAGACAGAGAGAGACAGAGAGAGACGGAGAGAGACGGAGAGAGACAGAGAGAGACAGGCCGAGAGACCGAGAGAGACAGACCGAGAGACAGAGAGAGACAGGCCGAGACAGAGAGAGACAGGCCGAGACAGAGAGAGACGGAGAGAGACGGAGAGAGACAGAGAGAGACGGAGAGAGACGGAGAGAGACGATGAGAGAAAGACCGAGACACGGAGAGAGACAGAGAGAGACAGAGAGAGACGGAGAGAGACGGAGAGAGACAGAGAGAGACAGGCCGAGAGACGGTGAGAGACCGAGAGAGACAGACCGAGAGACAGAGAGAGACAGGCCGAGAGACGGTGAGAGACCGAGAGAGACAGACCGAGAGACAGAGAGAGAAAGACCGAGAGACGGAGAGAGACAGAGAGAGACGGAGAGAGACGGAGAGAGACCAAGAGAGACAGACCGAGAGACGGTGAGAGACCGAGAGAGACAGACCGAGAGACAGAGAGAGACAGGCCGAGAGACGGAGAGAGACCGAGAGAGACAGAGAGAGACAGAGAGAGAAAGACCGAGAGACGGAGAGAGACAGAGAGAGACGGAGAGAGACGGAGAGAGACCAAGAGAGACAGACCGAGAGACGGTGAGAGACCGAGAGAGACAGACCGAGAGACAGAGAGAGACAGGCCGAGAGACGGAGAGAGACCGAGAGAGACAGAGAGAGACAGAGAGAGAAAGACCGAGAGACGGAGAGAGACAGAGAGAGACAGAGAGAGACAGGCCGAGAGACGGTGAGAGACCGAGAGAGACAGACCGAGAGACAGAGAGAGAAAGACCGAGAGACGGAGAGAGAAAGACCGAGAGACGGAGAGAGAAAGACCGAGAGACGGAGAGAGACAGAGAGAGACAGAGAGAGACAGAGAGAGACAGAGAGAGACAGAGAGAGACAGGCCGAGAGACGGTGAGAGACCGAGAGAGACAGACCGAGAGACAGAGAGAGAAAGACCGAGAGACGGAGAGAGACAGAGAGAGACTGAGAGAGACAGAGAGAGACAGGCCGAGAGACAGAGAGAGAAAGACCGAGAGACGGAGAGAGACAGAGAGAGACGGAGAGACAGAGAGAGACGGAGAGAGACGGAGAGAGACGGAGAGAGACGGAGAGAGACGGAGAGAGACAGAGAGAGACGGTGAGAGACGGTGAGAGACAGAGAGAGACAGAGAGAGACAGAGAGAGACAGACCGAGAGACAGAGAGAGAGAGACAGAGAGAGACGGAGAGAGACAGGCCGAGAGACAGGCCGAGAGACAGGCCGAGAGACGGTGAGAGACCGAGAGAGACAGGCCGAGAGACGGTGAGAGACCGAGAGAGACAGACCGAGAGACGGTGAGAGACCGAGAGAGACAGACCGAGAGACAGAGAGAGAAAGACCGAGAGACGGAGAGAAACAGAGAGAGACGGAGAGAGACAGAGAGAGACAGGCCGAGAGACAGGCCGAGAGACAGTGAGAGACCGAGAGAGACAGGCCGAGAGACGGTGAGAGACCGAGAGAGACAGACCGAGAGACAGAGAGAGAAAGACCGAGAGACGGAGAGAGACAGAGAGAGACAGAGAGAGACGGAGAGAGACAGGCCGAGACAGAGAGAGACGGAGAGAGACGGAGAGAGACGGAGAGAGACGGTGAGAGACGGAGAGAGACGGAGAGAGACGGTGAGAGACAGACCGAGAGACGGTGAGAGACCGAGAGAGACAGACCGAGAGACAGAGAGAGACAGACCGAGAGACGGAGAGAGACAGAGAGAGACAGAGAGAGACAGAGAGAGACGGTGAGAGACAGACCGAGAGACGGTGAGAGACCGAGAGAGACGGAGAGAGACGGTGAGAGACAGACCGAGAGACTGTGAGAGACCGAGAGAGACAGACCGAGAGACAGAGAGAGAAAGACCGAGAGACGGAGAGAGACAGAGAGAGACAGAGAGAGACGGAGAGAGACAGAGAGAGACAGAGAGAGACAGGCCGAGAGACGGTGAGAGACAGCAAGACCGAGAGACGGAGAGAGACAGAGAGAGACGGAGAGAGACAGAGAGAGACAGAGAGAGACAGAGAGAGACGGTGAGAGACAGACCGAGAGACGGTGAGAGACCGAGAGAGACGGAGAGAGACGGTGAGAGACAGACCGAGAGACTGTGAGAGACCGAGAGAGACAGACCGAGAGACAGAGAGAGAAAGACCGAGAGACGGAGAGAGACAGAGAGAGACAGAGAGAGACGGAGAGAGACAGAGAGAGACAGAGAGAGACAGGCCGAGAGACGGTGAGAGACAGCAAGACCGAGAGACGGAGAGAGACAGAGAGAGACGGAGAGAGACGGAGAGAGACGGAGAGAGACGGAGAGAGAGACAGAGAGAGACAGAGAGAGACAGAGAGAGAAAGACCGAGAGACGGAGAGAGACGGAGAGAGACGGAGAGAGACGGAGAGAGACGGAGAGAGACAGAGAGAGACAGAGAGAGACAGGCCGAGAGACAGACCGAGAGACGGAGAGAGAAAGACCGAGAGACGGAGAGAGACGGAGAGAGACGGAGAGAGACGGAGAGAGACGGAGAGAGACGGAGAGAGACAGAGAGAGACAGAGAGAGACAGAGAGAGACAGTGAGAGACAGTGAGAGACTGAGAGAGACAGAGAGAGACAGGCCGAGAGACAGAGAGAGAAAGACCGAGAGACGGAGAGAGACGGAGAGAGACGGAGAGAGACGGAGAGAGACAGAGAGAGACAGAGAGAGACAGAGAGAGACAGACCGAGAGACGGAGAGAGAAAGACCGAGAGACGGAGAGAGAAAGACCGAGAGACGGAGAGAGACGGAGAGAGACGGAGAGAGACTGAGAGAGACTGAGAGAGACGGAGAGAGACGGAGAGAGACGGAGAGAGACGGAGAGAGACGGAGAGAGAGACAGAGAGAGACGGAGAGAGACGGAGAGAGACGGAGAGAGACAGAGAGAGACAGAGAGAGACAGAGAGAGACGGAGAGAGACGGAGAGAGACGGAGAGAGACAGAGAGAGACAGGCCGAGAGACGGTGAGAGACAGCAAGACCGAGAGACGGAGAGAGACGGAGAGAGACAGACCGAGAGACGGTGAGAGACAGACCGAGAGACGGTGAGAGACCGAGAGAGACGGAGAGAGACGGAGAGAGACAGGCCGAGAGACAGAGAGAGAAAGACCGAGAGACGGAGAGAGACGGAGAGAGACGGAGAGAGACGGAGAGAGACGGAGAGAGACGGAGAGAGACTGAGAGAGACGGAGAGAGACG
>NW_027315805.1:115000-132500 GCF_026437365.1 Eucyclogobius newberryi | reverse complement strand
GACAGAGAGAGACAGAGAGAGACAGAGAGAGACAGAGAGAGACGGACCGAGAGACAGAGAGAGACAGGCCGAGAGACGGTGAGAGACCGAGAGAGACAGACCGAGAGACAGAGAGAGAAAGACCGAGAGACGGAGAGAGACAGAGAGAGACAGAGAGAGAAAGACCGAGAGACAGAGAGAGACAGAGAGAGACAGAGAGAGAAAGACCGAGAGACGGAGAGAGACAGAGAGAGACGGAGAGAGACGGAGAGAGACGGAGAGAGACAGAGAGAGACAGAGAGAGACGGAGAGAGACGGAGAGAGACGGAGAGAGACGGAGAGAGAGACGGAGAGAGAGACGGAGAGAGAGACGGAGAGAGAGACAGAGAGAGACTGAGAGAGACAGAGAGAGACAGAGAGAGACAGAGAGAGACAGGCCGAGAGACAGAGAGAGAAAGACCGAGAGACGGAGAGAGACGGAGAGAGACGGAGAGAGACGGAGAGAGACAGAGAGAGACAGAGAGAGACAGAGAGAGACAGGCCGAGAGACGGTGAGAGACCGAGAGAGACAGACCGAGAGACGGAGAGAGAAAGACCGAGAGACGGAGAGAGAAAGACCGAGAGACGGAGAGAGACAGAGAGAGACAGGCCGAGAGACAGAGAGAGACAGACCGAGAGACGGAGAGAGAAAGACCGAGAGACGGAGAGAGACGGAGAGAGACGGAGAGACAGAGAGAGACAGAGAGAGACGGAGAGAGACGGAGAGAGACGGAGAGAGACGGAGAGAGACAGGCCGAGAGACGGTGAGAGACCGAGAGACAGACCGAGAGACAGAGAGAGACAGGCCGAGAGACTGTGAGAGACCGAGAGAGACAGACCGAGAGACAGAGAGAGAAAGACCGAGAGACGGAGAGAGACAGAGAGAGACTGAGAGAGACAGTGAGAGACAGGCCGAGAGACAGAGAGAGACAGACCGAGAGACGGAGAGAGAAAGACCGAGAGACGGAGAGAGACAGAGAGAGACAGAGAGAGACAGGCCGAGAGACGGTGAGAGACCGAGAGAGACAGACCGAGAGACAGAGAGAGAAAGACCGAGAGACCGAGAGACAGACCGAGAGACAGAGAGAGACAGGCCGAGAGACTGTGAGAGACCGAGAGAGACAGACCGAGAGACGGAGAGAGAAAGACCGAGAGACGGAGAGAGACAGAGAGAGACTGAGAGAGACAGTGAGAGACAGGCCGAGAGACAGAGAGAGACAGACCGAGAGACGGAGAGAGAAAGACCGAGAGACGGAGAGAGACAGAGAGAGACAGAGAGAGACAGGCCGAGAGACGGTGAGAGACCGAGAGAGACAGACCGAGAGACAGAGAGAGAAAGACCGAGAGACGGAGAGAGAAAGACCGAGAGCTGGAGAGAGACAGAGAGAGAGACGGAGAGAGACAGAGAGAGACAGAGAGAGACAGAGAGAGACCGAGAGAGACCGAGAGAGACCGAGAGAGACAGACCGAGAGACAGAGAGAGACAGGCCGAGACAGAGAGAGACAGAGAGAGACAGAGAGAGACAGAGAGAGACAGAGAGAGACAGGCCGAGAGACGGTGAGAGACCGAGAGAGACAGACCGAGAGACAGAGAGAGACAGGCCGAGAGACTGTGAGAGACCGAGAGAGACAGACCGAGAGACAGAGAGAGAAAGACCGAGAGACGGAGAGAGACAGAGAGAGACTGAGAGAGACAGTGAGAGACAGGCCGAGAGACAGAGAGAGAAAGACCGAGAGACGGAGAGAGACAGAGAGAGACGGAGAGAGACGGAGAGAGACGGAGAGAGACGGAGAGAGACGGAGAGACAGAGAGAGACGGAGAGAGACGGAGAGAGACGGAGAGAGACGGAGAGAGACGGAGAGAGACGGAGAGAGACAGGCCGAGAGACGGTGAGAGACAGCAAGACCGAGAGACGGAGAGAGACGGAGAGAGACAGAGAGAGACGGAGAGAGACGGTGAGAGACGGTGAGAGACGGAGAGAGACGGAGAGAGACGGTGAGAGACAGACCGAGAGACGGTGAGAGACCGAGAGAGACAGACCGAGAGACGGAGAGAGACAGAGAGAGACGGAGAGAGACGGTGAGAGACAGACCGAGAGACAGAGAGAGAAAGACCGAGAGACGGAGAGAGACGGAGAGAGACGGAGAGAGACGGAGAGAGACGGAGAGAGACGGAGAGACAGAGAGAGACAGAGAGAGACGGAGAGAGACGGAGAGAGACGGAGAGAGACGGAGAGAGACAGGCCGAGAGACGGTGAGAGACAGCAAGACCGAGAGACGGAGAGAGACGGAGAGAGACAGAGAGAGACGGAGAGAGACGGTGAGAGACAGACCGAGAGACGGTGAGAGACGGAGAGAGACGGAGAGAGACGGTGAGAGACAGACCGAGAGACGGTGAGAGACCGAGAGAGACAGACCGAGAGACGGAGAGAGACAGAGAGAGACGGAGAGAGACGGTGAGAGACAGACCGAGAGACGGTGAGAGACCGAGAGAGACAGACCGAGAGACAGAGAGAGAAAGACCGAGAGACGGAGAGAGACAGAGAGAGACAGAGAGAGACAGGCCGAGAGACGGTGAGAGACCGAGAGAGACAGACCGAGAGACAGAGAGAGAAAGACCGAGAGACGGAGAGACAGAAAGACCGAGAGACGGAGAGAGACAGAGAGAGACGGAGAGAGACAGAGAGAGACGGAGAGAGACGGTGAGAGACAGACCGAGAGACGGTGAGAGACAGAGAGAGACGGAGAGAGACAGAGAGAGACAGAGAGAGACGGAGAGAGACAGAGAGAGACAGGCCGAGAGACGGTGAGAGACCGAGAGAGACAGACCGAGAGACAGAGAGAGACAGGCCGAGACAGAGAGAGACAGGCCGAGACAGAGAGAGACGGAGAGAGACGGAGAGAGACGGAGAGAGACGGAGAGAGACGATGAGAGAAAGACCGAGACACGGAGAGAGACAGAGAGAGACAGAGAGAGACGGAGAGAGACAGAGAGAGACAGGCCGAGAGACGGTGAGAGACCGAGAGAGACAGACCGAGAGACAGAGAGAGACAGGCCGAGAGACGGTGAGAGACCGAGAGAGACAGACCGAGAGACAGAGAGAGAAAGACCGAGAGACGGAGAGAGACAGAGAGAGACAGACCGAGAGACGGTGAGAGACCGAGAGACAGACCGAGAGACAGAGAGAGACAGGCCGAGAGACTGTGAGAGACCGAGAGAGACAGACCGAGAGACAGAGAGAGAAAGACCGAGAGACGGAGAGAGACAGAGAGAGACTGAGAGAGACAGTGAGAGACAGGCCGAGAGACAGAGAGAGACAGACCGAGAGACGGAGAGAGAAAGACCGAGAGACGGAGAGAGACAGAGAGAGACAGAGAGAGACAGGCCGAGAGACGGTGAGAGACCGAGAGAGACAGACCGAGAGACAGAGAGAGAAAGACCGAGAGACGGAGAGAGAAAGACCGAGAGCTGGAGAGAGACAGAGAGAGAGACGGAGAGAGACAGAGAGAGACAGAGAGAGACAGAGAGAGACCGAGAGAGACCGAGAGAGACCGAGAGAGACAGACCGAGAGACAGAGAGAGACAGGCCGAGACAGAGAGAGACAGAGAGAGACAGAGAGAGACAGAGAGAGACAGAGAGAGACAGGCCGAGAGACGGTGAGAGACCGAGAGAGACAGACCGAGAGACAGAGAGAGACAGGCCGAGAGACTGTGAGAGACCGAGAGAGACAGACCGAGAGACAGAGAGAGAAAGACCGAGAGACGGAGAGAGACAGAGAGAGACTGAGAGAGACAGTGAGAGACAGGCCGAGAGACAGAGAGAGAAAGACCGAGAGACGGAGAGAGACAGAGAGAGACGGAGAGAGACGGAGAGAGACGGAGAGAGACGGAGAGAGACTGAGAGAGACAGAGAGAGACAGGCCGAGAGACAGAGAGAGACAGGCCGAGAGACAGAGAGAGAAAGACCGAGAGACGGAGAGAGACGGAGAGAGACGGAGAGAGACAGAGAGAGACAGAGAGAGACAGGCCGAGAGACAGAGAGAGAAAGACCGAGAGACGGAGAGAGACGGAGAGAGACGGAGAGAGACGGAGAGAGACAGAGAGAGACAGAGAGAGACAGAGAGAGAGACAGAGAGAGAAAGACCGAGAGACGGAGAGAGAAAGACCGAGAGACGGAGAGAGACAGAGAGAGACGGAGAGAGACAGAGAGAGACCGAGAGAGAAAGACCGAGAGACGGAGAGAGACAGAGAGAGACGGAGAGAGACGGAGAGAGACGGAGAGAGACAGAGAGAGACAGAGAGAGACGGAGAGAGACGGAGAGAGACGGAGAGAGACGGAGAGAGACAGAGAGAGACAGGCCGAGAGACAGAGAGAGAAAGACCGAGAGACGGAGAGAGACGGAGAGAGACGGAGAGAGACGGAGAGAGACGGAGAGAGACAGAGAGAGACGGAGAGAGACAGAGAGAGACGGAGAGAGACAGAGAGAGACAGAGAGAGACAGGCCGAGAGACAGAGAGAGAAAGACCGAGAGACGGAGAGAGAAAGACCGAGAGACGGAGAGAGACAGAGAGAGACCGAGAGAGAAAGACCGAGAGACGGAGAGAGACAGAGAGAGACGGAGAGAGACGGAGAGAGACGGAGAGAGACGGAGAGAGACAGAGAGAGACGGAGAGAGACAGAGAGAGACGGAGAGAGACGGAGAGAGACAGAGAGAGACAGAGAGAGACGGAGAGAGACAGAGAGAGACAGGCCGAGAGACGGTGAGAGACCGAGAGAGACAGACCGAGAGACAGAGAGAGACAGGCCGAGACAGAGAGAGACAGGCCGAGACAGAGAGAGACGGAGAGAGACGGAGAGAGACGGAGAGAGACGGAGAGAGACGATGAGAGAAAGACCGAGACACGGAGAGAGACAGAGAGAGACAGAGAGAGACAGAGAGAGACGGAGAGAGACAGAGAGAGACAGGCCGAGAGACGGTGAGAGACCGAGAGAGACAGACCGAGAGACAGAGAGAGACAGGCCGAGAGACGGTGAGAGACCGAGAGAGACAGACCGAGAGACAGAGAGAGAAAGACCGAGAGACGGAGAGAGACAGAGAGAGACAGACCGAGAGACGGTGAGAGACCGAGAGACAGACCGAGAGACAGAGAGAGACAGGCCGAGAGACTGTGAGAGACCGAGAGAGACAGACCGAGAGACAGAGAGAGAAAGACCGAGAGACGGAGAGAGACAGAGAGAGACTGAGAGAGACAGTGAGAGACAGGCCGAGAGACAGAGAGAGACAGACCGAGAGACGGAGAGAGAAAGACCGAGAGACGGAGAGAGACAGAGAGAGACAGAGAGAGACAGGCCGAGAGACGGTGAGAGACCGAGAGAGACAGACCGAGAGACAGAGAGAGAAAGACCGAGAGACGGAGAGAGAAAGACCGAGAGCTGGAGAGAGACAGAGAGAGAGACGGAGAGAGACAGAGAGAGACAGAGAGAGACAGAGAGAGACAGAGAGAGACCGAGAGAGACCGAGAGAGACCGAGAGAGACAGACCGAGAGACAGAGAGAGACAGGCCGAGACAGAGAGAGACAGAGAGAGACAGAGAGAGACAGAGAGAGACAGAGAGAGACAGGCCGAGAGACGGTGAGAGACCGAGAGAGACAGACCGAGAGACAGAGAGAGACAGGCCGAGAGACTGTGAGAGACCGAGAGAGACAGACCGAGAGACGGAGAGAGACAGAGAGAGACTGAGAGAGACAGTGAGAGACAGGCCGAGAGACAGAGAGAGAAAGACCGAGAGACGGAGAGAGACAGAGAGAGACGGAGAGAGACGGAGAGAGACGGAGAGAGACGGAGAGAGACTGAGAGAGACAGAGAGAGACAGGCCGAGAGACAGAGAGAGACAGGCCGAGAGACAGAGAGAGAAAGACCGAGAGACGGAGAGAGACGGAGAGAGACGGAGAGAGACGGAGAGAGACAGAGAGAGACAGAGAGAGACAGGCCGAGAGACAGAGAGAGAAAGACCGAGAGACGGAGAGAGACGGAGAGAGACGGAGAGAGACGGAGAGAGACAGAGAGAGACAGAGAGAGACAGAGAGAGAGACAGAGAGAGAAAGACCGAGAGACGGAGAGAGAAAGACCGAGAGACGGAGAGAGACAGAGAGAGACCGAGAGAGAAAGACCGAGAGACGGAGAGAGACAGAGAGAGACGGAGAGAGACGGAGAGAGACGGAGAGAGACAGAGAGAGACAGAGAGAGACAGAGAGAGAGACAGAGAGAGAAAGACCGAGAGACGGAGAGAGAAAGACCGAGAGACGGAGAGAGAAAGACCGAGAGACGGAGAGAGAAAGACCGAGAGACGGAGAGAGACGGAGAGAGACGGAGAGAGACGGAGAGAGACGGAGAGAGACAGAGAGAGACAGAGAGAGACGGAGAGAGAGACAGAGAGAGACGGAGAGAGACGGAGAGAGAGACAGAGAGAGACGGAGAGAGACGGAGAGAGACGGAGAGAGACAGAGAGAGACAGAGAGAGACGGAGAGAGACGGAGAGAGACAGAGAGAGACAGGCCGAGAGACGGTGAGAGACAGCAAGACCGAGAGACGGAGAGAGACGGAGAGAGACAGACCGAGAGACGGTGAGAGACAGACCGAGAGACGGTGAGAGACCGAGAGAGACGGAGAGAGACGGAGAGAGACAGGCCGAGAGACAGAGAGAGAAAGACCGAGAGACGGAGAGAGACGGAGAGAGACGGAGAGAGACGGAGAGAGACTGAGAGAGACGGAGAGAGACGGAGAGAGACAGAGAGAGACAGAGAGAGACGGAGAGAGACAGAGAGAGACAGGCCGAGAGACGGTGAGAGACAGCAAGACCGAGAGACGGAGAGAGACGGAGAGAGACAGACCGAGAGACGGTGAGAGACAGACCGAGAGACGGTGAGAGACCGAGAGAGACGGAGAGAGACGGAGAGAGACGGAGAGAGACGGAGAGACAGAGAGAGACAGAGAGAGACGGAGAGAGACGGAGAGAGACGGAGAGAGACGGAGAGAGACAGGCCGAGAGACGGTGAGAGACCGAGAGACAGACCGAGAGACAGAGAGAGACAGGCCGAGAGACTGTGAGAGACCGAGAGAGACAGACCGAGAGACAGAGAGAGAAAGACCGAGAGACGGAGAGAGACAGAGAGAGACTGAGAGAGACAGTGAGAGACAGGCCGAGAGACAGAGAGAGACAGACCGAGAGACGGAGAGAGAAAGACCGAGAGACGGAGAGAGACAGAGAGAGACAGAGAGAGACAGGCCGAGAGACGGTGAGAGACCGAGAGAGACAGACCGAGAGACAGAGAGAGAAAGACCGAGAGACCGAGAGACAGACCGAGAGACAGAGAGAGACAGGCCGAGAGACTGTGAGAGACCGAGAGAGACAGACCGAGAGACGGAGAGAGAAAGACCGAGAGACGGAGAGAGACAGAGAGAGACTGAGAGAGACAGTGAGAGACAGGCCGAGAGACAGAGAGAGACAGACCGAGAGACGGAGAGAGAAAGACCGAGAGACGGAGAGAGACAGAGAGAGACAGAGAGAGACAGGCCGAGAGACGGTGAGAGACCGAGAGAGACAGACCGAGAGACAGAGAGAGAAAGACCGAGAGACGGAGAGAGAAAGACCGAGAGCTGGAGAGAGACAGAGAGAGAGACGGAGAGAGACAGAGAGAGACAGAGAGAGACAGAGAGAGACCGAGAGAGACCGAGAGAGACCGAGAGAGACAGACCGAGAGACAGAGAGAGACAGGCCGAGACAGAGAGAGACAGAGAGAGACAGAGAGAGACAGAGAGAGACAGAGAGAGACAGGCCGAGAGACGGTGAGAGACCGAGAGAGACAGACCGAGAGACAGAGAGAGACAGGCCGAGAGACTGTGAGAGACCGAGAGAGACAGACCGAGAGACAGAGAGAGAAAGACCGAGAGACGGAGAGAGACAGAGAGAGACTGAGAGAGACAGTGAGAGACAGGCCGAGAGACAGAGAGAGAAAGACCGAGAGACGGAGAGAGACAGAGAGAGACGGAGAGAGACGGAGAGAGACGGAGAGAGACGGAGAGAGACGGAGAGACAGAGAGAGACGGAGAGAGACGGAGAGAGACGGAGAGAGACGGAGAGAGACGGAGAGAGACGGAGAGAGACAGGCCGAGAGACGGTGAGAGACAGCAAGACCGAGAGACGGAGAGAGACGGAGAGAGACAGAGAGAGACGGAGAGAGACGGTGAGAGACGGTGAGAGACGGAGAGAGACGGAGAGAGACGGTGAGAGACAGACCGAGAGACGGTGAGAGACCGAGAGAGACAGACCGAGAGACGGAGAGAGACAGAGAGAGACGGAGAGAGACGGTGAGAGACAGACCGAGAGACAGAGAGAGAAAGACCGAGAGACGGAGAGAGACGGAGAGAGACGGAGAGAGACGGAGAGAGACGGAGAGAGACGGAGAGACAGAGAGAGACAGAGAGAGACGGAGAGAGACGGAGAGAGACGGAGAGAGACGGAGAGAGACAGGCCGAGAGACGGTGAGAGACAGCAAGACCGAGAGACGGAGAGAGACGGAGAGAGACAGAGAGAGACGGAGAGAGACGGTGAGAGACAGACCGAGAGACGGTGAGAGACGGAGAGAGACGGAGAGAGACGGTGAGAGACAGACCGAGAGACGGTGAGAGACCGAGAGAGACAGACCGAGAGACGGAGAGAGACAGAGAGAGACGGAGAGAGACGGTGAGAGACAGACCGAGAGACGGTGAGAGACCGAGAGAGACAGACCGAGAGACAGAGAGAGAAAGACCGAGAGACGGAGAGAGACAGAGAGAGACAGAGAGAGACAGGCCGAGAGACGGTGAGAGACCGAGAGAGACAGACCGAGAGACAGAGAGAGAAAGACCGAGAGACGGAGAGACAGAAAGACCGAGAGACGGAGAGAGACAGAGAGAGACGGAGAGAGACAGAGAGAGACGGAGAGAGACGGTGAGAGACAGACCGAGAGACGGTGAGAGACAGAGAGAGACGGAGAGAGACAGAGAGAGACAGAGAGAGACGGAGAGAGACAGAGAGAGACAGGCCGAGAGACGGTGAGAGACCGAGAGAGACAGACCGAGAGACAGAGAGAGACAGGCCGAGACAGAGAGAGACAGGCCGAGACAGAGAGAGACGGAGAGAGACGGAGAGAGACGGAGAGAGACGGAGAGAGACGATGAGAGAAAGACCGAGACACGGAGAGAGACAGAGAGAGACAGAGAGAGACAGAGAGAGACGGAGAGAGACAGAGAGAGACAGGCCGAGAGACGGTGAGAGACCGAGAGAGACAGACCGAGAGACAGAGAGAGACAGGCCGAGAGACGGTGAGAGACCGAGAGAGACAGACCGAGAGACAGAGAGAGAAAGACCGAGAGACGGAGAGAGACAGAGAGAGACAGACCGAGAGACGGTGAGAGACCGAGAGACAGACCGAGAGACAGAGAGAGACAGGCCGAGAGACTGTGAGAGACCGAGAGAGACAGACCGAGAGACAGAGAGAGAAAGACCGAGAGACGGAGAGAGACAGAGAGAGACTGAGAGAGACAGTGAGAGACAGGCCGAGAGACAGAGAGAGACAGACCGAGAGACGGAGAGAGAAAGACCGAGAGACGGAGAGAGACAGAGAGAGACAGAGAGAGACAGGCCGAGAGACGGTGAGAGACCGAGAGAGACAGACCGAGAGACAGAGAGAGAAAGACCGAGAGACGGAGAGAGAAAGACCGAGAGCTGGAGAGAGACAGAGAGAGAGACGGAGAGAGACAGAGAGAGACAGAGAGAGACAGAGAGAGACCGAGAGAGACCGAGAGAGACCGAGAGAGACAGACCGAGAGACAGAGAGAGACAGGCCGAGACAGAGAGAGACAGAGAGAGACAGAGAGAGACAGAGAGAGACAGAGAGAGACAGGCCGAGAGACGGTGAGAGACCGAGAGAGAGAGACCGAGAGACAGAGAGAGACAGGCCGAGAGACTGTGAGAGACCGAGAGAGACAGACCGAGAGACAGAGAGAGAAAGACCGAGAGACGGAGAGAGACAGAGAGAGACTGAGAGAGACAGTGAGAGACAGGCCGAGAGACAGAGAGAGAAAGACCGAGAGACGGAGAGAGACAGAGAGAGACGGAGAGAGACGGAGAGAGACGGAGAGAGACGGAGAGAGACGGAGAGAGACTGAGAGAGACAGAGAGAGACAGGCCGAGAGACAGAGAGAGACAGGCCGAGAGACAGAGAGAGAAAGACCGAGAGACGGAGAGAGAAAGACCGAGAGACGGAGAGAGACAGAGAGAGACCGAGAGAGAAAGACCGAGAGACGGAGAGAGACAGAGAGAGACGGAGAGAGACGGAGAGAGACGGAGAGAGACGGAGAGAGACAGAGAGAGACGGAGAGAGACAGAGAGAGACGGAGAGAGACGGAGAGAGACAGAGAGAGACAGAGAGAGACGGAGAGAGACGGAGAGAGACGGAGAGAGACAGAGAGAGACGGAGAGAGACAGAGAGAGACGGAGAGAGACGGAGAGAGACAGAGAGAGACAGAGAGAGACGGAGAGAGACAGAGAGAGACAGGCCGAGAGACGGTGAGAGACCGAGAGAGACAGACCGAGAGACAGAGAGAGACAGGCCGAGACAGAGAGAGACAGGCCGAGACAGAGAGAGACGGAGAGAGACGGAGAGAGACGGAGAGAGACGGAGAGAGACGATGAGAGAAAGACCGAGACACGGAGAGAGACAGAGAGAGACAGAGAGAGACAGAGAGAGACAGAGAGAGACGGAGAGAGACAGAGAGAGACAGGCCGAGAGACGGTGAGAGACCGAGAGAGACAGACCGAGAGACAGAGAGAGACAGGCCGAGAGACGGTGAGAGACCGAGAGAGACAGACCGAGAGACAGAGAGAGAAAGACCGAGAGACGGAGAGAGACAGAGAGAGACAGACCGAGAGACGGTGAGAGACCGAGAGACAGACCGAGAGACAGAGAGAGACAGGCCGAGAGACTGTGAGAGACCGAGAGAGACAGACCGAGAGACAGAGAGAGAAAGACCGAGAGACGGAGAGAGACAGAGAGAGACTGAGAGAGACAGTGAGAGACAGGCCGAGAGACAGAGAGAGACAGACCGAGAGACGGAGAGAGAAAGACCGAGAGACGGAGAGAGACAGAGAGAGACAGAGAGAGACAGGCCGAGAGACGGTGAGAGACCGAGAGAGACAGACCGAGAGACAGAGAGAGAAAGACCGAGAGACGGAGAGAGAAAGACCGAGAGCTGGAGAGAGACAGAGAGAGAGACGGAGAGAGACAGAGAGAGACAGAGAGAGACAGAGAGAGACAGAGAGAGACCGAGAGAGACCGAGAGAGACCGAGAGAGACAGACCGAGAGACAGAGAGAGACAGGCCGAGACAGAGAGAGACAGAGAGAGACAGAGAGAGACAGAGAGAGACAGAGAGAGACAGGCCGAGAGACGGTGAGAGACCGAGAGAGACAGACCGAGAGACAGAGAGAGACAGGCCGAGAGACTGTGAGAGACCGAGAGAGACAGACCGAGAGACAGAGAGAGAAAGACCGAGAGACGGAGAGAGACAGAGAGAGACTGAGAGAGACAGTGAGAGACAGGCCGAGAGACAGAGAGAGAAAGACCGAGAGACGGAGAGAGACAGAGAGAGACGGAGAGAGACGGAGAGAGACGGAGAGAGACGGAGAGAGACTGAGAGAGACAGAGAGAGACAGGCCGAGAGACAGAGAGAGACAGGCCGAGAGACAGAGAGAGAAAGACCGAGAGACGGAGAGAGACGGAGAGAGACGGAGAGAGACGGAGAGAGACAGAGAGAGACAGAGAGAGACAGGCCGAGAGACAGAGAGAGAAAGACCGAGAGACGGAGAGAGACGGAGAGAGACGGAGAGAGACGGAGAGAGACAGAGAGAGACAGAGAGAGACAGAGAGAGAGACAGAGAGAGAAAGACCGAGAGACGGAGAGAGAAAGACCGAGAGACGGAGAGAGACAGAGAGAGACCGAGAGAGAAAGACCGAGAGACGGAGAGAGACAGAGAGAGACGGAGAGAGACGGAGAGAGACGGAGAGAGACAGAGAGAGACAGAGAGAGACAGAGAGAGAGACAGAGAGAGAAAGACCGAGAGACGGAGAGAGAAAGACCGAGAGACGGAGAGAGACAGAGAGAGACCGAGAGAGAAAGACCGAGAGACGGAGAGAGACGGAGAGAGACGGAGAGAGACGGAGAGAGACAGAGAGAGACAGAGAGAGACAGAGAGAGAGACAGAGAGAGAAAGACCGAGAGACGGAGAGAGAAAGACCGAGAGACGGAGAGAGACAGAGAGAGACCGAGAGAGAAAGACCGAGAGACGGAGAGAGACAGAGAGAGACGGAGAGAGACGGAGAGAGACGGAGAGAGACGGAGAGAGACGGAGAGAGACAGAGAGAGACAGAGAGAGACGGAGAGAGACGGAGAGAGACGGAGAGAGACGGAGAGAGACAGAGAGAGACAGGCCGAGAGACAGAGAGAGAAAGACCGAGAGACGGAGAGAGACGGAGAGAGACGGAGAGAGACAGAGAGAGACAGAGAGAGACGGAGAGAGACAGAGAGAGACGGAGAGAGACAGAGAGAGACAGAGAGAGACAGGCCGAGAGACAGAGAGAGAAAGACCGAGAGACGGAGAGAGAAAGACCGAGAGACGGAGAGAGACAGAGAGAGACAGAGAGAGACGGAGAGAGACGGAGAGAGACGGAGAGAGACGGAGAGAGACGGAGAGAGAGACGGAGAGAGACGGAGAGAGAGACGGAGAGAGACAGAGAGAGACGGAGAGAGACGGAGAGAGACGGAGAGAGACGGAGAGAGAGACAGAGAGAGACTGAGAGAGACAGAGAGAGACAGAGAGAGACAGGCCGAGAGACAGAGAGAGAAAGACCGAGAGACGGAGAGAGACGGAGAGAGACGGAGAGAGACTGAGAGAGACAGGCCGAGAGACAGAGAGAGAAAGACGGAGAGACGGAGAGAGACGGAGAGAGACGGAGAGAGACGGAGAGAGACAGAGAGAGACAGAGAGAGACAGAGAGAGACAGAGAGAGACAGAGAGACGGAGAGAGAAAGACCGAGAGACAGAGAGAGACGGAGAGAGACGGAGAGAGACGGAGAGAGACGGAGAGAGACGGAGAGAGAGACGGAGAGAGAGACGGAGAGAGAGACGGAGAGAGACGGAGAGAGACGGAGAGAGAGGCAGAGAGAGACTGAGAGAGACTGAGAGAGACAGAGAGAGACAGGCCGAGAGACAGAGAGAGACGGAGAGAGACGGAGAGAGACGGAGAGAGACGGAGAGAGACGGAGAGAGACAGACCGAGAGACAGAGAGAGAAAGACCGAGAGACGGAGAGAGACAGAGAGAGACTGAGAGAGACAGAGAGAGACAGGCCGAGAGACAGAGAGAGAAAGACCGAGAGACGGAGAGAGACAGAGAGAGACGGAGAGAGACGGAGAGAGACAGAGAGAGACAGAGAGAGACCGAGAGAGACAGACCGAGAGACAGAGAGAGACAGGCCGAGACGGAGAGAGACGGAGAGAGACAGAGAGAGACAGAGAGAGACAGAGAGAGACAGGCCGAGAGACGGTGAGAGACCGAGAGAGACGGACCGAGAGACAGAGAGAGACAGGCCGAGAGACGGTGAGAGACCGAGAGAGACAGACCGAGAGACAGAGAGAGAAAGACCGAGAGACGGAGAGAGACAGAGAGAGACAGTGAGAGACTGAGAGAGACAGAGAGAGACAGGCCGAGAGACAGAGAGAGAAAGACCGAGAGACGGAGAGAGACTGAGAGAGACAGAGAGAGACAGGCCGAGAGACAGAGAGAGAAAGACCGAGAGACGGAGAGAGACAGAGAGAGACAGAGAGAGACGGAGAGAGACGGAGAGAGACAGAGAGAGACAGAGAGAGACGGAGAGAGACGGAGAGAGACGGAGAGAGACGGAGAGAGACGGAGAGAGAGACGGAGAGAGAGACTGAGAGAGACAGAGAGAGACAGAGAGAGACAGAGAGAGACAGGCCGAGAGACGGAGAGAGACGGAGAGAGACGGAGAGAGACTGAGAGAGACAGAGAGAGACAGAGAGAGACGGAGAGAGACGGAGAGAGACGGAGAGAGACGGAGAGAGAGACAGAGAGAGACAGAGAGAGACAGAGAGAGACTGAGAGAGACAGAGAGAGACAGGCCGAGAGACAGAGAGAGAAAGACCGAGAGACGGAGAGAGACGGAGAGAGACGGAGAGAGACGGAGAGAGACTGAGAGAGACTGAGAGAGACTGAGAGAGACAGAGAGAGACTGAGAGAGACAGAGAGAGACAGGCCGAGAGACAGAGAGAGAAAGACCGAGAGACGGAGAGAGACAGAGAGAGACAGAGAGAGAAAGACCGAGAGACGGAGAGAGACGGAGAGAGACGGAGAGAGAGACAGAGAGAGACAGGCCGAGAGACAGAGAGAGAAAGACCGAGAGACGGAGAGAGACGGAGAGAGACGGAGAGAGACGGAGAGAGACGGAGAGAGACAGAGAGAGACAGAGAGAGACAGAGAGAGACAGGCCGAGAGACAGAGAGAGAAAGACCGAGAGACGGAGAGAGACAGAGAGAGACAGAGAGAGACAGAGAGAGACAGAGAGAGAAAGACCGAGAGACGGAGAGAGACGGAGAGAGACGGAGAGAGACGGAGAGAGACGGAGAGAGAGACGGAGAGAGAGACAGAGAGAGACAGAGAGAGACTGAGAGAGACAGAGAGAGACAGGCCGAGAGACAGAGAGAGAAAGACCGAGAGACGGAGAGAGACGGAGAGAGACGGAGAGAGACGGAGAGAGACAGAGAGAGACAGAGAGAGACAGAGAGAGACAGAGAGAGACAGGCCGAGAGACGGTGAGAGACCGAGAGAGACAGACCGAGAGACGGAGAGAGAAAGACCGAGAGACAGAGAGAGACAGAGAGAGACAGAGAGAGAAAGACCGAGAGACGGAGAGAGACAGAGAGAGACGGAGAGAGACGGAGAGAGACGGAGAGAGACGGAGAGAGACGGAGAGAGAGACGGAGAGAGAGACGGAGAGAGACGGAGAGAGACGGAGAGAGACGGAGAGAGAGACAGAGAGAGACTGAGAGAGACTGAGAGAGACAGGCCGAGAGACAGAGAGAGAAAGACCGAGAGACGGAGAGAGACGGAGAGAGACGGAGAGAGACGGAGAGAGACGGAGAGAGACAGAGAGAGACAGAGAGAGACAGGCCGAGAGACGGTGAGAGACCGAGAGAGACAGACCGAGAGACAGAGAGAGACAGGCCGAGAGACGGTGAGAGACCGAGAGAGACAGACCGAGAGACAGAGAGAGAAAGACCGAGAGACGGAGAGAGAAAGACCGAGAGACGGAGAGAGACTGAGAGAGACAGAGAGAGACAGGCCGAGAGACAGAGAGAGAAAGACCGAGAGACGGAGAGAGACAGAGAGAGACGGAGAGAGACAGAGAGAGACAGAGAGAGACAGAGAGAGACAGAGAGAGACAGAGAGAGACCGAGAGAGACAGACCGAGAGACAGAGAGAGACAGGCCGAGACAGAGAGAGACGGAGAGAGACGGAGAGAGACGGAGAGAGACGGAGAGAGAGACAGAGAGAGACTGAGAGAGACAGAGAGAGACAGGCCGAGAGACAGAGAGAGAAAGACCGAGAGACGGAGAGAGACGGAGAGAGACGGAGAGAGACGGAGAGAGACAGAGAGAGACAGAGAGAGACAGAGAGAGACAGAGAGAGACGGTGAGAGACCGAGAGAGACAGACCGAGAGACAGAGAGAGAAAGACCGAGAGACGGAGAGAGAAAGACCGAGAGACGGAGAGAGAAAGACCGAGAGACGGAGAGAGACAGAGAGAGACTGAGAGAGACAGAGAGAGACAGGCCGAGAGACAGAGAGAGAAAGACCGAGAGACGGAGAGAGACAGAGAGAGACAGAGAGAGACGGAGAGAGACAGAGAGAGACGGAGAGAGACAGAGAGAGACAGAGAGAGACAGAGAGAGACAGAGAGAGACCGAGAGAGACCGAGAGAGACCGAGAGAGACAGACCGAGAGACAGAGAGAGACAGGCCGAGACGGAGAGAGACGGAGAGAGACAGAGAGAGACAGAGAGAGACAGAGAGAGACAGAGAGAGACAGAGAGAGACAGGCCGAGAGACGGTGAGAGACCGAGAGAGACGGACCGAGAGACAGAGAGAGACAGGCCGAGAGACGGTGAGAGACCGAGAGAGACAGACCGAGAGACAGAGAGAGAAAGACCGAGAGACGGAGAGAGACAGAGAGAGACAGTGAGAGACTGAGAGAGACAGAGAGAGACAGGCCGAGAGACAGAGAGAGAAAGACCGAGAGACGGAGAGAGACTGAGAGAGACAGAGAGAGACAGGCCGAGAGACAGAGAGAGAAAGACCGAGAGACGGAGAGAGACAGAGAGAGACAGAGAGAGACGGAGAGAGACGGAGAGAGACAGAGAGAGACAGAGAGAGACAGAGAGAGACGGAGAGAGACGGAGAGAGACGGAGAGAGACGGAGAGAGACGGAGAGAGAGACGGAGAGAGAGACGGAGAGAGAGACAGAGAGAGACTGAGAGAGACAGAGAGAGACAGAGAGAGACAGGCCGAGAGACGGAGAGAGACGGAGAGAGACGGAGAGAGACTGAGAGAGACGGAGAGAGACGGAGAGAGACGGAGAGAGACTGAGAGAGACTGAGAGAGACGGAGAGAGACGGAGAGAGAGACGGAGAGAGAGACGGAGAGAGAGACAGAGAGAGACAGAGAGAGACAGAGAGAGGCCGAGAGACGGAGAGAGACGGAGAGAGACGGAGAGAGACTGAGAGAGACTGAGAGAGACAGAGAGAGACAGAGAGAGACTGAGAGAGACGGAGAGAGACGGAGAGAGACGGAGAGAGACGGAGAGAGAGACAGAGAGAGACAGAGAGAGACTGAGAGAGACTGAGAGAGACAGAGAGAGACAGGCCGAGAGACAGAGAGAGAAAGACCGAGAGACGGAGAGAGACGGAGAGAGACTGAGAGAGACTGAGAGAGACTGAGAGAGACTGAGAGAGACTGAGAGAGACAGAGAGAGACTGAGAGAGACTGAGAGAGACTGAGAGAGACAGAGAGAGACGGAGAGAGACGGAGAGAGAAAGACCGAGAGACGGAGAGAGACAGAGAGAGACAGAGAGAGACGGAGAGAGACGGAGAGAGACGGAGAGAGACGGAGAGAGACGGAGAGAGAGACGGAGAGAGAGACAGAGAGAGACAGAGAGAGACTGAGAGAGACAGAGAGAGACAGAGAGAGACAGGCCGAGAGACAGAGAGAGAAAGACCGAGAGACGGAGAGAGACGGAGAGAGACGGAGAGAGACGGAGAGAGACAGAGAGAGACAGAGAGAGACAGAGAGAGACAGAGAGAGACA
>NW_027315805.1:105000-107500 GCF_026437365.1 Eucyclogobius newberryi | reverse complement strand
GAGAGACAGAGAGAGACAGAGAGAGAAGGAGAGAGACGGAGAGAGACGGAGAGAGACGGAGAGAGACGGAGAGAGAGACGGAGAGAGAGACGGAGAGAGACAGAGAGAGACAGAGAGACGGAGAGAGACGGAGAGAGAGACAGAGAGAGACTGAGAGAGACAGGCCGAGAGACAGAGAGAGAAAGACCGAGAGACGGAGAGAGACGGAGAGAGACGGAGAGAGACGGAGAGAGACAGAGAGAGACAGAGAGAGACAGAGAGAGACAGGCCGAGAGACGGTGAGAGACCGAGAGAGACAGACCGAGAGACAGAGAGAGACAGGCCGAGAGACGGTGAGAGACCGAGAGAGACAGACCGAGAGACAGAGAGAGAAAGACCGAGAGACGGAGAGAGACAGAGAGAGACTGAGAGAGACAGAGAGAGACAGGCCGAGAGACAGAGAGAGAAAGACCGAGAGACGGAGAGAGACAGAGAGAGACGGAGAGAGACAGAGAGAGACAGAGAGAGACAGAGAGAGACAGAGAGAGACAGACCGAGAGACAGAGAGAGACAGGCCGAGACAGAGAGAGACAGAGAGAGACAGAGAGAGACAGAGAGAGACAGAGAGAGACAGGCCGAGAGACGGTGAGAGACCGAGAGAGACGGACCGAGAGACAGAGAGAGACAGGCCGAGAGACGGTGAGAGACCGAGAGAGACAGACCGAGAGACAGAGAGAGAAAGACCGAGAGACGGAGAGAGACGGAGAGAGACGGAGAGAGACGGAGAGAGAGACAGAGAGAGACAGAGAGAGACAGAGAGAGACTGAGAGAGACTGAGAGAGACAGAGAGAGACAGGCCGAGAGACAGAGAGAGACGGAGAGAGACGGAGAGAGACGGAGAGAGACGGAGAGAGACGGAGAGAGACGGAGAGAGAGACAGAGAGAGACAGAGAGAGACAGAGAGAGACAGAGAGAGAGACAGAGAGAGACAGAGAGAGACAGAGAGAGACAGAGAGAGACAGGCCGAGAGACGGTGAGAGACCGAGAGAGACGGACCGAGAGACAGAGAGAGACAGGCCGAGAGACGGTGAGAGACCGAGAGAGACAGACCGAGAGACAGAGAGAGAAAGACCGAGAGACGGAGAGAGACAGAGAGAGACAGTGAGAGACTGAGAGAGACAGAGAGAGACAGGCCGAGAGACAGAGAGAGAAAGACCGAGAGACGGAGAGAGACTGAGAGAGACAGAGAGAGACAGGCCGAGAGACAGAGAGAGAAAGACCGAGAGACGGAGAGAGACAGAGAGAGACAGAGAGAGACGGAGAGAGACGGAGAGAGACAGAGAGAGACAGAGAGAGACAGAGAGAGACGGAGAGAGACGGAGAGAGACGGAGAGAGACGGAGAGAGACGGAGAGAGAGACGGAGAGAGAGACGGAGAGAGAGACAGAGAGAGACTGAGAGAGACAGAGAGAGACAGAGAGAGACAGGCCGAGAGACGGAGAGAGACGGAGAGAGACGGAGAGAGACTGAGAGAGACGGAGAGAGACGGAGAGAGACGGAGAGAGACTGAGAGAGACTGAGAGAGACGGAGAGAGACGGAGAGAGAGACGGAGAGAGAGACGGAGAGAGAGACAGAGAGAGACAGAGAGAGACAGAGAGAGGCCGAGAGACGGAGAGAGACGGAGAGAGACGGAGAGAGACTGAGAGAGACTGAGAGAGACAGAGAGAGACAGAGAGAGACTGAGAGAGACGGAGAGAGACGGAGAGAGACGGAGAGAGACGGAGAGAGAGACAGAGAGAGACAGAGAGAGACTGAGAGAGACTGAGAGAGACAGAGAGAGACAGGCCGAGAGACAGAGAGAGAAAGACCGAGAGACGGAGAGAGACGGAGAGAGACTGAGAGAGACTGAGAGAGACTGAGAGAGACTGAGAGAGACTGAGAGAGACAGAGAGAGACTGAGAGAGACTGAGAGAGACTGAGAGAGACAGAGAGAGACGGAGAGAGACGGAGAGAGAAAGACCGAGAGACGGAGAGAGACAGAGAGAGACAGAGAGAGACGGAGAGAGACGGAGAGAGACGGAGAGAGACGGAGAGAGACGGAGAGAGAGACGGAGAGAGAGACAGAGAGAGACAGAGAGAGACTGAGAGAGACAGAGAGAGACAGAGAGAGACAGGCCGAGAGACAGAGAGAGAAAGACCGAGAGACGGAGAGAGACGGAGAGAGACGGAGAGAGACGGAGAGAGACAGAGAGAGACAGAGAGAGACAGAGAGAGACAGAGAGAGACAGAGAGAGACGGTGAGAGACCGAGAGAGACAGACCGAGAGACAGAGAGAGACAGGCCGAGAGACGGTGAGAGACCGAGAGAGACAGACCGAGAGACGGAGAGAGACAGAGAGAGACAGAGAGAGAAAGACCGAGAGACGGAGAGAGACAGAGAGAGACAGAGAGAGAAAGACCGAGAGACGGAGAGAGACAGAGAGAGACAGAGAGAGAAGGAGAGAGACGGAGAGAGAAAGACC
>NW_027315805.1:87500-90000 GCF_026437365.1 Eucyclogobius newberryi | reverse complement strand
GAGACCGAGAGAGACAGACCGAGAGACGGAGAGAGACAGAGAGAGACAGAGAGAGAAAGACCGAGAGACGGAGAGAGACAGAGAGAGACAGAGAGAGACGGAGAGAGAAAGACCGAGAGACGGAGAGAGACAGAGAGAGACAGAGAGAGAAAGACCGAGAGACGGAGAGAGACAGAGAGAGACAGAGAGAGAAGGAGAGAGACGGAGAGAGACGGAGAGAGACGGAGAGAGACGGAGAGAGACAGAGAGAGACGGAGAGAGACAGAGAGAGACAGAGAGAGACAGAGAGAGACAGAGAGAGACAGGCCGAGAGACGGTGAGAGACCGAGAGAGACAGAGAGAGACAGGCCGAGAGACGGTGAGAGACCGAGAGAGACAGACCGAGAGACGGAGAGAGACAGAGAGAGACAGAGAGAGAAAGACCGAGAGACGGAGAGAGACAGAGAGAGACAGAGAGAGAAGGAGAGAGACGGAGAGAGAAAGACCGAGAGACGGAGAGAGACAGAGAGAGACAGAGAGAGAAAGACCGAGAGACGGAGAGAGACAGAGAGAGACAGAGAGAGAAGGAGAGAGACGGAGAGAGACGGAGAGAGACGGAGAGAGACGGAGAGAGAGACGGAGAGAGAGACGGAGAGAGACAGAGAGAGACAGAGAGAGACGGAGAGAGACGGAGAGAGAGACAGAGAGAGACTGAGAGAGACAGGCCGAGAGACAGAGAGAGAAAGACCGAGAGACGGAGAGAGACGGAGAGAGACGGAGAGAGACGGAGAGAGACAGAGAGAGACAGAGAGAGACAGGCCGAGAGACGGTGAGAGACCGAGAGAGACAGACCGAGAGACAGAGAGAGACAGGCCGAGAGACGGTGAGAGACCGAGAGAGACAGACCGAGAGACAGAGAGAGAAAGACCGAGAGACGGAGAGAGACAGAGAGAGACTGAGAGAGACAGAGAGAGACAGGCCGAGAGACAGAGAGAGAAAGACCGAGAGACGGAGAGAGACAGAGAGAGACGGAGAGAGACAGAGAGAGACAGAGAGAGACAGAGAGAGACCGAGAGAGACAGACCGAGAGACAGAGAGAGACAGGCCGAGACAGAGAGAGACAGAGAGAGACAGAGAGAGACAGAGAGAGACAGAGAGAGACAGGCCGAGAGACGGTGAGAGACCGAGAGAGACGGACCGAGAGACAGAGAGAGACAGGCCGAGAGACGGTGAGAGACCGAGAGAGACAGACCGAGAGACAGAGAGAGAAAGACCGAGAGACGGAGAGAGACAGAGAGAGACAGAGAGAGACTGAGAGAGACAGAGAGAGACAGGCCGAGAGACAGAGAGAGAAAGACCGAGAGACGGAGAGAGACTGAGAGAGACAGAGAGAGACAGGCCGAGAGACAGAGAGAGAAAGACCGAGAGACGGAGAGAGACAGAGAGAGACAGAGAGAGACGGAGAGAGACGGAGAGAGACGGAGAGAGACGGAGAGAGACAGAGAGAGACAGAGAGAGACAGAGAGAGACAGAGAGAGAAAGACCGAGAGACGGAGAGAGACGGAGAGAGACGGAGAGAGACGGAGAGAGACGGAGAGAGACGGAGAGAGAGACGGAGAGAGAGACGGAGAGAGAGACAGAGAGAGACTGAGAGAGACAGAGAGAGACAGAGAGAGACAGGCCGAGAGACAGAGAGAGAAAGACCGAGAGACGGAGAGAGACGGAGAGAGACGGAGAGAGACGGAGAGAGACAGAGAGAGACGGAGAGAGACAGAGAGAGACAGAGAGAGACAGAGAGAGACAGAGAGAGACAGAGAGAGACAGGCCGAGAGACGGTGAGAGACCGAGAGAGACAGAGAGAGACAGGCCGAGAGACGGTGAGAGACCGAGAGAGACAGACCGAGAGACGGAGAGAGACAGAGAGAGACAGAGAGAGAAAGACCGAGAGACGGAGAGAGACAGAGAGAGACAGAGAGAGACGGAGAGAGAAAGACCGAGAGACGGAGAGAGACAGAGAGAGACAGAGAGAGAAAGACCGAGAGACGGAGAGAGACAGAGAGAGACAGAGAGAGAAGGAGAGAGACGGAGAGAGACGGAGAGAGACGGAGAGAGACGGAGAGAGACAGAGAGAGACGGAGAGAGACGGAGAGAGACAGAGAGAGACAGAGAGAGACAGAGAGAGACAGAGAGAGACAGAGAGAGACAGGCCGAGAGACGGTGAGAGACCGAGAGAGACAGAGAGAGACAGGCCGAGAGACGGTGAGAGACCGAGAGAGACAGACCGAGAGACGGAGAGAGACAGAGAGAGACAGAGAGAGAAAGACCGAGAGACGGAGAGAGACAGAGAGAGACAGAGAGAGAAGGAGAGAGACGGAGAGAGAAAGACCGAGAGACGGAGAGAGACAGAGAGAGACAGAGAGAGAAAGACCGAGAGACGGAGAGAGACAGAGAGAGACAGAGAGAGAAGGAGAGAGACGGAGAGAGACGGAGAGAGACGGAGAGAGACGGAGAGAGAGACGGA
>NW_027315805.1:75000-82500 GCF_026437365.1 Eucyclogobius newberryi | reverse complement strand
GAGAGACAGAGAGAGACGGAGAGAGACAGAGAGAGACAGGCCGAGAGACGGTGAGAGACAGCAAGACCGAGAGACGGAGAGAGACGGAGAGAGACGGAGAGAGACGGAGAGAGACGGAGAGAGACAGAGAGAGACAGAGAGAGACGGAGAGAGACGGAGAGAGACGGTGAGAGACAGACCGAGAGACGGTGAGAGACGGAGAGAGACGGAGAGAGACGGTGAGAGACAGACCGAGAGACGGTGAGAGACCGAGAGAGACAGACCGAGAGACGGAGAGAGACAGAGAGAGACGGAGAGAGACGGTGAGAGACAGACCGAGAGATGGTGAGAGACCGAGAGAGACAGACCGAGAGACAGAGAGAGAAAGACCGAGAGACGGAGAGAGACAGAGAGAGACAGAGAGAGACAGAGAGAGACAGGCCGAGAGACGGTGAGAGACCGAGAGAGACAGACCGAGAGACAGAGAGAGAAAGACCGAGAGACGGAGAGAGACAGAAAGACCGAGAGACGGAGAGAGACAGAGAGAGACGGAGAGAGACAGAGAGAGACGGAGAGAGACGGTGAGAGACAGACCGAGAGACGGTGAGAGACAGAGAGAGACGGAGAGAGACAGAGACAGAGAGAGACGGAGAGAGACAGAGAGAGACAGGCCGAGAGACGGTGAGAGACCGAGAGAGACAGACCGAGAGACAGAGAGAGACAGGCCGAGACAGAGAGAGACAGTCCGAGACAGAGAGAGACGGAGAGAGACGGAGAGAGACGGAGAGAGACGATGAGAGAAAGACCGAGACACGGAGAGAGACAGAGAGAGACAGAGAGAGACAGAGAGAGACGGAGAGAGACAGAGAGAGAGACAGAGAGAGACAGGCCGAGAGACGGTGAGAGACCGAGAGAGACAGACCGAGAGACAGAGAGAGAAAGACCGAGAGACGGAGAGAGACAGAGAGAGACAGACCGAGAGACGGTGAGAGACCGAGAGAGACAGACCGAGAGACAGAGAGAGACAGACCGAGAGACGGAGAGAGAAAGACCGAGAGACGGAGAGAGACAGAGAGAGACAGAGAGACAGACCGAGAGACAGAGAGAGAAAGACTGAGAGAGACAGAGAGAGACAGGCCGAGAGACAGAGAGAGAAAGACCGAGAGACGGAGAGAGACAAAGAGAGACAGAGAGAGACGGAGAGAGACGGAGAGAGACGGAGAGAGACGGAGAGAGACGGAGAGAGACAGAGAGAGACAGAGAGAGACAGAGAGAGACAGAGAGAGACAGGCCGAGAGACCGAGAGAGACCGAGAGAGACAGAGAGAGAAAGACCGAGAGACGGAGAGAGACAGTCCGAGACAGAGAGAGACGGAGAGAGACGGAGAGAGACGGAGAGAGACGATGAGAGAAAGACCGAGACACGGAGAGAGACAGAGAGAGACAGAGAGAGACAGAGAGAGACGGAGAGAGACAGAGAGAGAGACAGAGAGAGACAGGCCGAGAGACGGTGAGAGACCGAGAGAGACAGACCGAGAGACAGAGAGAGAAAGACCGAGTGACGGAGAGAGACAGAGAGAGACAGACCGAGAGACGGTGAGAGACCGAGAGAGACAGACCGAGAGACAGAGAGAGACAGACCGAGAGACGGAGAGAGAAAGACCGAGAGACGGAGAGAGACAGAGAGAGACAGAGAGACAGACCGAGAGACAGAGAGAGAAAGACTGAGAGAGACAGAGAGAGACAGGCCGAGAGACAGAGAGAGAAAGACCGAGAGACGGAGAGAGACAGAGAGAGACAGAGAGAGACGGAGAGAGACGGAGAGAGACGGAGAGAGACGGAGAGAGACAGAGAGAGACAGAGAGAGACAGAGAGAGACAGGCCGAGAGACCGAGAGAGACCGAGAGAGACAGAGAGAGAGAGATGTGTTCCAGGCGTGTTTCAGACCAGTGTGTGTGTGTTTCAGACCAGTGTGTGTGTGTTTCAGACCAGTGTGTGTGTGTTTCAGACCAGTGTGTGTGTTTCAGACCAGTGTGTGTGTGTTTCAGACCAGTGTGTGTGTTTCAGACCAGTGTGTGTGTGTTTCAGACCAGTGTGTGTGTTTCAGACCAGTGTGTGTGTTTCAGACCAGTGTGTGTGTGTTTCAGACCAGTGTGTGTGTTTCAGACCAGTGTGTGTGTGTTTCAGACCAGTGTGTGTGTGTTTCAGACCAGTGTGTGTGTGTTTCAGACCAGTGTGTGTGTGTTTCAGACCAGTGTGTGTGTGTTTCAGACCAGTGTGTGTGTGTTTCAGACCAGTGTGTGTGTGTTTCAGACCAGTGTGTGTGTGTTTCAGACCAGTGTGTGTGTGTTTCAGACCAGTGTGTGTGTGTTTCAGACCAGTGTGTGTGTTTCAGACCAGTGTGTGTGTGTTTCAGACCAGTGTGTGTGTTTCAGACCAGTGTGTGTGTGTTTCAGACCAGTGTGTGTGTGTTTCAGACCAGTGTGTGTGTGTTTCAGACCAGTGTGTGTGTGTTTCAGACCAGTGTGTGTGTGTTTCAGACCAGTGTGTGTGTTTCAGACCAGTGTGTGTGTGTTTCAGACCAGTGTGTGTGTGTTTCAGACCAGTGTGTGTGTGTTTCAGACCAGTGTGTGTGTGTTTCAGACCAGTGTGTGTGTGTTTCAGACCAGTGTGTGTGTTTCAGACCAGTGTGTGTGTGTTTCAGACCAGTGTGTGTGTGTTTCAGACCAGTGTGTGTGTTTCAGACCAGTGTGTGTGTGTTTCAGACCAGTGTGTGTGTGTTTCAGACCAGTGTGTGTGTGTTTCAGACCAGTGTGTGTGTGTTTCAGACCAGTGTGTGTGTGTTTCAGACCAGTGTGTGTGTGTTTCAGACCAGTGTGTGTGTGTTTCAGACCAGTGTGTGTGTGTTTCAGACCAGTGTGTGTGTGTTTCAGACCAGTGTGTGTGTGTTTCAGACCAGTGTGTGTGTGTTTCAGACCAGTGTGTGTGTGTTTCAGACCAGTGTGTGTGTGTTTCAGACCAGTGTGTGTGTGTTTCAGACCAGTGTGTGTGTGTTTCAGACCAGTGTGTGTGTGTTTCAGACCAGTGTGTGTGTTTCAGACCAGTGTGTGTGTGTTTCAGACCAGTGTGTGTGTTTCAGACCAGTGTGTGTGTGTTTCAGACCAGTGTGTGTGTGTTTCAGACCAGTGTGTGTGTGTTTCAGACCAGTGTGTGTGTGTTTCAGACCAGTGTGTGTGTGTTTCAGACCAGTGTGTGTGTGTTTCAGACCAGTGTGTGTGTGTTTCAGACCAGTGTGTGTGTGTTTCAGACCAGTGTGTGTGTGTTTCAGACCAGTGTGTGTGTGTTTCAGACCAGTGTGTGTGTGTTTCAGACCAGTGTGGTGAGCGTGGTTTACTCTCAGTCTGAGATTCTGCAGAAGGAGGTTTATCTGTTCGAGAGGATCGAGTCCCAGAACAGAGAACCCATGAAGCACCTGAAGGCGCTCTGCTTCCTCCGGCCCACCAAGGTAAACCGGCCCGACCGAGCTCTGACCGGGACCGGCCCGAGCTCTGACCGGGACCGGCCCGAGCTCTGACCGGGACCGGCCCGAGCTCTGACCGGGACCGGCCCGAGCTCTGACCGGGACCGGCCCCGACTTGTTCTGAATGAAAGTCTGAATATATTTGTTCAGGAAAACGTGGAGCTGTTGGTTCAGGAGCTGAAGAGGCCCAAATACAGCGTCTACTTCATCTGTGAGTAACATCGCCACGGCAACCAGGGACCTTCTGTTTACAAACACATTCTCTTCTTTTGTGAAAAACTAATGTGACTAGTTTATTTGTGCCTGTCCTGACCCTGTCCTGACCCTGTCCTGACCCTGTCCTGTCCTGACCCTGTCTTGACCCTGTCCTGACCCTGTCCTGACCCTGTCCTGACCCTGTCCTGTCCTGACCCTGTCTTGACCCTGTCCTGACCCTGTCCTGACCCAGTTTTCAGTAATGTGATCAGTAAGAGTGAGATCAAGGCTCTGGCTGAAGCGGACGAGCAGGAGGTCGTGGCCGAGGTCCAGGTCAGTGGCAGCTCCGTGTTCTTTCTGACCACAGGCCGATCCTTGACCTTCGACCCTTTGTGTTTCTGTAGGAGTTTTACGGAGACTTCATCGCTGTGAATCCTCATCTGTTTTCCCTGAACCTGGTGGGAGTTTCCAGAGTAAGAGTCACACACAGAGCCTCAGTGTTCACCTGCAGGAGTGTAACGCTCTTGTGTCCCTCAGGGCCGCTCCTGGGGGCCTCAGTGTTCACCTGCAGGAGTGTAACGCTCTTGTGTCCCTCAGGGCCGCTCCTGGGGGCCTCAGTGTTCACCTGCAGGAGTGTAACGCTCTTGTGTCCCTCAGGGCCGCTCCTGGGGGCCTCAGTGTTCACCTGCAGGAGTGTAACGCTCCTGTGTCCCTCAGGGCCGCTCCTGGGGGCCTCAGTGTTCACCTGCAGGAGTGTAACGCTCTTGTGTCCCTCAGGGCCGCTCCTGGGGGCCTCAGTGTTCACCTGCAGGAGTGTAACGCTCTTGTGTCCCTCAGGGCCGCTCCTGGGGGCCTCAGTGTTCACCTGCAGGAGTGTAACGCTCTTGTGTCCCTCAGGGCCGCTCCTGGGGGCCTCAGTGTTCACCTGCAGGAGTGTAACGCTCTTGTGTCCCTCAGGGCCGCTCCTGGGGGCCTCAGTGTTCACCTGCAGGAGTGTAACGCTCTTGTGTCCCTCAGGGCCGCTCCTGGGGGCCTCAGTGTTCACCTGCAGGAGTGTAACGCTCTTGTGTCCCTCAGGGCCGCTCCTGGGGGCCTCAGTGTTCACCTGCAGGAGTGTAACGCTCTTGTGTCCCTCAGGGCCGCTCCTGGGGGCCTCAGTGTTCACCTGCAGGAGTGTAACGCTCTTGTGTCCCTCAGGGCCGCTCCTGGGGGCCTCAGTGTTCACCTGCAGGAGTGTAACGCTCTTGTGTCCCTCAGGGCCGCTCCTGGGGGCCTCAGTGTTCACCTGCAGGAGTGTAACGCTCTTGTGTCCCTCAGGGCCGCTCCTGGGGGCCTCAGTGTTCACCTGCAGGAGTGTAACGCTCTTGTGTCCCTCAGGGCCGCTCCTGGGGGCCTCAGTGTTCACCTGCAGGAGTGTAACGCTCTTGTGTCCCTCAGGGCCGCTCCTGGGAGCCCTCGATGCTGCAGCGCTGCACTCAGGGCCTCACTGCGGTGCTTCTGTCGCTGAAAAAATGCCCCATGATCCGTTACCAGCTCTCGTCTGACCTGTCCAAGCGTCTGGCCGAGAGCGTGAAGGTGAGAACAGTCTTGTCCTGACCTGTCCCGACCTGTCCCGACCTGTCCTGACCTGTCCTGTCCTGTCCTGTCCTGTCCTGTCCTGACCTGTCCTGTCCTGTCCTGACCTGTCCCGACCTGTCCTGTCCTGACCTGTCCTGTCCTGTCCTGTCCTGTCCTGACCTGTCCTGTCCTGTCCTGTCCTGACCTGTCCTGACCTGTCCTGACCTGTCCTGTCCTGTCCTGTCCTGACCTGTCCTGTCCTGACCTGTCCCTTCCTGACCTGTCCTGACCTGTCCTGTCCTGTCCTGACCTGTCCTGTCCTGTCCTGTCCTGTCCTGACCTGTCCTGACCTGTCCTGACCTGTCCTGACCTGTCCTGTCCTGTCCTGACCTGTCCTGACCTGTCCTGACCTGTCCCTTCCTGACCTGTCCTGACCTGTCCCTTCCTGACCTGTCCTGTCCTGTCCTGACCTGTCCTGTCCTGACCTGTCCTGTCCTGTCCTGACCTGTCCTGACCTGTCCTGACCTGTCCTGTCCTGACCTGTCCTGTCCTGACCTGACCTGTCCTGACCTGTCCTGTCCTGTCCTGACCTGTCCTGACCTGACCTGTCCTGTCCTGACCTGACCTGTCCTGACCTGTCCTGTCCTGACCTGTCCTGACCTGTCCTGACCTGTCCTGTCCTGTCCTGACCTGTCCTGTCCCTTCCTGACCTGTCCTGACCTGTCCCTTCCTGACCTGTCCTGTCCTGTCCTGACCTGTCCTGTCCTGACCTGTCCTGACCTGTCCTGTCCTGTCCTGACCTGTCCTGACCTGTCCTGACCTGTCCTGTCCTGACCTGTCCTGACCTGACCTGTCCTGTCCTGACCTGTCCTGACCTGTCCTGTCCTGACCTGTCCTGACCTGTCCTGACCTGTCCTGACCTGTCCTGTCCTGTCCTGTCCTGACCTGTCCTGTCCTGACCTGTCCTGTCCTGACCTGTCCTGACCTGACCTGTCCTGACCTGTCCTGACCTGTCCTGTCCTGACCTGTCCTGACCTGTCCTGTCCTGTCCTGACCTGTCCTGACCTGTCCTGACCTGTCCTGTCCTGACCTGTCCTGTCCTGTCCTGTCCTGACCTGTCCTGACCTGTCCTGTCCTGTCCTGTCCTGACCTGTCCTGACCTGTCCTGACCTGTCCTGTCCTGTCCTGTCCTGTCCCATAAGACCATCTTTACACAATGAGACGAATACAAACACATTTCAAATAGATTATTTATTCATAAACAATATTGAGGCTCTTTACGATGGTCCGACATCGAGGGTCAAACTGAAAGGTCACATGACAGACTCGCTCTGGACGGAGGGGTCAGACAGGGCTGTGCTTGGTCCCCTCTGTTGTTCACTTTGTACTTGTGTTACATCAATGGGGCGGAGCATAAACTGCAGATGATGTTTCACTATATTTATATATATATTTGTATATATATTTATACATATTTAGGCTGCCCCAAATAAATTGTCTGTTTGCTATAACCCGAGTCAACATTTTTTAAGTGGGTCGGACATTAGGCAAATTCTTATTTTTTTTACTATAAAGGCAAAAAAAATATCCAAATTTTGTAATTTTTTGAGTCGGAGTGACCACCAGGGGTCAGAGGCTTCAACAGTCCAGGGGTCAGAGGCTTCAACAGTCCAGGGGTCAGAGGCTTCAGTCCAGGGGTCAGAGGCTTCAACAGTCCAGGGGTCAGAGGCTTCAACAGTCCAGGGGTCAGAGGCTTCAACAGTCCAGGGGTCAGAGGCTTCAACAGTCCAGGGGTCAGGCTTCAACAGTCCAGGGGTCAGAGGCTTCAACAGTCCAGGGGTCAGAGGCTTCAACAGTCCAGGGGTCAGAGGCTTCAACAGTCCAGGGGTCAGAGGCTTCAACAGTCCAGGGGTCAGAGGCTTCAACAGTCCAGGGGTCAGAGGCTTCAACAGTCCAGGGGTCAGAGGCTTCTACAGTCCAGGGGTCAGAGGCTTCAACAGTCCAGGGGTCAGAGGCTTCAACAGTCCAGGGGTCAGAGGCTTCAACAGTCCAGGGGTCAGAGGCTTCAACAGTCCAGGGGTCAGAGGCTTCAACAGTCCAGGGGTCAGAGGCTTCTACAGTCCAGGGGTCAGAGGCTTCAACAGTCCAGGGGTCAGAGGCTTCAACAGTCCAGGGGTCAGAGGCTTCTACAGTCCAGGGGTCAGAGGCTTCAAAGGTCCATGAGGGAAAACGTCTATATCAACCCGATAA
>NW_027315805.1:10000-70000 GCF_026437365.1 Eucyclogobius newberryi | reverse complement strand
GCTTCAGGTGGAGCTTCAGGTGGAGCTTCAGGTGGAGCTTCTCACATTCCTTTTGTTTCTCCTGAAGAACTTGTACCTGAACTTTGGGGAAATCGGCACCAACATAAAGAACCTGATGGAGGATTTTCAGAAGAAACGTCCCAAAGGACAACAGAAGCTGGAGTCCATCTCCGACATGAAGGTACTGAGGTCACGCAGAGGTCACGCAAAGGTCATGCAGAGGACACGCAGAGGTCACAAAGAGGTCACACAGAGGACACGCAGAGGTCACACAGGCTACACAGAGGTCACGCAGAGGACACGCAGAGGTCACACAGAGGTCACACAGGCTACACAGAGGTCACGCAGAGGTCACACAGGCTACACAGAGGACACGCAGAGGTCACAAAGAGGTCACACAGAGGACACGCAGAGGTCACACAGGCTACACAGAGGTCACACAGAGGACACGCAGAGGTCACACAGAGGTCACACAGGCTACACAGAGGTCACGCAGAGGTCACACAGGCTACACAGAGGTCACACAGAGGACACACAGAGGTCACACAGAGGACCCACAGAGGTCACACAGGCTACACAGAGGTCACACAGAGGACACGCAGAGGTCACACAGAGGTCACACAGAGGACCCACAGAGGTCACACAGGCTACACAGAGGTCACACAGAGGACACGCAGAGGTCACACAGAGGTCACGCAGAGGTCACACAGGCTACACAGAGGTCACGCAGAGGTCACACAGGCTACACAGAGGTCACGCAGAGGTCACACAGAGGTCACACAGAGGACACGCAGAGGTCACACAGAGGTCACGCAGAGGTCACACAGGCTACACAGAGGTCACGCAGAGGTCACACAGGCTACACAGAGGTCACACAGAGGACACACAGAGGTCACGCAGAGGTCACACAGGCTACACAGAGGTCACGCAGAGGTCACACAGAGGTCACAAAGGCTACACAGAGGTCACGCAGAGGCTACAGAGGTCACGTAGAGGTCACACAGAGGTCACGCAGAGGTCACACAGGCTACACAGAGGTCACGCAGAGGTCACACAGGCTACACAGAGGTCACGCAGAGGTCACACAGAGGTCACACAGAGGACACGCAGAGGTCACACAGGCTACACAGAGGTCACGCAGAGGTCACACAGGCTACACAGAGGTCACACAGAGGACACACAGAGGTCACAAAGGCTACACAGAGGTCACGCAGAGGCTACAGAGGTCACGTAGAGGTCACACAGAGGTCACGCAGAGGTCACACAGGCTACACAGAGGTCACGCAGAGGCTACAGAGGTCATGCAGAGGTTACACAGAGGTCACGTTGAGGTCACATAGGTCAGACCACAAACTCCAAAGAACAGGCCTGACATTATTCTTTTGACAAATGTATTACACTTTAGTCACAACCTTTGTTCTTGAAGCTGCACAAACTGCTCCATCAAAAAAGGAAAGAGGTGATGTGACTCTGGCAGTGTGACTCTGGCGGTGTGACTCTGGCGGTGTGACTGGTGATGTGACTCTGGCGGTGTGACTCTGGCGGTGTGACTCTGGCGGTGTGACTGGTGATGTGACTCTGGCGGTGTGACTCTGGCGGTGTGACTCTGGCGGTGTGACTCTGGCGGTGTGACTCTGGCGGTGTGACTCTGGCGGTGTGACTCTGGCGGTGTGACTGGTGATGTGACTCTGGCGGTGTGACTCTGGCGGTGTGACTCTGGCGGTGTGACTCTGGCGGTGTGACTCTGGCGGTGTGACTCTGGCGGTGTGACTCTGGCGGTGTGACTGGCGGTGTGACTCTGGCGGTGTGACTCTGGCGGTGTGACTCTGGCGATGTGACTCTGGCGGTGTGACTCTGGCGGTGTGACTCTGGCGGTGTGACTCTGGCGGTGTGACTGGCGGTGTGACTCTGGCGGTGTGACTCTGGCGGTGTGACTCTGGCGGTGTGACTCTGGCGGTGTGACTCTGGCGGTGTGACTCTGGCGGTGTGACTGGCGGTGGGACTCTGGCGGTGTGACTCTGGCGGTGTGACTGGCGGTGTGACTCTGGCGGTGTGACTCTGGCGGTGTGACTCTGGCGGTGTGACTCTGGCGGTGTGACTCTGGCGGTGTGACTGGTGATGTGACTCTGGCGGTGTGACTCTGGCGGTGTGACTCTGGCGGTGTGACTCTGGCGGTGTGACTCTGGCGGTGTGACTGGTGATGTGACTCTGGCGGTGTGACTCTGGCGGTGTGACTCTGGCGGTGTGACTGGTGATGTGACTCTGGCGGTGTGACTCTGGCGGTGTGACTCTGGCGGTGTGACTCTGGCGGTGTGACTCTGGCGGTGTGACTCTGGCGGTGTGACTGGCGGTGTGACTCTGGCGGTGTGACTCTGGCGGTGTGACTCTGGCGATGTGACTCTGGCGGTGTGACTCTGGCGGTGTGACTCTGGCGGTGTGACTCTGGCGGTGTGACTGGCGGTGTGACTCTGGCGGTGTGACTCTGGCGGTGTGACTCTGGCGGTGTGACTCTGGCGGTGTGACTCTGGCGGTGTGACTCTGGCGGTGTGACTGGCGGTGGGACTCTGGCGGTGTGACTCTGGCGGTGTGACTGGCGGTGTGACTCTGGCGGTGTGACTCTGGCGGTGTGACTCTGGCGGTGTGACTCTGGCGGTGTGACTCTGGCGGTGTGACTCTGGCGGTGTGACTCTGGCGGTGTGACTGGCGGTGTGACTGGCGGTGGGACTCTGGCGGTGTGACTCTGGCGGTGTGACTGGCGGTGGGACTCTGGCGGTGTGACTCTGGCGGTGTGACTCTGGCGGTGTGACTCTGGCGGTGTGACTGGCGGTGTGACTCTGGCGGTGTGACTCTGGCGGTGTGACTCTGGCGGTGTGACTCTGGCGGTGTGACTCTGGCGGTGTGACTCTGGTGATGTGACTCTGGCGGTGTGACTCTGGCGGTGTGACTCTGGTGGTGTTTGGGTCTCTCCTCAGGCGTTCGTGGAGACTTACCCTCAGTTTAAGAAGATGTCGGGCACAGTCTCCAAACACGTGACAGTTGTGGGCGAGCTGTCGCGGCTCGTGTCCGAGCGCCTCCTGATGGAAGTGTCTGAGGTGGAGCAGGAGCTGGCCTGTCAGAGCGACCATGGCAACGCAGCACAGGTAACCATGGCGACGCAGCGCAGGTAACCATGGCGACGCAGCGCAGGTAACCATGGCGACGCAGCGCAGGTAACCATGGCGACGCAGCGCAGGTAACTATGGCGACGCAGCGCAGGTAACCATGGCGACGCAGCGCAGGTAACCATGGCGACGCAGCGCAGGTAACCATGGCAACAGAGCGCATCTGGCTCTTTGCAGATGGTGCGGCGGATGGTGCAGAATCCGCGCGTGTCGCCGCTGGACGCCGTTCGTCTCGTCACACTTTACGCTCTGAGGTACGAGCGACACACAAACAACATCCTGTCCGTCCTGAAGGGGGAGCTAGAGCGCCGCGGCACTGACCAGCACCTCACACAGGTGAGAGGTGCATGCTGGGAGAGAGGTGCATGCTGGGAGAGAGCGGTGCATGCTGGGAGAGTGAGGTGCATGCTGGGAGTGAGGTGCATGCTGGGAGTGAGGTGCATGCTGGGAGTGAGGTGCATGCTGGGAGTGAGGTGCATGCTGGGAGAGAGCGGTGCATGCTGGGAGAGTGAGGTGCATGCTGGGAGAGAGCGGTGCATGCTGGGAGAGTGAGGTGCATGCTGGGAGAGAGCGGTGCATGCTGGGAGTGAGGTGCATGCTGGGAGAGAGCGGTGCATGCTGGGAGAGAGCGGTGCATGCTGGGAGAGTGAGGTGCATGCTGGGAGAGTGAGGTGCATGCTGGGAGTGAGGTGCATGCTGGGAGTGAGGTGCATGCTGGGAGTGAGGTGCATGCTGGGAGTGAGGTGCATGCTGGGAGTGAGGTGCATGCTGGGAGTGAGGTGCATGCTGGGAGTGAGGTGCATGCTGGGAGTGAGGTGCATGCTGGGAGAGAGCGGTGCATGCTGGGAGAGAGCGGTGCATGCTGGGAGAGAGTGAACTCACTTGGACTAAAGTCAGTGTGTTTCAGATGATTTCTCGTGTGGTGGAGTTTGGAGGGAAACGTGTGAGAGGAAGTGACCTCATCACAGCCAACGACGCCGTCGCCATCACAAAACAGTTCTTCAAAGGACTCAAGGCAAGTCCTGGTTTAGTCCTGGTTTAGTCCTGGTTTAGTCCTGGTTTAGTCCTGGTTTAGTCCTGGTTTAGACCTGGTTTAGTCCTGGTTTAGACCTGGTTTAGTCCTGGTTTAGTCCTGGTTTAGTCCTGGTTTAGACCTGGTTTAGACCTGGTTTAGTCCTGGTTTAGACCTGGTTTAGTCCTGGTTTAGTCCTGGTTTAGTCCTGGTTTAGTCGCGTCTGGAGCAGCAGTTCTAACTGCAGACTATGCATCACCTCCTCCGTCACCTCCTCCGTCACCTCCTCCATCACTGTGTGATACGCTGGAGCCACAGCCAGAGACAAACAGAGACTACAGCGCCCTCTGCTGAGAAGGTGATCAGCTGCAGACTTTAACCTCTGCAGGAGGCCACTCCCCTCGGACAGGAGGCCACTCCCCTCGGCAGGAGGCCACTCCCCTCGGCAGGAGGCCACTCCCCTCGGCAGGAGGCCACTCCCCTCGGACAGGAGGCCACTCCCCTCGGCAGGAGGCCACTCCCCTCGGCAGGAGGCCACTCCCCTCGGCAGGAGGCCACTCCCCTCGGCAGGAGGCCACTCCCCTCGGCAGGAGGCCATGTTGTGTTGCTGTGTGTGTTTGAGTCATTGTCAGTCCAAATAACTCCACTTGAGGTTTGGTTCATTTATTTGGTGAACACCACGTCCTCGTCTCCTTCTGTCCCTCCCAGACACGTCACACACATAAACAGAACAGTATCGCCCCCTAGCTGTCAGGCATGAGACCTGAAACTTAGAGAAGTCAAACTTAAGAAACTCACAAACTCACTCTCTTTATAAAACAACATGTGTGTGAGTGAGTCCTTCATGGTGAGTCCTTCATAGTGAGTCCTTCATAGTGAGTCCTTCATAGTGAGTCCTTCATAGTGAGTCCTTCATAGTGAGTCCTTCATAGTGAGTCCTTCATAGTGAGTCCTTCATAGTGAGTCCTATCATAGTGAGTCCTTCATAGTGAGTCCTTCATAGTGAGTCCTTCATAGTGAGTCCTATCATAGTGAGTCCTTCATAGTGAGTCCTTCATAGTGAGTCCTATCATAGTGAGTCCTTCATAGTGAGTCCTTCATAGTGAGTCCTTCATAGTGAGTCCTTCATAGTGAGTCCTTCATAGTGAGTCCTATCATAGTGAGTCCTTCATAGTGAGTCCTTCATAGTGAGTCCTTCATAGTGAGTCCTTCATAGTGAGTCCTTCATAGTGAGTCCTTCATAGTGAGTCCTTCATAGTGAGTCCTATCATAGTGAGTCCTTCATAGTGAGTCCTTCATAGTGAGTCCTATCATAGTGAGTCCTTCACAGTGAGTCCTTCATAGTGAGTCCTATCATAGTGAGTCCTATCATAGTGAGTCCTATCATAGTGAGTCCTTCATAGTGAGTCTATCATAGTGAGTCCTTCATAGTGAGTCCTTCATAGTGAGTCCTATCAGAGTCCTTCATAGTGAGTCCTTCATAGTGAGTCCTATCATAGTGAGTCCTTCACAGTGAGTCCTTCATAGTGAGTCCTATCATAGTGAGTCCTATCATAGTGAGTCCTATCATAGTGAGTCCTTCATAGTGAGTCTATCATAGTGAGTCCTATCATAGTGAGTCCTTCATAGTGAGTCCTATCAGAGTCCTTCATAGTGAGTCCTTCATAGTGAGTCCTTCATAGTGAGTCCTTCATAGTGAGTCCTTCATAGTGAGTCCTTCATAGTGAGTTCTTCATAGTGAGTCCTTCATAGTGAGTCCTTCATAGTGAGTCCTTCATAGTGAGTCCTATCATAGTGAGTCCTTCATAGTGAGTCCTTCATAGTGAGTCCTTCATAGTGAGTTCTTCATAGTGAGTCCTTCATAGTGAGTCCTTCATAGTGAGTCCTATCATAGTGAGTTCTTCATAGTGAGTCCTTCATAGTGAGTCCTTCATAGTGAGTCCTATCATAGTGAGTCCTTCATAGTGAGTCCTATCATAGTGAGTTCTTCATAGTGAGTCCTTCATAGTGAGTCCTTCATAGTGAGTCCTATCATAGTGAGTCCTATCATAGTGAGTCCTTCATAGTGAGTCCTTCATAGTGAGTCCTATCATAGTGAGTCCTTCATAGTGAGTCCTTCATAGTGAGTCCTTCATAGTGAGTCCTATCATAGTGAGTCCTTCCATAGTGAGTCCTTCATAGTGAGTCCTTCATAGTGAGTCCTATCATAGTGAGTCCTTCATAGTGAGTCCTTCATAGTGAGTCCTTCATAGTGAGTTCTTCATAGTGAGTCCTTCATAGTGAGTCCTATCATAGTGAGTCCTTCATAGTGAGTCCTTCATAGTGAGTCCTTCATAGTGAGTTCTTCATAGTGAGTCCTTCATAGTGAGTCCTATCATAGTGAGTCCTTCATAGTGAGTCCTTCATAGTGAGTCCTTCATAGTGAGTCCTATCATAGTGAGTCCTTCATAGTGAGTCCTTCATAGTGAGTCCTTCATAGTGAGTCCTTCATAGTGAGTCCTTAAGAGTGTGAGCGGCTCTTATGTTCCAGAACACAACACTTGAAGGACCTTTTCAGTTTGAGTTCTTTGATGGAACTGTTTCTAAAGGCAGTGGTTCTTCTGTGACAGACTTGGACTTCAGCGCATGAAGAAGAGAAACATTATGAGTGACACAGGTTCTTGGTACAGGATGTTCAGTGTTGCCTCGTTAAGTTCAGAGATGATTGTAAAGTCGATTCCTCTGACATTGACTTTGACTGAGATGGAAACATCCAGTGTCACCCAGAAGCATAAAGAACCTGCTGGAGTTCCTCCATCTGACCAGAGATGCATCAGTGAAAGTCTCACATGTGAAGTCATCGTGATATGTCCAGAACCAGAACCAGAACCAGAACCAGAACCAGAACCAGAACCAGAACCAGAACCAGAACCAGAACCAGGGCCAGGGCCAGAACCAGAACCAGAACCAGGGCCAGAACCAGAACCAGAACCAGGGCCAGAACCAGAACCAGAACCAGGGCCAGGGCCAGAACCAGAACCCCGTTCATGGCCACACAGTAATGTCCAGGTCCAACAGATGAAGCGCGTGTTTCAGGTCCAACAGATGAAGCGCGTGTTTCAGGTCCAACAGACGAAGCGCGTGTTTCAGGTCCAACAGACGAAGCGTGTGTTTCAGGTCCAACAGACGAAGCGCGTGTTTCAGGTCCAACAGACGAAGCGCGTGTTTCAGGTCCAACAGACGAAGCGCGTGTTTCAGGTCCAACAGACGAAGCGCGTGTTTCAGGTCCAACAGACGAAGCGCGTGTTTCAGGTCCAACAGACGAAGCGCGTGTTTCAGGTCCAACAGACGAAGCGCGTGTTTCAGGTCCAACAGAGGAAGCGCGTGTTTCAGGTCCAACAGACGAAGCGCGTGTTTCAGGTCCAACAGAGGAAGCGCGTGTTTCAGGTCCAACAGAGGAAGCGCGTGTTTCAGGTCCAACAGAGGAAGCGCGTGTTTCAGGTCCAACAGAGGAAGCGCGTGTTTCAGGTCCAACAGACGAAGCGCGTGTTTCAGGTCCAACAGACGAAGCGCGTGTTTCAGGTCCAACAGAGGAAGCGCGTGTTTCAGGTCACACAGACGAAGCGCGTGTTTCAGGTCCAACAGACGAAGCGCGTGTTTCAGGTCCAACAGAGGAAGCGCGTGTTTCAGGTCCAACAGACGAAGCGCGTGTTTCAGGTCCAACAGAGGAAGTGCGTGTTTCAGGTCCAACAGAGGAAGCGCGTGTTTCAGGTCCAACAGACGAAGCGTGTGTTTCAGGTCCAACAGAGGAAGTGCGTGTTTCAGGTCTAACAGACGAAGCGCGTGTTTCAGGTCCAACAGACGAAGCGCGTGTTTCAGGTCCAACAGACGAAGCGCGTGTTTCAGGTCCAACAGACGAAGCGCGTGTTTCAGGTCCAACAGACGAAGCGCGTGTTTCAGGTCCAACAGACGAAGCGCGTGTTTCAGGTCCAACAGACGAAGCGCGTGTTTCAGGTCCAACAGACGAAGCGCGTGTTTCAGGTCCAACAGAGGAAGCGCGTGTTTCAGGTCCAACAGAGGAAGCGCGTGTTTCAGGTCCAACAGACGAAGCGCGTGTTTCAGGTCCAACAGAGGAAGCGCGTGTTTCAGGTCCAACAGAGGAAGCGCGTGTTTCAGGTCCAACAGACGAAGCGCGTGTTTCAGGTCCAACAGACGAAGCGCGTGTTTCAGGTCCAACAGACGAAGCGCGTGTTTCAGGTCCAACAGACGAAGCGCGTGTTTCAGGTCCAACAGACGAAGCGCGTGTTTCAGGTCCAACAGACGAAGCGCGTGTTTCAGGTCCAACAGACGAAGCGCGTGTTTCAGGTCCAACAGACGAAGCGCGTGTTTCAGGTCCAACAGACGAAGCGCGTGTTTCAGGTCCAACAGACGAAGCGCGTGTTTCAGGTCCAACAGACGAAGCGCGTGTTTCAGGTCCAACAGACGAAGCGCGTGTTTCAGGTCCAACAGAGGAAGCGTGTGTTTCAGGTCCAACAGACGAAGCGTGTGTTTCAGGTCTAACAGATGAAGCGTGTGTTTCAGGTCCAACAGACGAAGCGTGTGTTTCAGGTCTAACAGATGAAGCGTGTGTTTCAGGTCTAACAGATGAAGCGTGTGTTTCAGGGTGTGGAGAACGTTTACACTCAGCATCAGCCGCTGCTGCAGGACACGCTGGACCAACTGATCAAAGGACGACTCAAAGACGCACAGTTCCCCTACCTCGGACCGAGCGCGCTCCGAGACCGGTGAGGAGGAGGGGCCTGTTAGCCCTGTTAGCCTTGTTAGCTTAGCTCCCGTGCGCTCCGTGTTTCTTGGCGTTCTGAGGGCGAAACGTTTTTCAGACTTCGACCTCAAATTAGATTTGATGGTGACGCGCTAACTGTGACGCGCTAACTGTGACGCGCTAACCGTGACGCGCTAACCGTGTGCTGGTGTTTCAAGGCCTCAGGACATCATCGTCTTCATGATCGGAGGAGCCACGTATGAAGAAGCTCTGAGCGTTTACAACCTGAACAGAAGCAGCCCTGGAGTCCGCATCGTCCTGGGAGGAAGTCATGTGCACAACACCAAGAGGTACAGGTCACGGGGTCAGGTCACGGGGTCAGGTCACGGGGTCAGGTCACGGGTTTCTTTTCGTCCTTTAGTTTGGAGGTCAAACTCTAATCTTTTTATTTTCATGTTTTCATTGCAGTTTCCTGGAGGAAGTGATGTCAGCGACGGGTCAAAGTTCAGAGCGATCACAAGGTGGGAGTCGCCACGGCAACAGACGCTAACAAGCTCTGGACCAATCAGGACGCAGACACATTCCCCTTTGTTTTGTTTTTAAATGTGAATAAAATGTATGAAGTGAATTTAAACCGGCTCAGATTTATTTTACATTTATTCAAATGTCCTTTTTTTACAGTTTGAAAGAAAAACGACAAATCTATTTTTGGAATTAAATAAAACAATATTTATTACTCACAAAATCAGTCGAATGTTTGAGGATTTCATGATTTTATCAAAAAGTATTTTTCAAAGTTTGTGTTTCACATGCAAAATCATTCAGTTTGTGCAGCGAGGAAACCGGGTCCAGACCGGGTCCAGACCGGGTCCAGACCGGGTCCAGACCGGGTCCAGACCGGGTCCAGAAGAAGGCCTTGTTTTTAAGGTTTCAGGTGCTGAAGCTGCGCTGGCAGCTCGGACAGTCGATGATCTTCTGCCCGGAGCTGGGGCAGGTGTAGCTGGGGCAGGGGAACATGCAGTCGGGGCAGCTGTGGCTCTGAGGGTTGGCAGCCCCAGGGGCCTCGGGCCCCGGCAGCTCGTCGGGTCGGTGGTGAGCGGCGACGTGACCTTTGAGCTGGTCGCTGCGGCTGAAGCCTTTGGCGCACAGACGGCACTGGAAGGGTTTGTGGTGGCTGTGCGTCAGCAGGTGGCGCTTCAGGTCGCTCTTACGCCGCAGGAACTTGGAGCAGACGCGACATTTGAACGACGACGGCTGTTTGTGGTTCTCTGCCACGTGACTCACCAGGCTCGACTTCTTAGCGTACCATTTACCACAAATGTCACAGGATAACGCCTCCTGGCCCGCCTCCTGGCCCGCCTCCTGGCCCGCCTCCTGGCCCGCCTCAAGTCGAGGCGACGAGGTCAGAGGCCTCAGGCTCAGGTCCTGAGGGAGGAGCTCCTCGGGGGCAGAGGAGTGCTCTGGCGGCAGGTGCTCCGGCGGCAGGTGCTCCGGCGGCAGGTGCTTGGCGTGCGTGCGCAGGTGACCTCTCAGGTGCGTGTTTCGGCTGAAGCCTTTGCCGCAGATTTGGCAAATGTGTCGTTTCTCTCCAGCGTGAAGCGCCAGGTGAGATTTAAGATCAGAACGACGAAGACTTTTGTTACAGATGGAACAGCTCACGTACTCACCGTCCTGAACACACAACACACACAGTTACACACACAACACACACAGTTACACACGCCGTCCTGAACACACAACACACACAGTTACACACACAACACACACAGTTACACACGCCGTCCTGAACACACAACACACACAGTTACACACACAACACACACAGTTACACACGCCGTCCTGAACACACAACACACACAGTTACACTCACCGTCCTGAACACACAACACACACAGTTACACACACAACACACACAGTTACACACGCCGTCCTGAACACACAACACACACAGTTACACACACAACACACACAGTTACACACGCCGTCCTGAACACACAACACACACAGTTACACACGCAACACACACAGTTACACACGCCGTCCTGAACACACAACACACACAGTTACACACGCCGTCCTGAACACACAACACACACAGTTACACACACCGTCCTGAACACACAACACACAGTTACACACACCGTCCTGAACACACAACACACACAGTTACACACAACACACACAGTTACACACGCCGTCCTGAACACACAACACACACAGTTACACACACAACACACACAGTTACACACGCCGTCCTGAACACACAACACACACAGTTACACACGCAACACACACAGTTACACACGCCGTCCTGAACACACAACACACACAGTTACACACGCCGTCCTGAACACACAACACACAGTTACACTCACCGTCCTGAACACACAACACACACAGTTACACACACAACACACACAGTTACACACGCCGTCCTGAACACACAACACACACAGTTACACACACAACACACACAGTTACACACGCCGTCCTGAACACACAACACACACAGTTACACACGCAACACACACAGTTACACACGCCGTCCTGAACACACAACACACACAGTTACACACGCCGCCCTGAACACACAACACACACCGTCCTGAACACACAACACACAGTTACACACACCGTCCTGAACACACAACACACACAGTTACACTCACCGTCCTGAACACACAACACACACAGTTACACACACCGTCCTGAACACACAACACACAGTTACACACACCGTCCTGAACACACAACACACACAGTTTAACACACCGTCCTGAACACACAACACACACAGTTACACACACAACACACACAGTTACACACGCCGTCCTGAACACACAACACACACAGTTACACACGCCGTCCTGAACACACAACACACACAGTTACACACACAACACACACAGTTACACACGCCGTCCTGAACACACAACACACACAGTTACACACGCCGTCCTGAACACACAACACACACAGTTACACACACCGTCCTGAACACACAACACACAGTTACACACACCGTCCTGAACACACAACACACACAGTTACACTCACCGTCCTGAACACACAACACACACAGTTACACACACCGTCCTGAACACACAACACACAGTTACACACACCGTCCTGAACACACAACACACACAGTTTAACACACCGTCCTGAACACACAACACACACAGTTACACACACAACACACACAGTTACACACGCCGTCCTGAACACACAACACACACAGTTACACACGCCGTCCTGAACACACAACACACACAGTTACACACACAACACACACAGTTACACACGCCGTCCTGAACACACAACACACACAGTTACACACGCCGTCCTGAACACACAACACACACAGTTACACACACCGTCCTGAACACACAACACACAGTTACACACACCGTCCTGAACACACAACACACACAGTTACACTCACCGTCCTGAACACACAACACACACAGTTACACACACCGTCCTGAACACACAACACACACAGTTTAACACACCGTCCTGAACACACAACACACACAGTTACACACACAACACACACAGTTACACACGCCGTCCTGAACACACAACACACACAGTTACACACGCCGTCCTGAACACACAACACACACAGTTACACACACAACACACACAGTTACACACGCCGTCCTGAACACACAACACACACAGTTACACACGCCGTCCTGAACACACAACACACACAGTTACACACACCGTCCTGAACACACAACACACAGTTACACACACCGTCCTGAACACACAACACACACAGTTACACTCACCGTCCTGAACACACAACACACACAGTTACACACACCGTCCTGAACACACAACACACAGTTACACACACCGTCCTGAACACACAACACACACAGTTTAACACACCGTCCTGAACACACAACACACACAGTTACACACACAACACACACAGTTACACACGCCATCCTGAACACACAACACACAGTTACACACGCCGTCCTGAACACACAACACACACAGTTACACACACAACACACACAGTTACACACGCCGTCCTGAACACACAACACACACAGTTACACACGCCGTCCTGAACACACAACACACACAGTTACACACACAACACACACAGTTACACACACCGCCCTGAACACACAACACACACAGTTACACACGCCGTCCTGAACACACAACACAGTTACACACACAACACACACAGTTACACACGCCGTCCTGAACACACAACACACACAGTTACACACACCGTCCTGAACACACAACACACACAGTTACACAAACAACACACACACCGTCCTGAACACACAACACACACAGTTACACACACACAACACACACCGTCCTGAACACACAACACACAGTTACACATGCCGTCCTGAACACACAACACACACAGTTACACACACAACACACACAGTTACACACGCCGTCCTGAACACACAGTTACACACACCGTCCTGAACACACAACACACACCGTCCTGAACACAAGACACATACAGTTACACACGCCGTCCTGAACATACAACACACACAGTTACACACACCGTCCTGAACACACAACATACACAGTTACACACGCCGTCCTGAACACACAACACACACAGTTACACACGCCGTCCTGAACACACAACACAGAGTTACACACGCCGTCCTGAACACACAACACACACAGTTACACACACAACACACACCGTCCTGAACACACAACACACACCGTCCTGAACACACAACACACACAGTTACACACATAACACACACCATCCTCAACACACAACACACACCGTCCTGAACACACAACACACACAGTTACACACACAACACACACCGTCCTGAACACACAACACACAGTTACACACACAACACACACTGTCCTGAACACACAACACACACAGTTACACACACAACACACACCGTCCTGAACACACAACACACAGTTACACACACAACACACACTGTCCTGAACACACAACAAACACAGTTACACACACAACACACACCGTCCTGAACACACAGTTACACACACAACACACACCGTCCTGAACACACAACACACACAGTTACACACACAACACACACCGTCCTGAACACATAACACACAGTTACACAACACACACCGTCCTGAACACACACCACAGTTACACAACACACACCGTGCTGAACACACAGTTACACACAGTTACACACACAACACACACCGTCCTGAACACACAACACACACAGTCCTGAACACACAACACACACCATCCTGAACACACAACACACACAGTTACACACACACACAACACACACCGTCCTGAACACACAACACACACAGTTACACACACACAACACACACCGTCCTGAACACACAACACACACAGTTACACACACAACACACACCGTCCTTAACACACAACACACACCGTCCTGAACACACACACACCGTCCTGAACACACAACACACACGCACCGTCCTGAACACACAACACACACAGTTACACACACAACACACACCGTCCTTAACACACAACACACACAGTTACACACACACACAACACACACCGTCCTGAACACACAACACACACGCACCGTCCTGAACACACAACACACACGCACCGTCCTGAACACACAACACACACAGTTACACACACAACACACACCGTCCTGAACACACAACACACACCGTCCTGAACACACAACACACACAGTTACACACATAACACACACCATCCTGAACACACAACACACACCGTCCTGAACACACAACACACACAGTTACACACACAACACACACCGTCCTGAACACACAACACACAGTTACACACACAACACACACTGTCCTGAACACACAACACACACAGTTACACACACAACACACACCGTCCTGAACACACAACACACAGTTACACACACACAACACACACTGTCCTGAACACACAACAAACACAGTTACACACACAACACACACCGTCCTGAACACACACAGTTACACACACAACACACACCGTCCTGAACACACAACACACACAGTTACACACACAACACACACCGTCCTGAACACATAACACACAGTTACACAACACACACCGTCCTGAACACACACCACAGTTACACAACACACACCGTGCTGAACACACAGTTACACACAGTTACACACACAACACACACCGTCCTGAACACACAACACACACAGTCCTGATCACACAACACACACCATCCTGAACACACAACACACACAGTTACACACACACACAACACACACCGTCCTGAACACACAACACACACAGTTACACACACACAACACACACCGTCCTGAACACACAACACACACAGTTACACACACAACACACACCGTCCTTAACACACAACACACACACACACAACACACACCGTCCTGAACACACACACACCGTCCTGAACACACAACACACACGCACCGTCCTGAACACACAACACACACGCACCGTCCTGAACACACAACACACACGCACCGTCCTGAACACACAACACACAGTCCTGAACACACAACACACACAGCGTCCTGAACACACAACACTCACCGTCCTGAGCACACAACACACACCGTCCTGAACACACAACACACACCGTCCTGAACACACAACACACACCGTCCTGAACACACAACACACACACCGTCCTGAACACACAACACACACACCGTCCTGAACACACAACACACACACCGTCCTGAACACACAACACACACACCGTCCTGAACACACAACACACACACCGTCCTGAACACACAACACACACCGTCCTGAACACACAACACACACACCGTCCTGAACACACAACACTCACCGTCCTGAACACACAACACTCACCGTCCTGAGCACACAACACACACCGTCCTGAACACACAACACACACCGTCCTGAACACACAACACACACCGTCCTGAACACACAACACACAGTTACACACAACACACACCGTCCTGAACACACAACACACACACCGTCCTGAACACACAACACACACCGTCCTGAACACACAACACACACCGTCCTGAACACACAACACACACCGTCCTGAACACACAACACTCACCGTCCTGAACACACAACACTCACCGTCCTGAACACACAACACACACCGTCCTGAACACACAACACTCACCGTCCTGAACACACAACACACACAGTTACACACACAACACACACCGTCCTGAACACACAACACACACAGTTACACACACACAACACACAGTTACACACACAACACTCACCGTCCTGAACACACAACACACACACACCGTCCTGAACACACAACACACACACCGTCTTGAACACACAACACACACACCGTCCTGAACACACAACACACAGTTACACACTCACCGTCCTGAACATACAACACACACAGTTACACACACACAACACACACAGTTACACACACACAACGTCCTGAACACACAACACACACCGTCCTGAACACACAACACACACAGTTACACACACACACAACACACACAGTTACACACACACACAACACACACCGTCCTGAACACACAACACACACACCGTCCTGAACACACAACACACACACACACCGTCCTGAACACACAACACACACACACACCGTCCTGAACACACAACACACACACACACCGTCCTGAACACACAACACACACACACCGTCCTGAACACACAACACACACACACCGTCCTGAACACACACACCGTCCTGAACACACAACACACACACACACCGTCCTGAACACACAACACACACACACACCGTCCTGAACACACAACACACACACACACCGTCCTGAACACACAACACACACACACCGTCCTGAACACACAACACACACACACCGTCCTGAACACACAACACACACACACCGTCCTGAACACACAACACACACACACCGTCCTGAACACACAACACACACACACCGTCCTGAACACACAACACACACACACCGTCCTGAACACACAACACACACACACCGTCCTGAACACACAACACACACACACCGTCCTGAACACACAACACACACACACCGTCCTGAACACACAACACACACACACCGTCCTGAACACACAACACACACACACCGTCCTGAACACACAACACACACACACCGTCCTGAACACACAACACACACACACCGTCCTGAACACACAACACACACACACCGTCCTGAACACACAACACACACACACACCGTCCTGAACACACAACACACACACACACCGTCCTGAACACACAACACACACACACACACCGTCCTGAACACACAACACACACACCGTCCTGAACACACAACACACACACCGTCCTGAACACACAACACACACACCGTCCTGAACACACAACACACACACCGTCCTGAACACACAACACACACCGTCCTGAACACACAACACTCACCGTCCTGAACACACAACACTCACCGTCCTGAACACACAACACACACCGTCCTGAATACACAACACTCACCGTCCTGAACACACAACACACACCGTCCTGAACACACAACACACACCGTCCTGAACACACAACACACACCGTCCTGAACACACAACACACACCGTCCTGAACACACAACACTCACCGTCCTGAACACACAACACTCACCGTCCTGAACACACAACACTCACCGTCCTGAACACACAACACACACCGTCCTGAACACACAACACACACACCGTCCTGAACACACAACACACACCGTCCTGAACACACAACACACACACCGTCCTGAACACACAACACACACCGTCCTGAACACACAACACACACACCGTCCTGAACACACAACACTCACCGTCCTGAACACACAACACTCACCGTCCTGAGCACACAACACACACCGTCCTGAACACACAACACACACCGTCCTGAACACACAACACACAGTTACACACAACACACACCGTCCTGAACACACAACACACACACCGTCCTGAACACACAACACACACCGTCCTGAACACACAACACACACCGTCCTGAACACACAACACACACCGTCCTGAACACACAACACACACCGTCCTGAACACACAACACTCACCGTCCTGAACACACAACACACACCGTCCTGAACACACAACACTCACCGTCCTGAACACACAACACACACAGTTACACACACAACACACACCGTCCTGAACACACAACACACACAGTTACACACACACAACACACAGTTACACACACAACACTCACCGTCCTGAACACACAACACACACACCGTCCTGAACACACAACACACACACCGTCTTGAACACACAACACACACACCGTCCTGAACACACAACACACAGTTACACACTCACCGTCCTGAACATACAACACACACAGTTACACACACACAACACACACAGTTACACACACACAACGTCCTGAACACACAACACACACCGTCCTGAACACACAACACACACAGTTACACACACACACAACACACACAGTTACACACACACAACACACACCGTCCTGAACACACAACACAAATACCGTCCTGAACACACAACACACACACACACCGTCCTGAACACACAACACACACACACCGTCCTGAACACACAACACACACACACACCGTCCTGAACACACAACACACACACACCATCCTGAACACACAACACACACACCGTCCTGAACACACAACACACACACACCGTCCTGAACACACAACACACACACACTGTCCTGAACACACAACACACAGTTACACACACAACACTCACCGTCCTGAACACACAACACACACACCGTCCTGAACACACAACACACACACCGTCTTGAACACACAACACACACACTCACCGTCCTGAACATACAACACACACAGTTACACACACACAACACACACCGTCCTGAACACACAACACACACCGTCCTGAACACACAACACACACAGTTACACACACACAACACACACCGTCCTGAACACACACAACCCACACCGTCCTGAACACACACAACACACACCGTCCTGAACACACACAACACACACCGTCCTGAACACACAACACACACACCGTCCTGAACACACAACACACACACACACCGTCCTGAACACACAACACACACACACACCGTCCTGAACACACAACACACACACACCGTCCTGAACACACAACACACACACACCGTCCTGAACACACAACACACACACACCGTCCTGAACACACAACACACACACACCGTCCTGAACACACAACACACACAGTTACACACACACACACAACACACAGTTACACACACAACACTCACCGTCCTGAACACACAACACACACACCGTCCTGAACACACAACACACACACCGTCTTGAACACACAACACACACACACCGTCCTGAACACACAACACACACACACCGTCCTGAACACACAACACACACACACCGTCCTGAACACACAACACACACACACCGTCCTGAACACACAACACACACACACCGTCCTGAACACACAACACACACACACCGTCCTGAACACACAACACACAGTTACACACACACACACAACACACAGTTACACACACAACACTCACCGTCCTGAACACACAACACACACACCGTCCTGAACACACAACACACACACCGTCTTGAACACACAACACACTCACCGTCCTGAACATACAACACACACAGTTACACACACACAACACACACCGTCCTGAACACACAACACACACCGTCCTGAACACACAACACACACAGTTACACACACACACAACACACACCGTCCTGAACACACACAACACACACCGTCCTGAACACACACAACACACACCGTCCTGAACACACACAACACACACCGTCCTGAACACACACAATACACACCGTCCTGAACACACAACACACACACCGTCCTGAACACACAACACACACACACCGTCCTGAACACACCACACACACACCGTCCTGAACACACAACACACACACACCGTCCTGAACACACAACACACACACACACCGTCCTGAACACACAACACACACACACCGTCCTGAACACACAACACACACACACCGTCCTGAACACACAACACACACACACACCGTCCTGAACACACAACACACACACACACCGTCCTGAACACACAACACACACACACACCGTCCTGAACACACAACACACACACACACCGTCCTGAACACACAACACACACACACACCGTCCTGAACACACAACACACACACACACCGTCCTGAACACACAACACACACACCGTCCTGAACACACAACACACACACCGTCCTGAACACACAACACACACACCGTCCTGAACACACAACACACACACCGTCCTGAACACACAACACACACACCGTCCTGAACACACAACACACACACCGTCCTGAACACACAACACACACACCGTCCTGAACACACAACACACACCGTCCTGAACACACAACACTCACCGTCCTGAACACACAACACACACCGTCCTGAACACACAACACTCACCGTCCTGAACACACAACACACACCGTCCTGAACACACAACACACACCGTCCTGAACACACAACACACACCGTCCTGAACACACAACACACACCGTCCTGAACACACAACACTCACCGTCCTGAACACACAACACTCACCGTCCTGAACACACAACACTCACCGTCCTGAACACACAACACTCACCGTCCTGAACACACAACACACACCGTCCTGAACACACAACACTCACCTTCCTGAACACACAACACACACCGTCCTGAACACACAACACACACCGTCCTGAACACACAACACACACCGTCCTGAACACACAACACACACCGTCCTGAACACACAACACACACCGTCCTGAAACCACAACACACACCGTCCTGAACACACACCGTCCTGAACACACAACACACACACCGTCCTGAACACACAACACACACACCGTCCTGAACACACCACACACACAGTTACACACACACAAAACACACCGTCCTGAACACACACAACACACACACCGTCCTGAACACACAACACACACCGTCCTGAACACACAACACACACCGTCCTGAACACACAACACACACCGTCCTGAACACACAACACACACCGTCCTGAAACCACAACACACACCGTCCTGAACACACACCGTCCTGAACACACAACACACACACCGTCCTGAACACACAACACACACACCGTCCTGAACACACAACACACACACCGTCCTGAACACACCACACACACAGTTACACACACACAAAACACACCGTCCTGAACACACACAACACACACACCGTCCTGAACACACAACACACACACCGTCCTGAACACACAACACACACCGTCCTGAACACACAACACACACCGTCCTGAACACACAACACTCACCGTCCTGAACACACAACACACACCGTCCTGAACACACAACACACACACCGTCCTGAACACACAACACACACACCGTCCTGAACACACAACACACACACCGTCCTGAACACACAACACACACACCGTCCTGAACACACAACACACACACCGTCCTGAACACACAACACACACACCGTCCTGAACACACAACACACACACCGTCCTGAACACACAACACTCACCGTCCTGAACACACAACACACACCGTCCTGAACACACAACACACACCGTCCTGAACACACAACACACACCGTCCTGAACACACAACACACACCGTCCTGAACACACAACACTCACCGTCCTGAACACACAACACTCACCGTCCTGAACACACAACACTCACCGTCCTGAACACACAACACACACCGTCCTGAACACACAACACACACCGTCCTGAACACACAACACACACCGTCCTGAACACACAACACACACCGTCCTGAACATACAACACACACCGTCCTGAACACACAACACACACCGTCCTGAACACACAACACACACACCGTCCTGAACACACAACACACACACCGTCCTGAACACACCACACACACAGTTACACACACACAAAACACACCGTCCTGAACACACACAACACACACACCGTCCTGAACACACAACACACACACCGTCCTGAACACACAACACACACACCGTCCTGAACACACAACACACACCGTCCTGAACACACAACACACACCGTCCTGAACACACAACACACACCGTCCTGAACACACAACACTCACCGTCCTGAACACACAACACTCACCGTCCTGAACACAAAACACACACCGTCCTGAACACACACCGTCCTGAACACACAACACACACCGTCCTGAACACACAACACACACCGTCCTGAACACGCAACACACACTGTCCTGAACACGCAACACACACCGTCCTGAACAAACAACACACACAGTCCTGAACACACAACACACACCGTTACACACTCACCGTCCTGAACACACAACACACACAGTTACACACTCACCGTCCTGAACACACAACACACAGTTACACACACACAACACACACCGTCCTGAACACACACCGTCCTGAACACACAACACACACAGTTACACACACACAACACTCACCGTCCTGAACACACAACACACACCGTCCTGAACACACAAAGTCCTAATTACACAACACACACCGTCCAGAACACACAACACACACACAGTTACACACACACAACACACACCGTCCTGAACACACAACACTCACCGTCCTGAACACACAACACACACCGTCCTGAACACACAACACACACCGTCCTGAACACACAACACACCCCGTCCTGAACACACAACACACACCGTCCTGAAACCACAACACACACCGTCCTGAACACACACCGTCCTGAACACACAACACACACAGTTACACACACACAACACTCACCGTCCTGAACACACAACACACACACACCGTCCTGAACACACAACACACACACCGTCCTGAACACACAACACACACCGTCCTGAACACACAACACACACAGTTACACACACACAACACACACCGTCCTGAACACACACAACACACACACCGTCCTGAACACACAACACACACACCGTCCTGAACACACAACACACACACCGTCCTGAACACACAACACACACCGTCCTGAACACACAACACTCACCGTCCTGAACACACAACACTCACCGTCCTGAACACACAACACACACCGTCCTGAACACACAACACACACCGTCCTGAACACACAACACACACCGTCCTGAACACGCAACACACTGTCCTGAACACGCAACACACACCGTCCTGAACACACAACACACACAGTCCTGAACACACAACACACACAGTTACACACTCACCGTCCTGAACACACAACACACACAGTTACACACACACAACACTCACCGTCCTAATTACACAACACACACCGTCCAGAACACACAACACACACACAGTTACACACACACAACACACACCGTCCTGAACACACAACACACACCGTCCTGAACACACAAAGTCCTAATTACACAACACACACCGTCCAGAACACACAACACACACACAGTTACACACACACACAACACACACCGTCCTGAACACACAACACACACCGTCCTGAACACACAACACACACCGTCCTGAACACACAACACACACACCGTCCTGAACACACACCGTCCTGAACACACAACACACACCGTCCTGAACACACAACACACACCGTCCTGAACACACAACACACACCGTCCTGAACACACAACACACACAGTTACACACACACACAACACACACACACCGTCCTGAACACACAACACACACACACCGTCCTGAACACACAACACAGAGTTACACACACACAACACACACACACCGTCCTGAACACACAACACACAGTTACACACACAACACACACACACCGTCCTGAACACACAACACACACAGTTACACACACGTACTCACCGTCCTGAACACACAACACACACAGTTACACACACACAGTTACACACACATACTCACCGTCCTGAACACACAGTGTGTGTGTACGTGTGTGTGTGTGTGTGTGTGTGTGTGTACGTGTGTGTGTTTGTGTGTGTGTCAGACCTTGTGTGTGATCACGTGCTCGATCAGAGCTCGTTTCTCTGTGAAAGCTTCTGCGCAGAAGGAACAGCTGAAAGGTGTGTCGGGGCTGCGCAGGTGCAGCTCCCCGCAGGTATTCAGATGGCGGTTAAAGTGCAGCGAACGTGTGAAGCCCTGACCACACCCGTCACACACGATGACCGGAGACAAGCCACTGTCCACACCGTCAGGACAGTCCAGGAGCGCCTCGTCCACCACCCCACCTGAAGACACACACACACACATATGTACACACCCCACCTGAAGACACACACACACACACACACACACATATGTACACACCCCACCTGAAGACACACACACACACATATGTACACACCCCACCTGAAGACACACACACACACACACACACACACATATGTACACACACCACCTGAAGACACACACACACACATATGTACACACCCCACCTGAAGACACACACACACACACACACACACATATGTACACACCCCACCTGAAGACACACACACACACACACACACACACACACATATGTACACACCCCACCTGAAGACACACACACACACACACACACACACATATGTACACACCCCACCTGAAGACACACACACACACACACACACACACATATGTACACACACCACCTGAAGACACACACACACACACACACACATATGTACACACCCCACCTGAAGACACACACACACACACATATGTACACACACCACCTGAAGACACACACACACACACACACACATATGTACACACCCCACCTGAAGACACACACACACACACACACACACATATGTACACACACCACCTGAAGACACACACACACACACACACACATATGTACACACACCACCTGAAGACACACACACACACATATGTACACACCCCACCTGAAGACACACACACACACATATGTACACACCCCACCTGAAGACACACACACACACACACATATGTACACACCCCACCTGAAGACACACACACATATGTACACACACCACCTGAAGACACACACACACACACACACACATATGTACACACCCCACCTGAAGACACACACACACACACACACACACACACATATGTACACACCCCACCTGAAGACACACACACACACACATATGTACACACCCCACCTGAAGACACACACACACACATATGTACACACCCCACCTGAAGACACACACACACACACACACATATGTACACACCCCACCTGAAGACACACACACACACACACACACATATGTACACACCCCACCTGAAGACACACACACACACACACACACACACACACATATGTACACACCCCACCTGAAGACACACACACACACACACACATATGTACACACACCACCTGAAGACACACACACACACACATATATGTACACACCCCACCTGAAGACACACACACACACACATATATGTACACACCCCACCTGAAGACACACACACACACACACATATGTACACACACACACATATGTACACACACACACATATGTACACACCCCACCTGAAGACACACACACACGGCCTGTAGGGGGCGTTACCTGCTATGTGCGTGCGCAGGTGCAGTCTCAGGGCGTTGCGGCGGGCAAAGCCCCGCCCACAGGCGCGGCAGGTGAAGGGTTTCTCTCCCGAGTGCAGCATCATGTGACGTCTCACGTCGCCCTGCTGACGGAACCTTTTACCACACACTGAGCACCCGAAAGGTCTGACGCCGGAGTGAATGAACATGTGATACTTCAACACGGTCATGGTCTTAAAGGCCTGACCACAGACCGAGCACACGTGAAGAGGTCTGGACACGGAACCCTGAGGAACACAAGAACACGCATCACACTCTGGGCTCAGGTCTTTGGTCCCTCGCGTGTTCCCCTCGCGTGTTCCCCTCGCGTGTTCCCCTCGCGTGTTCCCCTCGCGTGTTCCCCTCGCGTGTTCCCCTCGCGTGTTCTCACCTCCTCAGGGTTTTCGTGTGTTCTCATGTGCGTCTTCAGAGCCAGCGTCCTGATGAATCGTCGTCCACACACTTTGCAGCTGAATGGTTTCTCGCCCGAGTGGACCATCATGTGCTGTCTCACTTCGGCCACGGTTCGTCCGAGCGCCTTTCCGCAGATCAGGCAGGCTCCTGTGATGTCATCAGTGTGCGCCGCCATGTGCTCCGTCAGCTGCGACGGCTCGTAGAAACTCTCGCTGCAGAATTTACATCGCGCCTCGGTCTCCTCGTCCGGCTCGTCTTCTCTCTCCTCCAGACTCTGCTCCGGAGCGCCCTCTTCAGGAGGAGCTGCGTCATCACTCAGCAGCGCCCCCTGTGGCCCGCCCTGACAACACAGTCACAAACCTGAACGTCACACTTATGACAGTTTTACACCCATCGACAGGACAGGAAGTGACATCACACTCTCTAAACCAGGGGTGTCAAACATCCGGCCCAAACGTTTTAATCCGGCCCGCCGAACATTTTGAATTAATATTTTAAAAAAGACAAAAAAAAAAATAACAAAAAATTTAACAAATTTGTTCATAGAACCGTAGTTACTTCCGTAACCGTTGTTAGCGCTAAAACTACACGTCCCACAATGCCGCTGGTGGTCGCCCCTCCCCCGCGCGGCTCTTCACTGCCGTGTGTACTGCGGAGGGAAAAGTGCAGAGGGAAGTAAGACGCGCGTTTGCGCACTTTACAGCACTTTACAGCACTTTACAGCACTTTACAGCACTTTACAGCACTTACGCACCTCAGAGCAGAGGTCTGAGCGAGGACAGAGACGTGTGGCTTTAGGAAACACGAGGAAGAAAGAAAGAAGACTGTTTTGTGGATTTTAGAGTTAATGAGCTAATGTGGAGCTAACAACAAGAAAACTAACTTCTGTGACGATGCTCTGTGAGGAAAACATCCTCTACAAACCTGAACAGATCAGGAGCCACAGGTAAAAACACACTAATGTGACTGTGACACACTAATGTGACTGTGAACACACTAATGTGACTGTGAACACACTAATGTGACTGAACACACTAATGTGACTGAACACACTAATGTGACTGTGAACACACTAATGTGACTGTGACACACTAATGTGACTGTGACACACTAATGTGACTGAACACACTAATGTGACTGTGAACACACTAATGTGACTGTGACACACTAATGTGACTGAACACACTAATGTGACTGTGAACACACTAATGTGACTGTGAACACACTAATGTGACTGTGAACACACTAATGTGACTGTGAACACACTAATGTGACTGTGACACACTAATGTGACTGTGACACACTAATGTGACTGAACACACTAATGTGACTGAACACACTAATGTGACTGTGAACACACTAATGTGACTGTGACACACTAATGTGACTGTGACACACTAATGTGACTGAACACACTAATGTGACTGTGAACACACTAATGTGACTGTGACACGCTAATGTGACTGAGAACACACTAATGTGACTGTGAACACACTAATGTGACTGTGAACACACTAATGTGACTGTGACACACTAATGTGACTCTGTCCACACTAATGTGACTGTGACACACTAATGTGACTGTGAACACACTAATGTGACTGTGAACACACTAATGTGACTGAACACACTAATGTGACTGTGAACACACTAATGTGACTGTGAACACACTAATGTGACTGTGACACACTAATGTGACTCTGTCCACACTAATGTGACTGTGACACACTAATGTGACTGTGAACACACTAATGTGACTGTGAACACACTAATGTGACTGAACACACTAATGTGACTGTGACACACTAATGTGACTGTGACACACTAATGTGACACACATGCCCCTCCCCCGTGCACATGCCACTCCCCCGTGCACATGCCCCTCCCCCGTGCACATGCCACTCCCCCGTGCACATGCCCCTCCCCCGTGCACATGCCACTCCCCCGTGCATCGTCTCCATTCAACCTTTAAAAGCATTTTAGTTCAAGGCGTGGTTCAACCTGTTGGTGGCGCTTTAAACACGCTTTAAACGTGTTAAAGATATAAAAAGTAATGAAACGACCCTGATGTGCGGAGCGTGTCATACTGGAGCACGGCAGGTCCTTAGCGTGCTGTTAGCGTGCTGTTAGCGTGCTGTTAGCGTGCTGTTAGCGTGCTGTTAGCGTGCTGTTAGCGTGCTGTTAGCGTGCTGTTAGCGCATCAGCGTGTCATACCTGAGCACAGAGCTTGGCGGGTCCTTAGCGTGTTGTTAGCAGGTTGGTGGTGCGATTGCAGCTGCCTCGTGTGAATACTACCGTTGTGCCCTTGGGCAAGGCACTTAACCTGACTCGCCCCTGGTATCTGCGAATGCCAGTGTGTGAATGTGTGACTGGTTCCTTGATGTAAAGCGCTTAGAGTGCCTTGACGGTAGAAAAGCGCTATATAAATGTGACAATTTATTCGTCGTTAGCGTGTCATTAGCGTGTGGTACCTGAGCACAGAGCATGGCGTGTCGTTAGCGTGTCATTAGCATGTCGTTAGCGTGTTGTTAGCGTGTGGTAACTGAGCACAGAGCTTGGCGTGTCGTTAGCGTGTCGTTAGCGTGTCGTTAGCGTGTCGTTAGCGTGTCGTTAGCGTGTCGTTAGCATGTCGTTAGCATGTCGTTAGCGTGTGGTACCTGAGCACAGAGCTTGGCATGATGGCGCAGCGTGAACTTGCGGTTGAACTTCATGCCGCAGGCGTGGCAGCTGAAAGGTTTCTCTCCAGAGTGGATCATCATGTGGCGCCTGACATCGTTGCGTTTGGTGCCGATGTTCTTGAGGCAGATGAGGCACGTTCCGGGCGGGTCGCTCAGGTGTGTGGTCAGGTGATCCGTGAGCAGACCTTTCCGGAAGAACTCCTTCTCACACAGAGAACAGCCAAACGTGCCCTCCTCCTCGTCCTCCTCCTCCGGCTCCTTCTCCGGAGACTCTTTCTGTAGCGGCACGGCGATGCTGCAGATGTTCATGTGCACCTGAGGCCAAGAAACAAGTCAGAGAGCAAGTCTAAAACAGACCCCGCCCCCTCACCTGCAGGGTGGAGTTGCTCCTGACACCGCCCCCTCACCTGCCCCCTCACCTGCAGGGTGGAGTTGCTCCTGACCCCGCCCCCTCACCTGCCCCCTCACCTGCAGGGTGGAGTTGCTCCTGACCCCGCCCCCTGACCCCGCCCCCTCACCTGCAGGGTGGAGTTGCTCCTGACCCCGCCCCCTGAAACCGCCCCCTCACCTGCAGGGTGGAGTTGCTCCTGACCCCGCCCCCTGACCCCGCCCACTCACCTGCAAGGTGGAGTTGCTCCTGACCCCGCCCCCTGACCTGCAGGGTGGAGTTGCTCCTGACCCCGCCCCCTGACCCCGCCCCCTGACCTGCAGGGTGGAGTTGCTCCTGACCCCGCCCCCTCACCTGCCCCCTCACCTGCAGGGTGGAGTTGCTCCTGACCCCGCCCCCTGACCCCGCCCCCTCACCTGCAGGGTGGAGTTGCTCCTGACCCCGCCCCCTGAAACCGCCCCCTCACCTGCAGGGTGGAGTTGCTCCTGACCCCGCCCCCTGACCCCGCCCACTCACCTGCAGGGTGGAGTTGCTCCTGACCCCGCCCCCTCACCTGCAGGGTGGAGTTGCTCCTGACCCCGCCCCCTGACCCCGCCCCCTGACCCCCCCCTCACCTGCAGGGTGGAGTTGCTCCTGACCCCGCCCCCTCACCTGCAGGGTGGAGTTGCGGTTGAAGCTCTTGCCGCAGCCGTCGCAGGAGTACGGTTTCTCTCCTGAGTGGATCATCATATGGCGTCGCACGTCGTTCTTGGATTTCTGGATGGTTTTGTGGCAGACGAGGCAGGTTCCACACGCGTCGCTGATGACCACGTGGTTGGTCATGTGATCGGTCAGCAGGGAGGGGCTTCCCGCTCTGTGACCACAGACTGAACAGCTGAAAGTCTCCTCCTCTTCAGGAGCGACCTCCTGTGGCTCCTTGGCCTCCTCGCAGACCTGATGACGACAAACACTGATCAGAATGAACACTTCACATTTCAGTCTCCCACGTGTTTACCTCACAAACAAAACTATAAAACAACTGTTTACCTCACAAACAATACTATAAAACTACTGTTTACCTCACAAACAACACTATAAAACTACTGTTTACCTCACAAACAAAACTATAAAACTACTGTTTACCTCACAAACAACACTATAAAACTACTGTTTACTTCACAAACAATACTATAAAACTACTGTTTACCTCACAAACAACACTATAAACTACTGTTTACCTCACAAACAATATAAAACTACTGTTTACCTCACAAACAATACTATAAACTACTGTTTACCTCACAAACAACACTATAAAACTACTGTTTACCTCTCAAACAACACTATAAACTACTGTTTACCTCACAAACAATACTATAAACTACTGTTTACCTCACAAACAATACTATAAACTACTGTTTACCTCACAAACACTATAAAACTACTGTTTACCTCACAAACAACACTATAAAACTACTGTTTACCTCACAAACAACACTATAAACTACTGTTTACCTCACAAACAACACTATAAACTACTGTTTACCTCACAAACAATATAAAACTACTGTTTACCTCACAAACAATACTATAAACTACTGTTTACCTCACAAACAACACTATAAAACTACTGTTTACCTCTCAAACAACACTATAAACTACTGTTTACCTCACAAACAATACTATAAACTACTGTTTACCTCACAAACAATACTATAAACTACTGTTTACCTCACAAACAATACTATAAAACTACTGTTTACCTCACAAACACTATAAAACTACTGTTTACCTCACAAACAATACTATAAAACTACTGTTTACCTCACAAACACTATAAAACTACTGTTTACCTCACAAACAATACTGTAAACTACCGTTTACCTCACAAACACTATAAAACTACTGTTTACCTCACAAACAACACGATAAACTACTGTTTACCTCACAAACAACACTATAAAACTACTGTTTACCTCACAAACAACACTATAAAACTACTGTTTACTTCACAAACAATACTATAAAACTACTGTTTACCTCACAAACACTAGGCACTACTGTTTACCTCAAACAATATAAAACTACTGTTTACCCCACAAACAACACTATAAAACTACTGTTTACCTCACAAACAACACTATAAAACTACTGTTTACCTCACAAACAATACTATAAAACTACTGTTTACCTCACAAACAACACTATAAAACTACTGTTTACTTCACAAACAATACTGTAAACTACTGTTTACCTCACAAACAACACTATAAACTACTGTTTACCTCACAAACAATACTATAAAACTACTGTTTACCTCACAAACAACACTATAAAACTACTGTTTACTTCACAAACAATACTGTAAACTACTGTTTACCTCACAAACAACACTATAAACTACTGTTTACCTCACAAACAATACTATAAACTACTGTTTACCTCACAAACAATACTATAAATCTACTGTTTACCTCACAAACAATACTATAAACTACTGTTTACCTCACAAACAATACTATAAACTACTGTTTACTTCACAAACAACACTATAAAACTACTGTTTACCTCACAAACAATACTATAAAACTACTGTTTACCTCACAAACAATACTATAAAACTACTGTTTACCTCACAAACAATACTATAAAACTACTGTTTACCTCACAAACAATACTATAAACTACTGTTTACTTCACAAACAATACTATAAACTACTGTTTACCTCACAAACAATACTATAAAACTACTGTTTACCTCACAAACAACACGATAAACTACTGTTTACCTCACAAACAACACTATAAAACTACTGTTTACCTCACAAACACTATAAAACTACTGTTTACCTCACAAACACTATAAAACTACTGTTTACCTCACAAACAACACTATAAAACTACCGTTTACCTCACAAACACTATAAAACTACTGTTTACCTCACAAACAAAACTAAAACTACCGTTTACCTCACAAACAAAACTAAAACTACTGTTTACTTCACAAACAACACTATAAAACTACTGTTTACTTCACAAACAATACTATAAAACTACCGTTTACCTCACAAACAATACTATAAAACTACTGTTTACCTCACAAACAACACTATAAAACTACTGTTTACTTCACAAACAATACTATAAAACTACTGTTTACCTCACAAACAACACTATAAACTACTGTTTACCTCACAAACAATACTATAAACTACTGTTTACCTCACAAACACTAGGCACTACTGTTTACCTCAAACAATATAAAACTACTGTTTACCCCACAAACAACACTATAAACTACTGTTTACCTCACAAACAACACTATAAAACTACTGTTTACCTCACAAACAACACTATAAAACTACTGTTTACCTCAAAAACAATACTGTAAAGTACTGTTTACCTCACAAACAACACTATAAACTACTGTTTACCTCACAAACAACACTATAAACTACTGTTTACCTCACAAACACTATAAAACTACTGTTTACCTCACAAACAAAACTAAAACTACCGTTTACCTCACAAACAAAACTAAAACTACTGTTTACCTCACAAACAACACTATAAAACTACTGTTTACCTCACAAACAATACTGTAAAGTACTGTTTACCTCACAAACAATACTGTAAAGTACTGTTTACCTCACAAACAACACTATAAACTACTGCTTACCTCACAAACAATACTATAAACTACTGTTTACCTCACAAACAACACTATAAAACTACCGTTTACCTCACAAACACTATAAAACTACTGTTTACCTCACAAACAAAACTAAAACTACCGTTTACCTCACAAACAAAACTAAAACTACTGTTTACCTCACAAACAACACTATAAAACTACCGTTTACCTCACAAACACTATAAAACTACTGTTTACTTCACAAACAATACTATAAAACTACCGTTTACCTCACAAACAATACTATAAACTACTGTTTACCTCAAACAATATAAAACTACTGTTTACCCCACAAACAACACTATAAACTACTGTTTACCTCACAAACAACACTATAAAACTACTGTTTACCTCACAAACAACACTATAAAACTACTGTTTACCTCACAAACAATACTGTAAAGTACTGTTTACCTCACAAACAATACTGTAAAGTACTGTTTACCTCACAAACAACACTATAAACTACTGTTTACCTCACAAACAACACTATAAAACTACTGTTTACCTCACAAACAACACTATAAACTACTGTTTACCTCACAAACAATACTATAAACTACTGTTTACCTCACAAACAACACTATAAAACTACTGTTTACCTCACAAACAATACTATAAACTACTGTTTACCTCACAAACAACACTATAAAACTACTGTTTACCTCACAAATAACACTATAAAACTACTGTTTACCTCACAAACAATACTATAAACTACTGTTTACCTCACAAACAATACTATAAACTACTGTTTACCTCACAAACAATACTATAAACTACTGTTTACCTCACAAACAACACTATAAAACTACTGTTTACCTCAAACAATACTATAAACTACTGTTTACCTCACAAATAACACTATAAAACTACTGTTTACCTCACAAACAACACTATAAAACTACTGTTTACTTCACAAACAATACTGTAAACTACTGTTTACCTCACAAACAACACTATAAACTACTGTTTACCTCACAAACAATACTATAAACTACTGTTTACCTCACAAACAACACTATAAAACTACTGTTTACCTCACAAATAACACTATAAAACTACTGTTTACCTCACAAACAACACTATAAACTACTGTTTACCTCACAAACAATACTATAAACTACTGTTTACCTCACAAACAATACTATAAACTACTGTTTACCTCACAAACAACACTATAAACTACTGTTTACCTCACAAACAATACTATAAACTACTGTTTACCTCACAAACAACACTATAAACTACTGTTTACCTCACAAACAATACTATAAACTACTGTTTACCTCACAAACAATACTATAAACTACTGATTGTTAAACGCACATTAGTTTGGTGGAACATGAGCTTTAGATAAAACGTCAAGTGTTAATTACAAAATGATTCGATAGAATTTTCCAACACAACATGGAGCTGGACGTGGGTCACTACAGGTCACCATGGTGACCAGAGCTCTAGACTTGATCAGATCTCACTGGGTTATGCTCCAGAGCCTGAGCACCTGTGGGCGGGGCTCACCTGTGGGCGGGGCTCACCTGGACATGCTGGCGTAGAGAACACTTGCGGCTGAATCCTTTGCCGCAGCTTGAACAGCTGAATGGTTTCTCTCCGCTGTGGAGCATCATGTGACGCAGGACGTTGCTGATCTGAGGTCGGACTTTTCGTGTGCAGACTTGGCATCTCGGGGGGTCTCCGCCCACGTGCACCACCATGTGAGCGGTGAGTATCGCCCTCTGCGGGGAGAGAGAGGCAGAGTGTGTCAGATGCCCTCCCTGTGCATTAGAGTGCCTCAGATGCCCTCCCTCACCGTGGGGAAGCTCAGGCCGCACACGCAGCAGCAGAAGGAGCCCTGTTGGTCGGGGGCGGGGCCTGGGAGCCTGTTGTCGTGGCGACAGTTCATCTGATGGTTGTGCAGGGCGTGTCGGCGGGTGAAGCGTTTGCCGCAGCGCTCGCAGCTGAAAGGTTTCTCTCCGGAGTGTGTCATCATGTGTCGCCGCACGTCGCCCGTGTTCTGCATCTGCGTCCCACACACGAGGCACTGCGGCGGGCGACCGTGCGTGTGCCGCGTCAGGTGCTCCGTCAGCTCCTGCCGCGCCCTGCACTGCACCTGACACACGGGGCAGGGGAAGGACGACGAAGGGCCCGACAATCCGCTCTGCAGCCACAGCCCTGGAGCAGACCAAACCCCAGTGTGATGTCACTTCCTGTCTACACATGCGTCTACTTTTCTCCACAAACAGACCATTTATATTTAGAACATTGTACAAAATCTGCACTTTAGTAACAGGGTCAAATAACAACATGAAAGTGAAACTAATGTTATCGTTGCTTTTAGCGCTGGTTATTCATGAATGAGTTGTCGTTTCTGACGGGTAAACAAAGGTCATGTGCAGTTCACGTCAGCCGCCACTTGAGGCAGTGCTGTTTAATGTGGTCAAACTTGATGCTATTATTTTTTGACATAATAAATCCAAACTCCACTGTAAAATAGATGAACACAGAAGCTGTTCATAATAATAATTATAATAATACCTGTGGCCTCTGGGCTATAGGTGGCGCTCTCCTCCTGCTGTGGGCTGTAGGTGGCGCTCTCCTCCTGCTGTGGGCTGTAGGTGGCGCTCTCCTCCTGCTGTGGGCTGTAGGTGGCGCTCTCCTCCTGCTGTGGGCTGTAGGTGGCGCTCTCCTCGTCCTGTGGGCTGCAGGGGGCGCTCTCTTCCTCCTCTTCTTTCACATCACTGCTGTAGAGGGCGCTGTCTCCACTGTCCTCCTCCTGCACGTGCACACGGGGCCTGAAGATGGCGCTCTCCTCAGGCTCCTCCTTCAGAAGCGTTTCCATCTCTGAAACGAGGAGGAAGTGAGACCCCGGCTCCTCAGGGTTTTTAAAGCCCTTCACCTTCTGAACTAGGAAACAGTTATGTTTTTAGCATTATTTAAAGTGAACGTCCAAGTTATTTTCAGAGCAAACCAGGTAAATGTACCTCACAGACTGTTATAAATGTATTGTATTGTAATTATATATATATATATATATATATATATATTACACAGTCTTCTTCTTCTTCTTCTCACTGTGGCCCGTGTGCGCATGCGCGTGAGGGGGAGGTGACACAAATCTACCGCAGCTGCCCCGAGGCAAACTAACAAAGACGTGGCAGCCATCTTAGAGCCGCGTGAACACAAACATGTCACATGAATCTGACCCCAAACCTGGAGTTCCACCGCAGATCAGACTCTGCGCTGCGGGTCGCGTGTGTGTCGCGTGTGTGTCGCGTGTGTGTCGCGTGTGTGTCGCGCCGCAGCTCTTATTATGACCACATTTATCCAGAGTTTAACCAAAGCTCACGTTTTAAAGTCCCAAACTTCACTCTTTTCTCTCTTTAGTTGATCAATGATTAAACTGAGGCTTAAACCTCCAGACCAGTTCAAATGACGCGCTTTGGACCAGAACCAGAACCATTTAGTCCGGATTTGATCCCATCATAAGTGTAAACAGAACATTTGTCCTCCCGGTCCTACTCCCTTGTCCCCCGGTTGTCCCCGGTCTCACCTGCGCTGGCTCTGTCCCGGTTCTGGTTCTGGTTCCGCTGCAGAGGCCGCTTCGCACCGCGCCGCACCGCTGTCGACGCGGATCTGCCGCTCGCTCCGCCGCGCTCCGCCGCGTCCTGCCGCGTCCTGCCGCGTCCCGCCGCTCCCCCCGGGCCTCCCGCCGCTCCGCCCGCCGCAGGGGCGTTCACACCGGGCTCAGGAAGGTTCAGACACGGCTCTTATCCTGGTCTGACCGGGACAGAACCGGGACGCGGGTCCGGACCGCTTCAGGCTCGACCGCAGCTGCGCGTGCGCGTTAGCAACTTTAGTTCCGCTGTTATGAATGTTTACAACTTTCTCAACTTTCCCGCGGTTCAAACACAACCGGAACTGAATTAATTAAATGGCTTTGATTTCCGACAGTAGAAAAAGTGTCATGAAGTTTGAGCCTTATTAAAAAAGACCAAAATATTATTAAAAACCGCGTTAGCATGTTACGGCTAATCAGGTCCACTTCCGTTTGCGGTCAGGAGCAAAGCACAGCGCCACCTGCTGATCTGGAGGGAGACATGCCTCATAAATAGTTCTAAAGTAAATCTATAATAAATAAATGTTATTACTCTCACAGCCTCTGACCCGGGACTAGACCACAGCCTCTGACCCGGGACTAGACCACAGCCTCTGACCCGGGACTAGACCACAGCCTCTGACCCGGGACTAGACCACAGCCTCTGACCCGGGACTAGACCACAGCCTCTGACCCGGGACTAGACCACAGCCTCTGACCCGGGACTAGACCACAGCCTCTGACCCGGGACTAGACCACAGCCTCTGACCCGGGACTAGACCACAGCCTCTGACCCGGGACTAGACCACAGCCTCTGACCCGGGACTAGACCACAGCCTCTGACCCGGGACTAGACCACAGCCTCTGACCCGGGACTAGACCACAGCCTCTGACCCGGGACACAGCCTCTGACCCGGGACTAGACCACAGCCTCTGACCCGGGACTAGACCACAGCCTCTGACCCGGGACTAGACCACAGCCTCTGACCTTAGTCCCTTTTTTAAAAATGCACATGCGCGCACTCCCCCCCCCGTTGTTGTCGATCACCTTCTCAGCAGAGGGCGCTGTAGTCTCTGTTTGTCCCTGGCTGTGGCTCCAGCGTATCACACAGTGATGGAGGAGGTGATGGAGAAGGTGATGAGGTGACGGAGGAGGTGATGAGGAGGTGACGGAGGAGGTGATGAGGAGGTGACGGAGGAGGTGATGAGGTGACGGAGGAGGTGATGAGGTGACGGAGGAGGTGATGAGGTGACGGAGGAGGTGATGAGGAGGTGACGGAGGAGATTAAAGCTCATGACCATAGGTGAGGTCAGAACGTGAGTGACCGATAAATCGAGAGCTTTGTCTCTGGACTCAGTCCAACGGTCAATCTCACGCTCCATCCTTCACTCACTCCTGAACAAGACCCCGAGATACTTGAACTCCTCCACTTGGGGCAAGGACCTCCACCCACCTGGAGAGGACAAGACACCTTTTCCTGGTTGAGAACCATGACCTCTGATCTGGAGCTGATTCTCATCCCCAGACGCTTCCCTCTCGTCCCAGTGCAGCTGCAGGTCCAGGTTTGATGGAGACATCAGGACAACATCGTCTTCAAAAAGCAGAGATGAGATCCTGTGGTCCCCAAACCGGACCCTCCGACCCCTGACCACACCCTCTGACCCCTGACCACACCCTTTGACCCCTGACCACACCCTCTGACCCCTGACCACACCCTCTGACCCCTGACCACACCCTCCGACCCCTGACCACACCCATTGATCCCTGACCACACCCTCCGACCCCTGACCACACCCATTGATCCCTGACCACACCCTCCGACCCCTGACCACACCCTCCGACCCCTGACCACACCCATTGACCCCTGACCACATCCTCCGACCCCTGACCACACCCTCCGACCCCTGACCACACCCTCCGACCCCTGACCACACCCTCTGACCCCTGACCACACCCTCTGACCCCTGACCACACCCTCCGACCCCTGACCACACCCATTGATCCCTGACCACACCCTCTGACCCCTGACCACACCCTCTGACCCCTGACCACACCCTCTGACCCCTGACCACACCCTCCGACCCCTGACCACACCCTCTGACCCTCACTGCGCCTAGAAATTCTGTCCATAAAAACTATGAACAGATTGTTTAATTTACTTTGATCTCTTGTGTGTGTGTGTGTGTGTGTGTACATGTGTGTGTGTGTGTGTGTGTGTGTGTGAGGGAGGGTCTAAGGACAGAAGGAGGAGCTAAGGACAGAGGGAGGGGCTAAGAACAGAGGGCGGACCTGGTTTAGTCCTGGTTTAGTCCTGGTTTAGACTTTTATGAAATAAACTCATTTTTTTTGCATTGACACATGTTTATTCTCGATTGTTGCAGTGTTGACATTAGATTTTCACATTTTATTAAATCGTATAAAAGTTTCACAGTGTTTTAATTACCCACAATGCACCACATCACAGAAACAAACCACAAACCTCACAGTGATTGTGCTTTTCACACTCCAAATCCAAATATAAAAGTGCAAACGTCACTAACAGAAGAATAAGAGCATAGTGCAACTTTGACTTCGAAAGGGCATGTCCAGACCTGGTTTAGTCCTGGTGTAGTCCTGGTTTAGTCCTGGTTTAGACCTGGTTTAGTCCTGGTTTAGTCCTGGTTTAGTCCTGGTTTAGTCCTGGTTTAGTCCTGGTTTAGTCCTGGTTTAGACCTGGTTTAGTCCTGGTTTAGTCCTGGTTTAGACCTGGTTTAGTCCTGGTTTAGACCTGGTTTAGTCCTGGTTTAGTCCTGGTTTAGTCCTGGTTTAGTCCTGGTTTAGACCTGGTTTAGACCTGGTTTAGACCTGGTTTAGACCTGGTTTAGTCCTGGTTTAGACCTGGTTTAGTCCTGGTTTAGACCTGGTTTAGACCTGGTTTAGACCTGGTTTAGACCTGGTTTAGTCCTGGTTTAGACCTGGTTTAGTCCTGGTTTAGTCCTGGTTTAGTCCTGGTTTAGTCCTGGTTTAGACCTGGTTTAGACCTGGTTTAGACCTGGTTTAGACCTGGTTTAGTCCTGGTTTACTCCTGGTTTAGACCTGGTTTAGTCCTGGTTTAGTCCTGGTTTAGTCCTGGTTTAGTCCTGGTTTAGACCTGGTTTAGTCCTGGTTTAGACCTGGTTTAGACCTGGTTTAGACCTGGTTTAGTCCTGGTTTAGACCTGGTTTAGACCTGGTTTAGACCTGGTTTAGTCCTGGTTTAGACCTGGTTTAGACCTGGTTTAGACCTGGTTTAGACCTGGTTTAGTCCTGGTTTAGACCTGGTTTAGACCTGGTTTAGACCTGGTTTAGACCTGGTTTACTCCTGGTTTAGACCTGGTTTAGACCTGGTTTACTCCTGGTTTAGACCTGGTTTAGACCTGGTTTAGACCTGGTTTAGTCCTGGTTTAGTCCTGGTTTAGTCCTGGTTTAGTCCTGGTTTAGACCTGGTTTAGTCCTGGTTTAGTCCTGGTTTAGTCCTGGTTTAGACCTGGTTTAGTCCTGGTTTAGACCTGGTTTAGTCCTGGTTTAGTCCTGGTTTAGTCCTGGTTTAGTCCTGGTTTAGTCCTGGTTTAGACCTGGTTTAGTCCTGGTTTAGTCCTGGTTTAGACCTGGTTTAGTCCTGGTTTAGTCCTGGTTTAGTCCTGGTTTAGACCTGGTTTAGTCCTGGTTTAGTCCTGGTTTAGACCTGGTTTAGTCCTGGTTTAGACCTGGTTTAGTCCTGGTTTAGACCTGGTTTAGTCCTGGTTTAGTCCTGGTTTAGTCCTGGTTTAGACCTGGTTTAGTCCTGGTTTAGACCTGGTTTAGTCCTGGTTTAGTCCTGGTTTAGACCTGGTTTAGTCCTGGTTTAGACCTGGTTTAGTCCTGGTTTAGTCCTGGTTTAGTCCTGGTTTAGACCTGGTTTAGTCCTGGTTTAGACCTGGTTTAGTCCTGGTTTAGACCTGGTGTAGACCTGGTTTAGTCCTGGTTTAGACCTGGTTTAGTCCTGGTTTAGACCTGGTTTAGTCCTGGTTTAGTCCTGGTTTAGTCCTGGTTTAGACCTGGTTTAGTCCTGGTTTAGACCTGGTTTAGTCCTGGTTTAGTCCTGGTTTAGTCCTGGTTTAGACCTGGTTTAGTCCTGGTTTAGACCTGGTTTAGTCCTGGTTTAGTCCTGGTTTAGTCCTGGTTTAGACCTGGTTTAGTCCTGGTTTAGTCCTGGTTTAGTCCTGGTTTAGACCTGGTTTAGTCCTGGTTTAGTCCTGGTTTAGACCTGGTTTAGTCCTGGTTTAGTCCTGGTTTAGTCCTGGTTTAGACCTGGTTTAGTCCTGGTTTAGTCCTGGTTTAGACCTGGTTTAGTCCTGGTTTAGACCTGGTTTAGTCCTGGTTTAGTCCTGGTTTAGTCCTGGTTTAGACCTGGTTTAGTCCTGGTTTAGTCCTGGTTTAGACCTGGTTTAGTCCTGGTTTAGACCTGGTTTAGTCCTGGTTTAGTCCTGGTTTAGTCCTGGTTTAGACCTGGTTTAGTCCTGGTTTAGACCTGGTTTAGACCTGGTTTAGTCCTGGTTTAGACCTGGTTTAGTCCTGGTTTAGACCTGGTTTAGTCCTGGTTTAGTCCTGGTTTAGACCTGGTTTAGACCTGGTTTAGACCTGGTTTAGTCCTGGTTTAGTCCTGGTTTAGACCTGGTTTAGTCCTAGTTTAGACCTGGTTTAGTCCTGGTTTAGACCTGGTTTAGTCCTGGTTTAGTCCTGGTTTAGTCCTGGTTTAGACCTGGTTTAGTCCTGGTTTAGACCTGGTTTAGACCTGGTTTAGTCCTGGTTTAGACCTGGTTTAGTCCTGGTTTAGACCTGGTTTAGTCCTGGTTTAGTCCTGGTTTAGACCTGGTTTAGTCCTGGTTTAGACCTGGTTTAGACCTGGTTTAGTCCTGGTTTAGTCCTGGTTTAGTCCTGGTTTAGTCCTGGTTTAGTCCTGGTTTAGACCTGGTTTAGACCTGGTTTAGTCCTGGTTTAGACCTGGTTTAGTCCTGGTTTAGACCTGGTTTAGTCCTGGTTTAGACCTGGTTTAGACCTGGTTTAGTCCTGGTTTAGTCCTGGTTTAGTCCTGGTTTAGACCTGGTTTAGTCCTGGTTTAGACCTGGTTTAGACCTGGTTTAGTCCTGGTTTAGACCTGGTTTAGTCCTGGTTTAGACCTGGTTTAGTCCTGGTTTAGTCCTGGTTTAGACCTGGTTTAGTCCTGGTTTAGACCTGGTTTAGACCTGGTTTAGTCCTGGTTTAGTCCTGGTTTAGTCCTGGTTTAGTCCTGGTTTAGTCCTGGTTTAGTCCTGGTTTGTGTGGATCAAGTTATTGGAAGATTTTGATTGTTTTTAATGTTCCACAAACGTCTGGAAAAGTGTAAAAAATTATTGTATTTTACAAAAGTTTTGTTTGAAAAGACCTGGAATTCTGATCCGCGAGCCACGCCCCTCAGGTGAGTCCATCCTGGTCCTGGTCCTGGTCCTGGTCTTGGCCCTGGTTCTGGTTCTGGTTCTGGTACTGGTCTTGGCCCTGGTTCTGGTTCTGGTTCTGGTTCAGGTCTTGGCCCTGGCCCTGGCTCTGGTTCTGGTTCTGGTCCTGGTCCTGGTCCTGGTCCTGGTCCCGGCCCTGGTTCTGGTCCTGGTCCCGGCCCTGGTTCTGGTCCTGGTCTTGGCCCTGGCCCTGGTTCTGGTTCTGGTCCTGGTCCTGGTCCTGGTTCTGGTCCTGGTCTTGGTCTTGGCCCTGGCCCTGGTTCTGGTCCTGGTCCTGGTCCCGGCCCTGGTTCTGGTCCTGGTCCCGGCCCTGGTTCTGGTCCTGGTCTTGGCCCTGGCCCTGGTTCTGGTTCTGGTCCTGGTCCTGGTCCTGGTTCTGGTCCTGGTCTTGGTCTTGGCCCTGGCCCTGGTTCTGGTCCTGGTCCTGGTCCCGGCCCTGGTCCTGGTCCTGGTCCCGGCCCTGGTTCTGGTCCTGGTCCCGGCCCTGGTTCTGGTTCAGGTCTTGGCCCTGGCCCTGGCTCTGGTTCTGGTTCTGGTCCTGGTCCTGGTCCTGGTCCTGGTCCTGGTCCCGGCCCTGGTTCTGGTCCTGGTCCCGGCCCTGGTTCTGGTCTTGGCCCTGGCCCTGGCTCTGGTTCTGGTTCTGGTCCTGGTCCTGGTCCTGGTTCTGGTCCTGGTCTTGGTCTTGGCCCTGGCCCTGGTTCTGGTCCTGGTCCTGGTCCCGGCCCTGGTTCTGGCCCTGGTCCCGGCCCTGGTCCTGGTTGTAGTCTGACTCAGGTTCATAGTTCTGGTCCAGTTTCAGTCCCTCTTGGTTCTTCTCCTGGTTCTTCTCCAAACCTTGGTCTGGTTTTGGCGAGGACTGTGGACAGGTTCCTCTCTGGTTTGGGTTCTCACCGCGGGCCCTGGCCCTCGTGAAGGGAGAACACGTCCTGGTCTGATCTTTTGGACTTTGGGACCGACTGGATTTGTCCCTGGTTTTGGGTGAGTCCGAGCTGGACTTGGTCTGAGGAGATCCGGATCCTCCAGATCCTCCAGATCCTCCAGATCCTCCAGATCCTCCGGATCCTCCAGATCCTCCAGATCCTCCAGATCTTCCAGATCCTCCAGACCTGGAAGAGGAGCAGACTTTGGCTCAGACTTTGGCTCCCAGAACCTGACACGACGGTGAACTTACCTGGACTGGTTCTGGTTCAGGTTCTTTGGTGAGTGTTTGTGATTGTTTCGTTCTCGTTGGGCTTTGGTTTTCTGCAGCTCCTGAAAGAAACACAGTCAGAGCTAAAGCAGGACTAAAGCAGGACTAAAGCAGGACTAAAGCAGGTCTAAAGCAGGACTAAAGCAGGACTAAAGCAGGACTAAAGCAGGACTAAAGCAGGACTAAAGCAGGTCTAAAGCAGGACTAAAGCAGGACTAAAGCAGGACTAAAGCAGGTCTAAAGCAGGACTAAAGCAGGACTAAAGCAGGACTAAAGCAGGACTAAAGCAGGACTAAAGCAGGACTAAACCAGGACTAAAGCAGGACTAAAGCAGGACTAAAGCAGGTCTAAAGCAGATCTAAAGCAGGTCTAAAGCAGGTCTAAAGCAGGACTAAAGCAGGACTAAAGCAGGACTAAAGCAGGACTAAAGCAGGACTAAAGCAGGACTAAAGCAGGACTAAAGCAGGTCTAAAGCAGGTCTAAAGCAGGTCTAAAGCAGGTCTAAAGCAGGACTAAAGCAGGACTAAAGCAGGTCTAAAGCAGGACTAAAGCAGGTCTAAAGCAGGTCTAAAGCAGGTCTAAAGCAGGACTAAAGCAGGACTAAAGCAGGTCTAAAGCAGGTCTAAAGCAGGTCTAAAGCAGGACTAAAGCAGGTCTAAAGCAGGACTAAAGCAGGACTAAAGCAGGTCTAAAGCAGGACTAAAGCAGGTCTAAAGCAGAGCTAAAGCAGGACTAAAGCAGGACTAAAGCAGGTCTAAAGCAGGACTAAAGCAGGACTAAAGCAGGACTAAAGCAGGTCTAAAGCAGGTCTAAAGCAGGTCTAAAGCAGGTCTAAAGCAGGACTAAAGCAGGACTAAAGCAGGACTAAAGCAGGTCTAAAGCAGGACTAAAGCAGGACTAAAGCAGGACTAAAGCAGGTCTAAAGCAGGACTAAAGCAGGACTAAAGCAGGACTAAAGCAGGACTAAAGCAGGACTAAAGCAGGACTAAAGCAGGTCTAAAGCAGGACTAAAGCAGGTCTAAAGCAGGTCTAAAGCAGGTCTAAAGCAGGACTAAAGCAGGTCTAAAGCAGGACTAAAGCAGGACTAAAGCAGGTCTAAAGCAGGACTAAAGCAGGTCTAAAGCAGAGCTAAAGCAGGACTAAAGCAGGACTAAAGCAGGTCTAAAGCAGGACTAAAGCAGGACTAAAGCAGGACTAAAGCAGGTCTAAAGCAGGTCTAAAGCAGGTCTAAAGCAGGTCTAAAGCAGGACTAAAGCAGGTCTAAACCAGGACTAAAGCAGGTCTAAAGCAGGACTAAAGCAGGACTAAAGCAGGACTAAAGCAGGACTAAAGCAGGACTAAAGCAGGACTAAAGCAGGACTAAAGCAGGTCTAAACCAGGACTAAAGCAGGACTAAAGCAGGACTAAAGCAGGACTAAAGCAGGTCTAAAGCAGATCTAAAGCAGGTCTAAAGCAGGTCTAAAGCAGGACTAAAGCAGGACTAAAGCAGGACTAAAGCAGGTCTAAAGCAGGACTAAAGCAGGACTAAAGCAGGACTAAAGCAGGACTAAAGCAGGACTAAAGCAGGACTAAAGCAGGTCTAAAGCAGGTCTAAAGCAGGTCTAAAGCAGGTCTAAAGCAGGACTAAAGCAGGACTAAAGCAGGTCTAAAGCAGGACTAAAGCAGGTCTAAAGCAGGTCTAAAGCAGGTCTAAAGCAGGACTAAAGCAGGACTAAAGCAGGTCTAAAGCAGGTCTAAAGCAGGTCTAAAGCAGGACTAAAGCAGGTCTAAAGCAGGTCTAAAGCAGAGCTAAAGCAGGACTAAAGCAGGACTAAAGCAGGTCTAAAGCAGGACTAAAGCAGGACTAAAGCAGGTCTAAAGCAGGACTAAAGCAGGTCTAAAGCAGGACTAAAGCAGGACTAAAGCAGGTCTAAAGCAGGACTAAAGCAGGACTAAAGCAGGTCTAAAGCAGGACTAAAGCAGGACTAAAGCAGGACTAAAGCAGGTCTAAAGCAGGTCTAAAGCAGGTCTAAAGCAGGTCTAAAGCAGGACTAAAGCAGGTCTAAAGCAGGACTAAAGCAGGACTAAAGCAGGTCTAAAGCAGGACTAAAGCAGGACTAAAGCAGGTCTAAAGCAGGACTAAAGCAGGACTAAAGCAGGACTAAAGCAGGTCTAAAGCAGGACTAAAGCAGGACTAAAGCAGGACTAAAGCAGGACTAAAGCAGAACTAAACCAGGACTAAAGCAGGACTAAAGCAGGACTAAAGCAGGACTAAAGCAGGACTAAAGCAGGACTAAAGCAGAACTAAACCAGGACTAAAGCAGGTCTAAAGCAGGACTAAAGCAGGACTAAAGCAGGACTAAAGCAGGACTAAAGCAGGACTAAAGCAGGACTAAAGCAGGACTAAAGCAGGTCTAAAGCAGGACTAAAGCAGGTCTAAAGCAGGACTAAAGCAGGACTAAAGCAGGACTAAAGCAGGTCTAAAGCAGGACTAAAGCAGGACTAAAGCAGGACTAAAGCAGGACTAAAGCAGGACTAAAGCAGGTCTAAAGCAGGACTAAAGCAGGACTAAAGCAGGACTAAAGCAGGACTAAAGCAGGTCTAAAGCAGGACTAAAGCAGGACTAAAGCAGAACTAAAGCAGGACTAAAGCAGGACTAAAGCAGGTCTAAAGCAGGTCTAAAGCAGGTCTAAAGCAGGACTAAAGCAGGACTAAAGCAGGACTAAAGCAGGACTAAAGCAGGACTAAAGCAGGACTAAAGCAGGTCTAAAGCAGGACTAAAGCAGGACTAAAGCAGAACTAAAGCAGGACTAAAGCAGGACTAAAGCAGAACTAAAGCAGGACTAAAGCAGGACTAAAGCAGGACTAAAGCAGGTCTAAAGCAGGTCTAAAGCAGGACTAAAGCAGGTCTAAAGCAGGTCTAAAGCAGGACTAAAGCAGGACTAAAGCAGGTCTAAAGCAGGTCTAAAGCAGGACTAAAGCAGGACTAAAGCAGGACTAAAGCAGGTCTAAAGCAGGACTAAAGCAGGACTAAAGCAGGACTAAAGCAGGACTAAAGCAGAACTAAAGCAGGACTAAAGCAGGTCTAAAGCAGGTCTAAAGCAGGTCTAAAGCAGGACTAAAGCAGGACTAAAGCAGGTCTAAAGCAGGTCTAAAGCAGGTCTAAAGCAGGACTAAAGCAGGACTAAAGCAGGTCTAAAGCAGGTCTAAAGCAGGACTAAAGCTGGTCTAAAGCAGGACTAAAGCAGGTCTAAAGCAGGACTAAAGCAGGACTAAAGCAGGACTAAAGCAGGTCTAAAGCAGGACTAAAGCAGGACTAAAGCAGGACTAAAGCAGGACTAAAGCAGGTCTAAAGCAGGACTAAAGCAGGACTAAAGCAGGACTAAAGCAGGACTAAAGCAGGTCTAAAGCAGGACTAAAGCAGGACTAAAGCAGGACTAAAGCAGGACTAAAGCAGGTCTAAAGCAGGACTAAAGCAGGACTAAAGCAGGACTAAAGCAGGTCTAAAGCAGGACTAAAGCAGGACTAAAGCAGGTCTAAAGCAGGACTAAAGCAGGACTAAAGCAGGTCTAAAGCAGGACTAAAGCAGGACTAAAGCAGGACTAAAGCAGGACTAAAGCAGGACTAAAGCAGGTCTAAAGCAGGACTAAAGCAGGTCTAAAGCAGGACTAAAGCAGGACTAAAGCAGGACTAAAGCAGGTCTAAAGCAGGTCTAAAGCAGGACTAAAGCAGGACTAAACCAGGACTAAAGCAGGTCTAAAGCAGGACTAAAGCAGGACTAAAGCAGGACTAAAGCAGGACTAAAGCAGGTCTAAAGCAGGACTAAAGCAGGACTAAAGCAGGACTAAAGCAGGACTAAAGCAGGTCTAAACCAGGTCTAAAGCAGGACTAAAGCAGGACTAAAGCAGGACTAAACCAGGACTAAAGCAGGTCTAAAGCAAGACTAAAGCAGGACTAAAGCAGGACTAAAGCAGGACTAAAGCAGGTCTAAAGCAGGACTAAAGCAGGACTAAACCAGGACTAAAGCAGGACTAAAGCAGGACTAAAGCAGGACTAAAGCAGGACTAAACCAGGTCTAAAGCAGGTCTAAAGCAGGACTAAAGCAGGACTAAAGCAGGTCTAAACCAGGTCTAAAGCAGGTCTAAACCAGGTCTAAAGCAGGTCTAAAGCAGGACTAAAGCAGGACTAAAGCAGGACTAAAGCAGGTCTAAAGCAGGACTAAAGCAGGTCTAAAGCAGGACTAAAGCAGGACTAAAGCAGGACTAAAGCAGGACTAAAGCAGGACTAAAGCAGGTCTAAAGCAGGACTAAAGCAGGACTAAAGCAGGACTAAAGCAGGACTAAAGCAGGTCTAAAGCAGGACTAAAGCAGGACTAAAGCAGAACTAAAGCAGGACTAAAGCAGGACTAAAGCAGGTCTAAAGCAGGTCTAAAGCAGGTCTAAAGCAGGACTAAAGCAGGACTAAAGCAGGACTAAAGCAGGACTAAAGCAGGACTAAAGCAGGACTAAAGCAGGTCTAAAGCAGGACTAAAGCAGGACTAAAGCAGAACTAAAGCAGGACTAAAGCAGGACTAAAGCAGAACTAAAGCAGGACTAAAGCAGGACTAAAGCAGGACTAAAGCAGGTCTAAAGCAGGTCTAAAGCAGGACTAAAGCAGGTCTAAAGCAGGACTAAAGCAGGACTAAAGCAGGTCTAAAGCAGGTCTAAAGCAGGACTAAAGCAGGACTAAAGCAGGACTAAAGCAGGTCTAAAGCAGGACTAAAGCAGGACTAAAGCAGGACTAAAGCAGGACTAAAGCAGAACTAAAGCAGGACTAAAGCAGGTCTAAAGCAGGTCTAAAGCAGGTCTAAAGCAGGACTAAAGCAGGACTAAAGCAGGTCTAAAGCAGGTCTAAAGCAGGTCTAAAGCAGGACTAAAGCAGGACTAAAGCAGGTCTAAAGCAGGTCTAAAGCAGGACTAAAGCTGGTCTAAAGCAGGACTAAAGCAGGTCTAAAGCAGGACTAAAGCAGGACTAAAGCAGGACTAAAGCAGGTCTAAAGCAGGACTAAAGCAGGACTAAAGCAGGACTAAAGCAGGACTAAAGCAGGTCTAAAGCAGGACTAAAGCAGGACTAAAGCAGGACTAAAGCAGGACTAAAGCAGGTCTAAAGCAGGACTAAAGCAGGACTAAAGCAGGACTAAAGCAGGACTAAAGCAGGTCTAAAGCAGGACTAAAGCAGGACTAAAGCAGGACTAAAGCAGGACTAAAGCAGGTCTAAAGCAGGACTAAAGCAGGACTAAAGCAGGTCTAAAGCAGGACTAAAGCAGGTCTAAAGCAGGACTAAAGCAGGACTAAAGCAGGACTAAAGCAGGACTAAAGCAGGACTAAAGCAGGTCTAAAGCAGGACTAAAGCAGGTCTAAAGCAGGACTAAAGCAGGACTAAAGCAGGACTAAAGCAGGTCTAAAGCAGGTCTAAAGCAGGACTAAAGCAGGACTAAACCAGGACTAAAGCAGGTCTAAAGCAGGACTAAAGCAGGACTAAAGCAGGACTAAAGCAGGACTAAAGCAGGTCTAAAGCAGGACTAAAGCAGGACTAAAGCAGGACTAAAGCAGGACTAAAGCAGGTCTAAACCAGGTCTAAAGCAGGACTAAAGCAGGACTAAAGCAGGACTAAACCAGGACTAAAGCAGGTCTAAAGCAAGACTAAAGCAGGACTAAAGCAGGACTAAAGCAGGACTAAAGCAGGTCTAAAGCAGGACTAAAGCAGGACTAAACCAGGACTAAAGCAGGACTAAAGCAGGACTAAAGCAGGACTAAAGCAGGACTAAACCAGGTCTAAAGCAGGTCTAAAGCAGGACTAAAGCAGGACTAAAGCAGGACTAAAGCAGGTCTAAAGCAGGTCTAAACCAGGTCTAAAGCAGGTCTAAAGCAGGACTAAAGCAGGACTAAAGCAGGACTAAAGCAGGTCTAAAGCAGGTCTAAACCAGGTCTAAAGCAGGACTAAAGCAGGACTAAAGCAGGACTAAAGCAGGACTAAAGCAGGTCTAAAGCAGGTCTAAAGCAGGACTAAAGCAGGTCTAAAGCAGGTCTAAAGCAGGACTAAAGCAGGTCTAAAGCAGGACTAAAGCAGGACTAAAGCAGGACTAAAGCAGGTCTAAAGCAGGTCTAAAGCAGGACTAAAGCAGGACTAAAGCAGGACTAAAGCAGGTCTAAAGCAGGACTAAAGCAGGTCTAAAGCAGGACTAAAGCAGGACTAAAGCAGGACTAAAGCAGGACTAAAGCAGGACTAAAGCAGGTCTAAAGCAGGTCTAAAGCAGGACTAAAGCAGGACTAAAGCAGGACTAAAGCAGGACTAAACCAGGACTAAAGCAGGTCTAAAGCAGGACTAAAGCAGGACTAAAGCAGGTCTAAAGCAGGACTAAAGCAGGACTAAAGCAGGTCTAAAGCAGGACTAAACCAGGTCTAAAGCAGGACTAAAGCAGGACTAAAGCAGGACTAAACCAGGTCTAAAGCAGGACTAAACCAGGACTAAAGCAGGTCTAAAGCAGGACTAAAGCAGGACTAAAGCAGGTCTAAAGCAGGACTAAAGCAGGTCTAAAGCAGGTCTAAAGCAGGACTAAACCAGGTCTAAAGCAGGACTAAAGCAGGACTAAAGCAGGACTAAACCAGGTCTAAAGCAGGACTAAACCAGGACTAAAGCAGGTCTAAAGCAGGACTAAAGCAGGACTATAGCAGGACTAAAGCAGGACTAAAGCAGGTCTAAAGCAGGACTAAAGCAGGACTAAAGCAGGTCTAAAGCAGGACTAAAGCAGGACTAAAGCAGGTCTAAAGCAGGACTAAAGCAGGTCTAAAGCAGGACTATAGCAGGACTAAAGCAGGTCTAAAGCAGGACTAAACCAGGTCTAAAGCAGGACTAAAGCAGGACTAAACCAGGTCTAAAGCAGGTCTAAAGCAGGACTAAAGCAGGACTAAAGCAGGTCTAAAGCAGGACTAAAGCAGGACTAAAGCAGGTCTAAAGCAGGACTAAAGCCGGTTTCACCTGCAGCCTCATCTCCTCCAGCAGCTCCTGTGCTCTCTGCATCCTCTGAGCGATCAGACTCTGGATCTGACCCACAGGAGGTTCTTCAGATGGACAAGGCCTCAGCACCGACCGGAGCTCAGAGCAGATCAGAGCAGGCCTAAGAGAGGATCACAACCAGATCAGAGCAGGCCTAAGAGAGGATCACAACCAGATCAGAGCAGGCCTAAGAGAGGATCACAACCAGATCAGAGCAGGCCTAAGAGAGGATCACAACCAGAAGAACGGGAGCGCACCTGGAGCTCAGGACTTCATCCATGGACGCACAGCGGTTCCTTCCCTGAGAAGTGATCTTCTTGCCGAGCTGAGGTGTCCGACTCTGGCCCTTCAACACCTGCAAGAACCAAGAGTTATGTAGTTTATGTAGTTTATGTAGTTAATGTAGTTTATGTAGTTTATGTAGTTTATGTACAGTTTATGTAGTTTATGTACAGTTTATGTACAGTGTATGTACAGTTTATGTAGTTTATGTACAGTTTATGTAGTTTATGTAGTTTATGTAGTTTATGTAGTTTATGTACAGTTTATGTACAGTTTATGTACAGTTTATGTAGTTTATGTACAGTGTATGTAGTTTATGTAGTTTATGTAGTTTATGTACAGTTTATGTACAGTTTATGTACAGTTTATGTAGTTTATGTACAGTTTATGTAGTTTATGTAGTTTATGTACAGTTTATGTAGTTTATGTACAGTTTATGTAGTTTATGTAGTTTATGTAGTTTATGTAGTTTATGTACAGTTTATGTACAGTTTATGTACAGTTTATGTAGTTTATGTACAGTTTATGTAGTTTATGTAGTTTATGTAGTTTATGTACAGTTTATGTAGTTTATGTACAGTTTATGTACTTTATGTAGTTTATGTACAGTTTATGTACAGTTTATGTAGTTTATGTAGTTTATGTACTTTATGTAGTTTATGTAGTTTATGTACAGTTTATGTACAGTTTATGTAGTTTATGTACAGTTTATGTACAGTTTATGTAGTTTATGTACAGTTTATGTACTTTATGTAGTTTATGTACAGTTTATGTACAGTTTATGTACAGTTTATGTAGTTTATGTAGTTTATGTAGTTTATGTACAGTTTATGTAGTTTATGTACAGTTTATGTAGTTTATGTAGTTTATGTAGTTTATGTACAGTTTATGTAGTTTATGTAGTTTATGTAGTTTATGTACAGTTTATGTACAGTTTATGTACAGTTTATGTACTTTATGTACTTTATGTACTTTATGTACAGTTTATGTAGTTTATGTAGTTTATGTACTTTATATAGTTTATATAGTTTATGTAGTTTATGTAGTTTATGTACAGTTTATGTAGTTTATGTAGTTTATGTAGTTTATGTAGTTTATGTAGTTTATGTACAGTTTATGTAGTTTATGTACAGTTTATGTAGTTTATGTAGTTTATGTACAGTTTATGTACAGTTTATGTACAGTTTATGTACTTTATGTAGTTTATGTACTTTATGTACTTTATGTACTTTATGTAGTTTATATAGTTTATGTAGTTTATGTAGTTTATGTGTAGTTTATGTAGTTTATGTGTAGTTTATGTAGTTTATGTACAGTTTATGTAGTTTATGTAGTTTATGTAGTTTATGTGTAGTTTATGTAGTTTATGTGTAGTTTATGTAGTTTATGTACAGTTTATGTAGTTAATGTAGTTTATGTAGTTTATGTAGTTTATGTACAGTTTATGTAGTTTATGTACAGTTTATGTACAGTTTATGTACAGTTTATGTACTTTATGTAGTTTATGTACAGTTTATGTACAGTTTATGTACTTTATGTAGTTTATGTACAGTTTATGTACAGTTTATGTAGTTTATGTACAGTTTATGTAGTTTATGTACAGTTTATGTACAGTTTATGTAGTTTATGTAGTTTATGTAGTTTATGTACAGTTTATGTAGTTTATGTAGTTTATGTAGTTTATGTACAGTTTATGTACAGTTTATGTAGTTTATGTAGTTTATGTACAGTTTAGGTAGTTTATGTAGTTTATGTACAGTTTATGTACAGTTTATGTACAGTTTATGTACTTTATGTACTTTATGTACTTTATGTACAGTTTATGTAGTTTATGTAGTTTATGTAGTTTATGTACTTTATGTAGTTTATATAGTTTATATAGTTTATATAGTTTATGTAGTTTATGTAGTTTATGTAGTTTATGTAGTTTATGTAGTTTATGTACAGTTTATGTAGTTTATGTAGTTTATGTACAGTTTATGTAGTTTATGTAGTTTATGTACAGTTTATGTAGTTTATGTACAGTTTATGTACAGTTTATGTACAGTTTATGTACAGTTTATGTACTTTATGTACTTTATGTACTTTATGTAGTTTATGTACAGTTTATGTAGTTTATGTAGTTTATGTACTTTATGTAGTTTATATAGTTTATATAGTTTATGTAGTTTATGTAGTTTATGTGTAGTTTATGTAGTTTATGTGTAGTTTATGTAGTTAATGTAGTTTATGTAGTTTATGTAGTTAATGTACAGTTAATGTAGTTAATGTAGTTTATGTAGTTTATGTAGTTTATGTAGTTTATGTACAGTTTATGTAGTTTATGTACAGTTTATGTACAGTTTATGTACAGTTTATGTACAGTTTATGTAGTTTATGTACAGTTTATGTAGTTTATGTAGTTTATGTAGTTTATGTACAGTTTATGTAGTTAATGTAGTTAATGTAGTTTATGTAGTTTATGTAGTTTATGTAGTTTATGTAGTTTATGTAGTTTATGTAGTTTATATACAGTTTATATAGTTAATGTAGTTTATGTAGTTTATGTAGTTTATGTACAGTTTATGTACAGTTTATGTAGTTTATGTAGTTTATGTAGTTTATGTAGTTTATGTACAGTTTATGTAGTTTATGTAGTTTATGTAGTTTATGTACAGTTTATGTAGTTTATGTAGTTTATGTAGTTTATGTAGTTTATGTACAGTTTATGTACAGTTTATGTAGTTTATGTAGTTTATGTAGTTTATGTACAGTTTATATAGTTAATGTAGTTTATGTAGTTTATGTACAGTTTATGTACAGTTTATGTACAGTTTATGTAGTTTATGTACAGTTTATGTAGTTTATGTAGTTTATGTAGTTTATGTACAGTTTATGTAGTTAATGTAGTTTATGTAGTTTATGTAGTTTATGTAGTTTATGTAGTTTATATACAGTTTATATAGTTAATGTAGTTTATGTAGTTTATGTAGTTTATGTACAGTTCATGTACAGTTTATGTACAGTTTATGTAGTTTATGTAGTTTATGTAGTTTATGTAGTTTATGTACAGTTTATGTAGTTTATGTAGTTTATGTAGTTTATGTAGTTTATGTACAGTTTATATAGTTAATGTAGTTTATGTAGTTTATGTACAGTTTATGTACAGTTTATGTACAGTTTATGTACAGTTTATGTACAGTTTATGTACAGTTTATGTAGTTTATGTACAGTTTATGTACAGTTTATGTACAGTTTATGTACAGTTTATGTAGTTTATGTACAGTTTATTTAGTTTATGTAGTTTATGTAGTTTATGTACAGTTTATGTAGTTAATGTAGTTTATGTAGTTTATGTAGTTTATGTAGTTTATGTAGTTTATGTACAGTTTATGTAGTTTATGTAGTTTATGTAGTTTATGTACAGTTTATGTACAGTTTATGTACAGTTTATGTACTTTATGTACTTTATGTACTTTATGTACAGTTTATGTAGTTTATGTACTTTATATAGTTTATATAGTTTATGTAGTTTATGTAGTTTATGTACAGTTTATGTAGTTTATGTAGTTTATGTAGTTTATGTACAGTTTATGTAGTTTATGTACAGTTTATGTACTTTATGTAGTTTATGTACAGTTTATGTACAGTTTATGTACAGTTTATGTACTTTATGTAGTTTATGTACTTTATGTACTTTATGTAGTTTATATAGTTTATATAGTTTATGTAGTTTATGTGTAGTTTATGTAGTTTATGTGTAGTTTATGTAGTTTATGTACAGTTTATGTAGTTAATGTAGTTTATGTAGTTTATGTAGTTAATGTACAGTTAATGTAGTTAATGTAGTTTATGTAGTTTATGTAGTTTATGTAGTTTATGTAGTTTATGTACAGTTTATGTACAGTTTATGTACAGTTTATGTACTTTATGTAGTTTATGTACAGTTTATGTACAGTTTATGTACTTTATGTAGTTTATGTACAGTTTATGTACAGTTTATGTAGTTTATGTACAGTTTATGTAGTTTATGTACAGTTTATGTACAGTTTATGTAGTTTATGTAGTTTATGTACAGTTTATGTAGTTTATGTAGTTTATGTAGTTTATGTACAGTTTATGTACAGTTTATGTAGTTTATGTAGTTTATGTACAGTTTAGGTAGTTTATGTAGTTTATGTACAGTTTATGTACTTTATGTACTTTATGTACTTTATGTACAGTTTATGTAGTTTATGTAGTTTATGTAGTTTATGTACAGTTTATGTACTTTATGTACTTTATGTACTTTATATAGTTTATATAGTTTATATAGTTTATGTAGTTTATGTAGTTTATGTAGTTTATGTACAGTTTATGTAGTTTATGTAGTTTATGTACAGTTTATGTAGTTCATGTAGTTTATGTACAGTTTATGTAGTTTATGTACAGTTTATGTACAGTTTATGTACTTTATGTACTTTATGTACTTTATGTACTTTATGTAGTTTATGTACAGTTTATGTAGTTTATGTAGTTTATGTACTTTATGTAGTTTATATAGTTTATATAGTTTATGTAGTTTATGTAGTTTATGTGTAGTTTATGTAGTTTATGTGTAGTTTATGTAGTTAATGTAGTTTATGTAGTTTATGTAGTTAATGTACAGTTAATGTAGTTAATGTAGTTAATGTAGTTTATGTAGTTTATGTAGTTTATGTAGTTTATGTACAGTTTATGTACAGTTTATGTACAGTTTATGTACAGTTTATGTAGTTTATGTACAGTTTATGTAGTTTATGTAGTTTATGTAGTTTATGTACAGTTTATGTAGTTAATGTAGTTTATGTAGTTTATGTAGTTTATGTAGTTTATGTAGTTTATATACAGTTTATATAGTTAATGTAGTTTATGTAGTTTATGTAGTTTATGTACAGTTTATGTACAGTTTATGTACAGTTTATGTAGTTTATGTAGTTTATGTAGTTTATGTAGTTTATGTACAGTTTATGTAGTTTATGTAGTTTATGTAGTTTATGTACAGTTTATGTAGTTTATGTAGTTTATGTAGTTTATGTACAGTTTATATAGTTAATGTAGTTTATGTAGTTTATGTACAGTTTATGTACAGTTTATGTACAGTTTATGTACAGTTTATGTAGTTTATGTACAGTTTATGTAGTTTATGTAGTTTATGTAGTTTATGTACAGTTTATGTAGTTAATGTAGTTTATGTAGTTTATGTAGTTTATGTAGTTTATATAGTTAATGTAGTTTATGTAGTTTATGTAGTTTATGTACAGTTTATGTACAGTTTATGTACAGTTTATGTAGTTTATGTAGTTTATGTAGTTTATGTACAGTTTATGTAGTTTATGTAGTTTATGTAGTTTATGTACAGTTTATGTAGTTTATGTAGTTTATGTAGTTTATGTAGTTTATGTACAGTTTATGTAGTTTATGTAGTTTATGTAGTTTATGTACAGTTTATATAGTTAATGTAGTTTATGTAGTTTATGTAGTTTATGTAGTTTATGTACAGTTTATGTAGTTTATGTAGTTTATGTAGTTTATGTACAGTTTATATAGTTAATGTAGTTTATGTAGTTTATGTAGTTTATGTACAGTTCATTTTGTACAGTAATGACGTCAAATAGAAAAAGTTTGTTCTTAATCTGGACAGTGTTTCTGCTTTTGTTGATTTTAACTCGGTTTTAACACAAGCAACATTAGCACAACATTAGCACAACATTAGCACAACATTAGCACAACATTAGCACAACATTAGCATAGCAGATTTACTGACAGCAGGGGGCAGTAGAGAGAAACTAAAGAGAAAATAACTGTCAATATTTGAACTGTCAAATTTTAAACTTTATCACAGACGCAGACATGTTACCAGGACTAAACCAGGACTAAACCAGGTCTAAAGCAGGACTAAAGCAGGACTAAACCAGGTCCAAACCAGGACTAAACCAGGACTAAACCAGGTCTAAACCAGGACTAAACCAGGTCTAAACCAGGTCTAAACCAGGTCTAAACCAGGACTAAACCAGGACTAAACCAGGTCTAAACCAGGTCTAAACCAGGTCTAAACCAGGACTAAACCAGGACTAAACCAGGTCTAAACCAGGACTAAACCAGGTCTAAACCAGGACTAAACCAGGTCTAAACCAGGTCTAAACCAGGACTAAACCAGGACTAAACCAGGTCTAAACCAGGACTAAACCAGGACTAAACCAGGACTAAACCAGGTCTAAACCAGGACTAAACCAGGACTAAACCAGGTCTAAACCAGGACTAAACCAGGACTAAACCAGGACTAAACCAGGACTAAACCAGGACTAAACCAGGTCTAAACCAGGACTAAACCAGGACTAAACCAGGACTAAACCAGGACTAAACCAGGTCTAAACCAGGACTAAACCAGGACTAAACCAGGACTAAACCAGGTCTAAACCAGGACTAAACCAGGACTAAACCAGGTCTAAACCAGGACTAAACCAGGACTAAACCAGGACTAAACCAGGACTAAACCAGGTCCAAACCAGGTCTAAACCAGGTCTAAACCAGGTCTAAACCAGGTCTAAACCAGGTCTAAACCAGGACTAAACCAGGACTAAACCAGGTCTAAACCAGGACTAAACCAGGTCTAAACCAGGTCTAAACTAGGTCTAAACCAGGACTAAACCAGGTCTAAACCAGGACTAAACCAGGACTAAACCAGGACTAAATCAGGTCTAAACCAGGTCTAAACCAGGACTAAACCAGGACTAAACCAGGACTAAACCAGGACTAAACCAGGACTAAATCAGGTGTAAATCAGGTGTAAACCAGGTCTAAACCAGGACTAAACCAGGACTAAATCAGGTGTAAACCAGGTCTAAACCAGGTCTAAACCAGGACTAAACCAGGACTAAACCAGGACTAAATCAGGTGTAAACCAGGACTAAACCAGGACTAAACCAGGACTAAACCAGGACTAAACCAAGACTAAACCAAGACTAAACCAGGACTAAATCAGGTGTAAACCAGGTCTAAACCAGGTCTAAACCAGGTCCAAACCAGGATTAAACCAGGTCTAAACCAGGACTAAACCAGGTCTAAAGCAGTTCTGGTACCTGGATGTGGGCGCGGTTCTTCAGGGCCTTACTGGACTCTCGGCCCCAGTTCCGCTCGCTGGCCCGAGGCAGGGACCCGGTCTTGACCCGGGTTTCTCTGGAGCTGGGTTTGAGTTTGGACACGTCTGTACCCGCCCGCTGCCGCCCCCCAACCACCCGGCAGTCCACGTGTATGCCCCGCTCCCATGATCCTCTACTGCTGACGTCCTCCTCCGCAACCAAGTCCAGAGTCAAAGAGCTGTGACACGAGGACGCCTGAGGGACGAGACGAGACATGAGGGAAGCGTCTGGGTTCCAAAGCCAAAGCATGACATAAAGAGCGGGTCAAACGCGGCGTAGAGGCTTTAGCCACGCCCCTCACACACACTAGCTTTAGCCACGCCCCTCACACACACTAGCTTTAGCCACGCCCCTCACACACACTAGCTTTAGCCACGCCCCTCACACACACTAGCTTTAGCCACGCCTCTCACACACACTAGCTTTAGCCACGCCCCTCACACACACTAGCTTTAGCCACGCCTCTCACACACACTAGCTTTAGCCACGCCCCTCACACACACTAGCTTTAGACACGCCCCTCACACACATTAGCTTTAGCCACGCCCCTCACACACACTAGCTTTAGCCACGCCCCTCACACACACTAGCTTTAGACACGCCCCTCACACACACTAGCTTTAGCCACGCCCCTCACACACACTAGCTTTAGCCACGCCCCTCACACACACTAGCTTTAGCCACGCCTCTCACACACACTAGCTTTAGCCACGCCCCTCACACACACTAGCTTTAGCCACGCCTCTCACACACACTAGCTTTAGCCACGCCCCTCACACACACTAGCTTTAGACACGCCCCTCACACTCACCAGCTTTAGCCACGCCCCTCACACACACTAGCTTTAGCCACGCCCCTCACACACACTAGCTTTAGACACGCCCCTCACACACATTAGCTTTAGCCACGCCCCTCACACACACTAGCTTTAGCCACGCCCCTCACACACACTAGCTTTAGCCACGCCCCTCACACACACTAGCTTTAGCCACGCCCCTCACACACACTAGCTTTAGCCACGCCCCTCACACACACTAGCTTTAGCCACGCCCCTCACACACACTAGCTTTAGCCACGCCCCTCACACACACTAGCTTTAGCCACGCCCCTCACACACACTAGCTTTAGCCACGCCCCTCACACACACCAGCTTTAGCCGCGCCCCTCACACAAACTAGCTTTAGCCACGCCCCTCACACACACTAGCTTAAGCCACGCCCCTCACACACACTAGCTTTAGCCACGCCCCTCACACACACTAGCTTTAGCCACGCCCCTCACACACACTAGCTTTAGCCACGCCCCTCACACACAGTAGCTTTAGCCACGCCCCTCACACACACTAGCTTTAGCCACGCCCCTCACACACATTAGCTTTAGCCACGCCCCTCACAAACACCAGCTTTAGCCACGCCCCTCACACACACTAGCTTTAGCCACGCCCCTCACACACACCAGCTTTAGCCACGCCCCTCACACACTAGCTTTAGCCACGCCCCTCATACACACCAGCTTTAGCCGCGCCCCTCACACAAACTAGCTTTAGCCACGCCCCTCACACACACTAGCTTTAGCCACGCACACTAGCTTTAGCCACGCCCCTCACACTCACCAGCTTTAGCCACGCCCCTCACACACACTAGCTTTAGCCACGCCCCTCACACACACTAGCTTTAGCCACGCCCCTCACACACACTAGCTTTAGCCACGCCCCTCACACACACCAGCTTTAGCCGCGCCCCTCACACAAACTAGCTTTAGCCACGCCCCTCACACACACTAGCTTAAGCCACGCCCCTCACACACACTAGCTTTAGCCACGCCCCTCACACACACTAGCTTTAGCCACGCCCCTCACACACACTAGCTTTAGCCACGCCCCTCACACACAGTAGCTTTAGCCACGCCCCTCACACACACTAGCTTTAGCCACGCCCCTCACACACATTAGCTTTAGCCACGCCCCTCACAAACACCAGCTTTAGCCACGCCCCTCACACACACTAGCTTTAGCCACGCCCCTCACACACACCAGCTTTAGCCGCGCCCCTCACACACTAGCTTTAGCCACGCCCCTCACACACACCAGCTTTAGCCACGCCCCTCACACACACTAGCTTTAGCCACGCCCCTCACACACACCAGCTTTAGCCGCGCCCCTCACACAAACTAGCTTTAGCCACGCCCCTCACACACACTAGCTTTAGCCACGCCCCTCACACTCACCAGCTTTAGCCACGCCCCTCACACACACTAGCTTTAGCCACGCCCCTCACACACACTAGCTTTAGCCACGCCCCTCACACACACCAACTTTAGCCACGCCCCTCACACACACTAGCTTTAGCCACGCCCCTCACACACACTAGCTTTAGCCACGCCCCTCACACACACCAGCTTTAGCCACGCCCCTCACACACACTAGCTTTAGCCACGCCCCTCACACACACTAGCTTTAGCCACGCCCCTCACACACACTAGCTTTAGCCACGCCCCTCACACACACCAGCTTTAGCCACGCCCCTCACACACACTAGCTTTAGCCACGCCCCTCACACACACTAGCTTTAGCCACGCCCCTCACACACACTAGCTTTAGCCACGCCCCTCACACACACCAGCTTTAGCCACGCCCCTCACACACACTAGCTTTAGCCACGCCCCTCACACA
>NW_027315805.1:0-2500 GCF_026437365.1 Eucyclogobius newberryi | reverse complement strand
TGTGTATTATGTAGTATTATGTAGTATTATGTAGTATTATGTGTATTATGTAGTATTATGTAGTATTATGTAGTATTATGTATTATATGTAGTATTATGTAGTATTATGTAGTATTATGTGTATTATATAGTATTATGTAGTATTATGTAGTACTATGTAGTATTATGTGTATTTAGTAGTATTATGTAGTATTATGTGTATTATGTAGTATTATGTAGTATTATGTATTATATGTAGTATTATGTGTATTATGTAGTATTATGTAGTATTATGTGTATTATGTAGTATTATGTAGTATTATGTGTATTATGTGTATTATGTGTATTATGTAGTATTATGTAGTATTATGTAGTATTATGTGTATTATGTAGTATTATGTAGTATTATGTAGTATTATGTGTATTATGTAGTATTATGTGTATTATGTGTATTATGTAGTATTATGTGTATTATGTAGTATTATGTAGTATTATGTGTATTATGTAGTATTATGTGTATTATGTAGTATTATGTAGTATTATGTGTATTATGTAGTATTATGTGTATTATGTAGTATTATGTAGTATTATGTGTATTATGTGTATTATGTAGTATTATGTGTATTATGTAGTATTATGTAGTATTATGTGTATTATGTAGTATTATGTAGTATTTTGTGTATTATGTAGTATTATGTGTATTATGTAGTATTATGTGTATTATGTAGTATTATGTAGTATTATGTAGTATTATGTGTATTATGTAGTATTATGTGTATTATGTAGTATTATGTGTATTATGTAGTATTATGTAGTATTATGTAGTATTATGTAGTATTATGTGTATTATGTTGTATTATGTAGTATTATGTAGTATTATGTGTATTATGTAGTATTATGTAGTATTATGTGTATTATGTAGTATTATGTATTATATGTAGTATTATGTGTATTATGTAGTATTATGTGTATTATGTTGTATTATGTAGTATTATGTAGTATTATGTGTATTATGTAGTATTATGTAGTATTATGTAGTATTATGTGTATATGTAGTATTATGTGTATTATGTAGTATTATGTAGTATTATGTAGTATTATGTAGTATTATGTTGTATTATGTAGTATTATGTAGTATTATGTAGTATTATGTAGTATTATGTAGTATTATGTATTATATGTAGTATTATATGTATTATGTTGTATTATGTAGTATTATGTATTATATGTAGTATTATGATGTATTATGTTGTATTATGTAGTATTATGTGTATTATGTGTATTATGTAGTATTATGTGTATTATGTAGTATTATGTAGTATTATGTGTATTATGTAGTATTATGTAGTATTATGTGTATTATGTGTATTATGTAGTATTATGTGTATTATGTAGTATTATGTAGTATTATGTGTATTATGTAGTATTATGTAGTATTTGTGTATTATGTAGTATTATGTGTATTATGTAGTATTATGTAGTATTATGTTATATGTAGTATTATGTGTATTATGTAGTATTATGTAGTATTATGTAGTATTATGTGTATTATGTAGTATTATGTGTATTATGTAGTATTATGTGTATTATGTAGTATTATGTAGTATTATGTAGTATTATGTGTATTATGTAGTATTATGTGTATTATGTAGTATTATGTAGTATTATGTGTATTATGTAGTATTATGTATTATATGTAGTATTATGTGTATTATGTATTATGTAGTATTATGTAGTATTATGTGTATTATGTAGTATTATGTTGTATTATGTAGTATTATGTATTATATGTAGTATTATGGTATTATGTTGTATTATGTAGTATTATGTAGTATTATGTGTATTATGTAGTATTATGTAGTATTATGTAGTATTATGTATTATATGTAGTATTATGTAGTATTATGTGTATTATGTAGTATTATGTATTATATGTAGTATTATGTAGTATTATGTGTATTATGTAGTATTATGTAGTATTTTGTGTATTATGTAGAATTATGTGTATTATGTAGTATTATGTAGTATTATGTGTATTATGTAGTATTATGTGTATTATGTAGTATTATGTAGTATTATGTGTATTATGTAGTATTATGTTGTATTATGTAGTATTATGTAGTATTATGTAGTATTATGTGTATTATGTAGTATTATGTAGTATTATGTAGTATTATGTGTATTATGTATTATTATGTAGTATTATGTAGTATTATGTAGTATTATGTGTATTATGTTGTATGTAGTATTATGTAGTATTGTGTATTATGTGTGTATTATGTAGTATTGTAGTATTGTGTAGTATTATGTAGTATTATGTAGTATTATGTTGTATTATGTAGTATGTAGTTTATGTAGTATTATGTAGTATTATGTAGTATTATGTAGTATTATGTGTATTATGTAGTATTATGTAGTATTATGTAGTATTATGTGTATTATGTAGTATTATGTTGTATTATGTTGTATTATGTAGTATTATGTAGTATTATGTGTATTATGTAGTATTATGTAGTATTAT